>NC_086125.1:5655386-5961219 GCF_963921235.1 Mobula hypostoma
ACATGCCTCTGCGGCTTCCAATGGACGTTCGGTCAAGATGGTGCCAGCGTGCAATGCTCCCTCGGTTGCCATCTTCCAGATAGTCCACAAAAGTGTCTAATTTACTTCTTTTACATCTGGTTTTCATCTTAAATGTGTTTCTGGGACTGCGATTTACAGTTTGGAGGTCAGCTGAGTGATCCAGAGCTTTGCTGTCTCCGAGAAGATTCCCGGAAGCGCGCACGTACTCGGACGGCCCCGATGCGAAGAAACGTAGAGTGTGGTTGCAAGCCAATATTGTGGACTGCATTTCGCTGATTAAAGCGTCCATTAATTGCCGATTAAAGGATCGAGGAAGATTAAGACACCTAGGGGAATGCGGAAGGCGAGTGTGAGCTCGGCACCAACTTCCTGCCTTTTAATCGCTGCCGGAGAAGGAGTCTATCGCTGTGGCAGGCAGGTAGGCCTCTGCGTTCGTGTGGCGTGGCGTCCCTCTCTTTCGATGAGGTCAGAGGAGTGACTGTGGTTATGCAATTATGGATCGGACTTACGGTTTTTATATTCTACTCTTTTCGCTCGCTGTTTTTCACATTTATTGTGCAAGAGGAGGGGGTTTGAAGGTTGATGCTCCTTTCACGTTCTGTTAGTTTTCCGGTGTGGGGTGGGGGGGGGAGATGGGAGCCAAAGTTCTTGTTCTGCTTTGTGTGGGGGAGGGGATTTGGGGGGTTGATGTTCTTGTTCTGTTTTGTACAGGGGTGGGGAGTTTGGGGGTTTGTGGGTTGATGTTCCTGTTGAAGTTTGTGCGGGCGAGATGGGCTTCGGAGCAATATTCCCTCTAATTTGTAATGACCAGTGTACGCACAAATCTTGTGCTGTGCAATTTTTTGCCCAGAGACAACACGATGGGTGCACTAAACACAAAATAATCTGCAGATGCTGGGAACACGCACAAAACGCTGGAGGAACTCAGCAGGTCGGGCAGCATCTGTGGAAATGATCAGTCAATGTTTCGGGCCAGAACCCTTCGTCAGGACTGTAGAGGGAAGGGGCAGAGGCCCTATAAAGAAGGTGGGGGGAGGGTGGGAAGGAGAAGGCTGGTAGGTTCCAGGTGAAAAACCAGTAAGGGGAAAGATAAAGGGGTGGGGGACAGGAGGCAGGGAGGTAATAGGCAGGAAAGGTAAAGAAGGAATAGGGGAAAACACAATGGGTAGTAGAAGGAGGCGGAACCATGAGGGAGGTAGTAGGCAGCTGGGGGAGGGGGCAGAGTGAAACTGGGATAAGGGCCGGGAGAGGGAGGGAATTACTGGAAGTTGGAGAATTCTATGTTCATACCAAGGGGCTAGAGACTACCTAGACGGTATATGAGGTGTTGCTCCTCCAACCTGAGTTTAGCCTCATCATGGCAGTAGAGGAGGCCATGTACGGACATATCTGAATGGGAGTGGGAAGCAGAGTTGAAGTGGGTGGCTACTGGGAGATCCTGTCTGTTTTGGCGGATGGAGCGGAGGTGCTCGACGAAGCGGTCCCCCAATCTGCGTCGGGTTTCACCGATGTAGAGGAGGTCACACCAGGAGCACCGGATGCAATAGATGACCCCAACAGACTCACAAGTGAAGTGTTGCCTCACCTGGAAGGACTGATGTGTGCACTGAATTTTATATTTAGAGGTATTCATTATAACAGCCAGCAAAACACTGTTAATAAGAACTTTGATCTTCTCTGGGTTTGATCGTTTTTGCTCTCATTCATCTGTACTCTCTCAGAACATATGTAGCAGGCCTGTAGCGGGTAATGAAGGGCCTTTTGCTGGAGCTTTTGCACTCCAACCCTACGTGATTTGTTTCCTAAATAACCTTTTAAAAAGTCAAGTTTACAAATATCACTCCTTCCCATTTGCAAATTCTCCAGCAACTTTTGCATCACAACAATACACGCAGGTAACACCAGTTTCTGTATTACACATAAATATTTCTCGTAGCTGCATGTTCCTGACCTCATGAGCTTTCAATGTAGCAGTTTCTACTGTTTCATTAAGCCATTCTGCTTTAAATGAACTAGCCTCACGCCCTTTGCTTCTTTGGAATTCGACCTAGTTAATCAATAATTCCTTCAATAAAAAGAGTATAAGTCAGCCAGTGCTAAAATCTGCAAATCATCACAAACTCCACGTTGTTAACGCCATTCGCATCAGAAACTGGGAAATGAAATGTGATCGTGTACGATCGTGAAATATACTTAACATGCCAACGAGGTAGAGGGTGACAACCTTTTGCGAGCTGTTTAAATTCCTTTTTGTGCTGGTAGCAAAAGATGTGTGTGTGTGTGTGTGTGCGCGCACATACATACACACACACACACACACACACACACACACACACACACACACACCTTAGAGGGAACATTGCTTGGGGTTTGATGTTCTTATTGCATTTTATCTGGGGGGGATGAGGGTTTGGGGGTCATGTTCTTGTTGTGTTTTGTGTGGGGGTGGGGTTGTGGGTTGATGGTTGATGATCAGGATGCCATTCTTTTGTGTGTGTGGGGGGTAGATTTGATGTTTCTCTCTGAAAACAACTTTCATGCTCTTTAGATGTTCCATGGCTATCTGGAGAAGATAAATCTCAGAGTTATATATGGATACGTATTTTGATAATAAATGAACCTTTGAACCCTTGGAAGCTCATTCCATATACCCACCACCTTCTGTGTGGAAGAAGTTGTCCTCAGGTCTTTTTTAAATCTTTTCCTAGTTATCTTAAATCTATGCCCTCTAAGGAAAAACACAGTGAGCATCCACCTTATCTACAGTCTGCCCCTCATGATTTTATATACCTCTATGAAATTACCCCTCAGCCTCAAGGAATAATTATCAAAATATCAAATTCTCGAGTCCCGGTTACATCTTCATGAAATCTATTCTGTATCCTTTCCAGTTTAATAACACCCTTCCTTAAGGCATTTGATAAGGTTCCCCATGCAAGGCTCCTTCAGAAAGTAAGGAGGCATGGGATCCAAGGAGACCTTGCTTTGTGGATCCAGAATTGGCTTGCCCAGAGAAGGCAAAGAGTGGTTGTAGATGGTTCGTATTCTACACGGAGATCGGTGACCAGTGGTGTTCTGCAGGGATCTGTTCTGGGACCCCTCCTCTTTGTGATTTTTATAAATGACCTGGATGAAGAAGTGGAAGGGTGGACTAGTAGGTTTGCTGATGACACAAAGGTTGGGGGTGTTGTGGATAGTCTGGAGGGTTGTCAGAGGTTACCGCAGGACATCAATAGGATGCAGAACGGGGCTGAGAGGTGGCAGATGGACTTCAACACAGATAAGTGTGACGTGGTTCATTTTGGTAGGTCCAGTTTGAAGACAGAATATAATATAAATGGTAAGACTCTTGGCAGTGTGGAGGATCTGAGAGATCTTGGGGTCTGTGTTGATAGGACACTCAAAGCCGCTACGCAGGTTGACAGTGTTGCTAAGAAGGCGTATGGTGCGCTGGCGTTCATCAACCATGGGATTGAGTTTAAGGGCCGTGAGGTAATGTTACAGCTATATAAGACCTTGGTCAAACCCCACTTGGAGTACTTGTTCAGTTCTGGTCACCTCACTGCAGGAAGGATATGGATACTATAGAGAGAGTGCAGAGGAGATTTACAAGGATGTTGCCTAGATTGGAGGGCATACCTTATGAGAATAGATTGAGTGTACTTGGCCTTTTCCCCTTGGAGCGATGGAGGATGAGAGGTGACCTGATAGATGTGCATAAGATGATGAGGGGCTTTGATTGTGTGGATAGCCAGAGGCTTTTTCCCAGGGCTGAAATGGCTAACATGAGGCCGCATAGTTTTAAGGTGCTTGGAAACAGGTACCGAGGGGATGTCAGGAGTAGGTTTTTCACACAGAGAGAGGTGGGTGCGTGGAATGCACTGCCGGCGGCGGTGGTGGAAGTGGATACAATAGGGTCTTTAAGAGCCTCTTAGATAGGTACATGGAGCTTAGAAATATAGAGGGCTGTGCGGTAGGGAAATTCTAGGCAGTTTCTAGAGTAGGTTACACAGTCGGCACAACATTGTGGGCAAAGGGGCCCGTAATGTGCTGTAAATTTCTATGTTCTATGTTCCTATAGCTGGGCGACCAAATCTGAGCATAACACGTCAGGGTCAGAATCAGGTTCATTATCACTGACTTATGTTGTGACATTTGTTGTTTGTGACAGCAGTACACAAAAAAATTATCATAGCTTGCAATAAGAAATATAAAAAATAAATTCTGCCGAAAGAGCAAAATAGTGAGGTAATGTTCCTGACCATTCAGAAATCTGATGGCAGAGGGGAAGAAGCTGTTCCTAAAATGTTGAGTATGCATCTCCAGGCTCCTGTACTCCTCCCAGATGGCAGAGGGCATGTCCTGTGTGCTGAGGGTCCTCAGTGATAGATGTCCCCTTCCTGAGGCACTGCCTTTTGAAGATGTCCTCGACGGTGGGGAGTCCATGATGGATCTGGCTGAGTCTACAATCAATGATGTACAGTGGAAACAAGATGTTACAAATCCACATCCGGATTAACCTTGTCTCTCTGGAATGAGGAATGTCTTTTCTCCATCAACCCTTTCATATCTCAATCAGATCATCCCTCAGTCTTCCCTGGTGCTCTGTCCCAGCTTACTCCATCCTTCCTGACACATAACAGCACGACCTTTCTACCCTTAATGTAAGATGGAGACCAGAACTGTGCTTGGTACTTCAAGGCTTTATATAAGCTTAATGCAGCTTTCCAATTATATCCCTCTGAATTCCTAGTCACTCTATCAATCTGCATAACAACTTTGAGGGATTTAGGGACACATACTCCGAGATCCCTCCATTCCTCTCCACTGCTATGAATTCCGCCATTAACCTTGTACTCTTGCCTTCAAATCTGACCTTTCCAAGTGAATCACTTCACACTTCTCTGGGTTGAACTCCATCTGCGCTTCTCACCACAGTTCTGTATCCCGTCAATGTCCCGCTGAAACCCATGACAATCTTCTACCCTGGCCACAACTTCACCAACCTTCATGCCATCTGAAACTAACTAACCCACCCTTCCACTTCCACGTCCAAGTCATTACTATACTATACAAGTCATTGTTACTATGATTTGCACATTGCACATTCAGACAGAGGCGTAATGTAAAGATTTTTACTCCTCATGTATGTGAAGAATGTAAGAAATGAAGTCAATTCAATTCAATTTATAAAATAATACAAAGGGCAGAGGTCTCAGAGCAGATCACTAAGGAACACCAGTCACTGACCATGCTCCATCTTCTCCCACCCTCTACCTTCTTTGAGCAGGCCAATTCTGAATCCCTGCTGCTAAGTCTTTGTGGATTTCTTGCCTCAAGACCTTCTGGATGAGCCTACTATGGGGAATCTTACCAATAGTAATGTAGGTCGCATCCAGAATTTTTCCGGGTAGCGGATGACTTCCTCCCACGCCGTTCTGACGTAGTTGGAATTCGCGTACGAGGCAAGTTACAGCAGTGGTTTGCCACTGCCTTCTGCAGAATGAGTTTTTTTTCAAAGAGATCACCAGCTCTTAACCCCGCACAGATGGAAAGCGTGCCGCGGGGAAGCCAGCTGGGTTTGAACTTCGGAATCCTCGCCCTGCAGTCCAGCGCTGATGCCACTACGCCACCAGCCGGCTAATCTTACCAAACACACGACTAAAATCCATATACACCACATTCACAATACCACCTTCTTCAGTTTATTTTGTCGTCTCCTCAAACAAGTCAATCAAGTTTGTGAGGCATAATCAGCCCCTCACCAAGAAATGCTGACTATCCCTTATAAGACTATACTTCTCCAAAAGCTCATAAATCCAGTCCCTAAAAATCGTCTCCAGTAGTTTGCCCACCACTGATGAAAGACCGTAACTCATAAAGTGCTGGAGGAACTCAGCCGTTCAGGCAGAGGAATAGCAAGATGACTTCATGATGAAGGGTTTCGGCCCTAACTTAGACTTTTTTATTCCATACCATAGGTGCTGCCTGACTTACTGAGTTCTTCCACCATTGTGTGTATGTTACGCTGGATTTCCAGCATCTGCGGAATCCCATGAGTCACTGACGTAAGACTCACTTGTCTATAGTTCCCAGGATTATCTCTATTACCTTTCTTGAACAAAGGAACAACATTTGCCATCCTCCAATCTTCTGGTACTGCTCCTGTGGCCAGTGACGCGCAACAATCTTTGTCAATGTCTGGACATCTTCTCCCTTGCTTCCCATTGTAACTTCAGGTATATGCTATCCCTTCCTGGAGACCTATTCACCCTAATAGATGAGGGTGTCCTTTTAGAACGGAGATGAGGAGGAATTTCTTTAGCCTCAGTGGTGAATATGAAATTCTTTGCCACAGGCAGCTGTGCAGGCTAAGTCTTTATGTATATTTAAGGCAGAGCTCGACAGATTCTTAATTGGTCAGGGCACAAAGGCATTTGGGAAGAAGGCAGCAGATTGGGGCTGAGAGAAAAATTGGTTCAACCATGATGAAATGGCAGAGCAGACTAGAAGGACCAAATGGCCTAATTCTGCTCCGATGTTTTATGGTCATGATCTTGTGGCCCAATGTTTTTCTGAAGTTCCTACACTATCTATTACTTAACCTCGATGTGCTCCAGCACATCAGCTTGCCCTCTCATTGACAAAGGGGTAAGAAACCACAAATCCAACGTGATTGGCAAAAGATCAAGTGCAGCTTGAGGAGAAAGCTTTTGCCCACCTGGTCATCATGTCCTGGAATTCGCTGCTTGAGAGGCTGTCAAAGCACATTCAGCCACAGCTTTGAAAAGGGAAATGGAGAGAGCTCCTGGACAATGGGAGAAAGGGTTGAGAAATGGTTGATGGGCCAATGGAACCACCTTTGTGCTGTAATGACTCCAGAAAATCCACAGTTCTTCCTGGGATGGAGAGCGACACAAGTAAGTAATAGGTCCCTGTTCGATGGAGAGCATTCTAACTGTCTGATATGGAGAGGACACTGCACAGGATTGGAAAGAAAAGCCGTTGGGAGGGTTGCAAACTCAGCCAGCTCCATCATGGGCAGTAAACCTCCCCAGAATTGAAAAGGCAGGAGTCCTCATTCAGAACCCCCATCCCCCAGGAATTTCCCTCTTCTCACTGCTATCGTCAGGGAGGAGGAATAGGAGCCTGAAGACACAAGCTCAACATTTTGGGAACAGCTTTTTCCACTCTGCCATCAGATTTTGAATGGACAAGAACCAACACATGAACACTACCTCACTATTTTTGGTCTCAAGTTAAATTTTTAATATTTATTTCTTATTGTAATTTGTAGCTTTTTAATGCATTGCACTGTCCTGGTGCCACAAAATAACAAATTTCTTGACACAAGTCAGTGATATTAAACCTGATTCTGTTTCTGAGGTCATTAAGTATTTAATGCAACTTTGAAGTGACCCTTAAATTTAGGCATTCTCTTAGAATATAGAACATTACAACACTGTACGAGCCCTTCGGCCCACGATGTTGTGCCGATCTTTTAACTTACTATAAGATCAAACTAACGCTTCCCTCCCACACAGCCCTTCATTTTGTTTCATCCATGTGCCTATCAAAGTGTTTATTAAATGTCCGTAACATATCTGCCTCTACCACCACTTCTAGCAGGATGAACCACATACTCACTACTCACTGTGTAAAAACACATCGCTGACATCCCCTTCATACTTCCCTCCAATCATCTTAAAATTACGTCCACGGTATTAGCGTTTCTACCTTAGGAAAAAGTTATCATCTTCTACACCTCTATCACCTTGTAGACCTCAATTCTTCCAAAAGCATTATTAAGAAACAGAAAAACGTGCAACTATGAAACACATAAATAGTTCTGTGTCGGTATTCAAAGCCATTTTCAGTATTTGAGAGGGAATGGCAGGGTTGCTGCTGAGGCTAGGGTGGATCAAACCGGGAGCACAGGGTCAGGGTAAAGAGTCAAGCATTAGGGCTGAAGTGAAATGAAACTTCACAAAATGATGTGAATCTCTCCACAGAACTGAGGATGCAGAGTCCTTGACTATGTTCAAGAATGAAACTGACAGATATTTAGACACAGACACTACAGCACAGAAATAGGTCCTTTGGCCCATCTAGTCCATGCTGAATTATTATTCTGCCTAGTTCCATCGATCTGCACCTGGACAATAGTCTTCCATGCCCCCTCCCATCAACATACTTATCCAAACATCTCCTAAATATTGAAATCAAGCTCACATCCAACAATTCCACTGGCAGATCACTCCACATCCTCACCACCCTCTGTTAGAGGAAATTTCCCCTCATGTTCCCCAGAAACATTTCACCTTTCATCCTTAACCCACAACCTCCAGCTTTGGTATCACCCAACCTCGGAACAAAAAAGCCTGCTTGAATTTACTCTATCTGCACCATTTATAGAACTATATACCTCTACCAAATCTTCCTCCATTCTCCTCTGCTCCAGGAAATAAAGATTTTTCTGTATTTAATATTTCAGTAATATTGTAAATATATCGTATGATGAAGCATTCTTTATTGTTTGTACAATACATTACGGCTTATATGTAAAAGTATGTGAATTGCATGCACCATGTCAGATGTCAGCACCTCACTAAAATAAAATTAAATGTACACAAGTTCCTGGCTCCTATGATTTTCTTTCAATTAGTTTTATATTCTGTAGTTACAAAACATAACACTGGCAACAAGGAAGTTTTAAAACAAACCTGAGACAGCAACCCATCAGTTGAAGCACAGCACGTTTTTCTTTGGAAAGGGAAGAGAGACGTTCAAGTAAAATCAAGCCCAGCATGTATTTTGTCAGCAAGGGGACAGAGATGGTTGAGTTTAAAAATGGCAGAAAATGAATGAGATTTATAGGTTCGTAAACAGCGAGTACTGGGTGATAATGATCATAGATTTAAAAAACCAGAAATGGCCAGCTGCATTGGAAAGATAGACGTGTTTGAATGCACAACCGATAACTAGGTCATGTATACTGAATGAATAGAGCAGTATTTTAAAGCAAATGGAATAGCCAATGAGAAATTATGGGAAAGCACAGAGTTTGCTTAGAAGTTTGACTGCTCCAACCAAACCAGCTGGAATGAGCTTTGCTGATATCATGAACATAATGCAGACACAGTTAGAATCAAAACCATTGTTTATTGCAGAAAGCTTTAGGTTTCATAAGTGGAATCAAAATGCTGGGATCGCACTTCTGCTTATGCAGCTGAATTGAAGAAATTGTCTGAGCATTCTGAGTTCAGTAATGGGCTTAATGATGCACTGAGAGATTGTTTAGTTTGTGGAATCTTACAGAAAAGCATTCAAAAATGGCTCCTAACTAAAGCACAACTCACATGTAAAAGGGCAGTTGAAATAACTGTATCAATGGAAACAGTGGCCAGCGTCGCAATTGAGTTGCAGTCAGGAATGAATGTGAGTGTGAACGAAATTGCAATTCCTAAACAGAAAGTTACCTGGCTGAACAAACTTCGTTACTGTTGTTGCAGGGGTTCACATAAACCAGACTAATGCAGGTTTAAAGGGCAAACTTACAGAAAATGAAACAAACTAGGACACACACAAAGAGCATGCTGGGCAGACAAAAATAAATGGACAGCTCAAGGAAGAGAAAAAGATGAAAAGTCAAGTTTCAGTTTCAAAAAGAGCAGTAATCTGCTTGCAGATGATGAAAATTCTGATCATGATGAGAGTGACACAGGGTTAAGAGTGACATAGGCTTGAGATTTACAATGTGAAAACTAACGGGAGACAAGCAATATGGCTTACACTAGAAGCGAACGGCAAATTAATTAAAATGGATTTGGACACTGGCCCAGCTGTTTCAGTCATTCTGCAAAACGAATTTGAACTGCATTTCAAAGATACTGAATGAAGCCTGCAGGCATCCAACTAAGAACTTATACTGGAGAAAAGACAACACATGTGGGAATGACATTCATAACAGGCAGAAGTCAAAGAGGAAAGCTCCAGAGATAAGGACAACAAGGAGGTGGTCACAGGAGCCAGAAGAGTAGGTACGGAATTGCTTCAAGTCGGTGGACCGGGCCACGTTCAACAACTCACCTGTCAATCTGAACGAACAGACTTTATTAAAGCAGTTGTAGATGAGTATGAACCCCTAAAATTATTCAGAATCTTTTCCAACTAGATGCTCTAGATGAACCACAAGATCCACAATCTGGGGTAGATCAGAGTCATTCAAGTCTGGTGACAAGAAATTTACAAGAGGTTCAGGTGCAGTCTCCGGAAAGCCATCCCATGGATGGAGTGGCAATTCCAGACTGAACATGAATCAATGAAGGATGCTTGACAATTGTGGAAGGGCTTCAATACCATGATCTCTTATAAATTTAAATCAAGCTACAAAGGTGGCAACAGGGCTTCACTACCAGATGAGCTCAATGCTTTCTATGTTTGCTTTGACCATCAAAACATGGAGGAACCTTCACAAATTGCCATAGCCCCTGATGATCCTGTGATTTCAGTCTCTGAGGCTGAAATGTGAGCGACCTTCAGGAGGGTAAACCCACGAAAAGCATCCGGCCCAGACAGGGTACCTACTGATAACCTGCGCTGATCAACCGGTTGGAATGTTCACTGAGATCTTTAATCGACAATCTGAGGCACCCACCTGCTTCTGGTTCTGTACTGGCACAGTTCCTTTGCGACTTCCCCCAGCCAGAGTCGAGGCCAAACTCTTCCTGCTAAGGTTGTCCGATGAGAGTGCCTCATTAAAGTAAAATTAAATGTGCACAAGTTATCTCTGGCTCCCGAGTTTGTCTCTCAATTAGTTTTATGTTCTGGAGTTACCAAAACATAAAGTCTGATTCAAACTTTCCCAATAACTCAGGGTTCTCAGGTCAGAACGACATCCTCGTAATTTTTCTTTACACTCTTTCAACTTTATTGATATCTTTCCTGTGGGTAGATGACCAGAACTGTATACAATACTCCAAATTAGGCCTCACCAATGTCTTATACAACTTCAACGTTCCTGAAGGAATCAAGTAAAATTAAGTTTTGAAGTGGGAAGTAATCTTGAGGGTCAAGTTCATTAACATCTTATCCACAAAAAAAAATTGGAAAGAAGAACCTGAATGGCCTTCATAATGACCTTATTGGCCTGCGTGGACATCGAGTATTTTACAACTTTGAGTTTACAGAGAGGAGAATGAGGGAGGATGGCGAGGAGTCTATAGGTACTGTGGTTAAGGATGGATGAGGGCTTCAGTGGTTAATGAAATGAGATGACAAAAGGCATTATGAGAGTGGAAGAAGGCAGATGTAAACCATGCCAAGTGCCAAAAAGGAACATTGCAGTTGCTCAAAACCTGAGTCAGTCCAAGGAAATGGCAGCAATACCTCCAACTTTCCCAATAACTCCTGTATAACTGGAGAATGGCTCTCAGCATTGAGTACTGGGTGTTGGAGAAATAGAAACAGATTAGAGACAGGGACGGAGGAGGTAATGAGATAAAGCTGGGGACTGGCAGTGAACACATCAGACCCAGAGTAAGCATTGTGCCACTTGATGCAAGTTCAATCTTCTGCAGTAACATACAAGTGAAGGCCTGTGTGTTCAGACAAGAGGAATGCTGGGCCTAGCACACCATGACAGAACAAGCCATGAACACACAAGATTCTACAAATGCTGAAAATCTTGAGTAACACACAAAAGACGCTGGAGAAACTCAACAAGTCAGGCAGCACCTATGGAGGCAAATAAACAGCAACATTTCAGGTTGAGTCTCTTCATCAGGGTCTCGGCCTGAAACGTTGACTATGTATTCCCCTTGATAGATGCTGTCTGACTTGCTGAGTTCCTCCAGCATTTTGTGTGTGTCACTGCAGAACAAATGCCATTTTCAGCTTGCACCCAACTCTCCTGGTTCTGTACTGGCACAGTTCCTTTGCGACTTCCCCCAGCCAGAGTCGAGGCCAAACTCTTCCTGCTAAGGTTGTCTGTTTATACTTAAAGAATAAATATAAACAGACAACCTCAAGGCAACCTTGTCTGCTAGTATTTAAAGGGTGCCACAGAGGTTAGCACGACCCTATTATAGCTTGGGGTGTCGAAGTTTGGAGTTCCTTTCTGGCATCCTCAGTAGGGAGTCTCTGTACATCCCCCCCATGGGAAGCATGGGTTTTCCCTGGGTCCTCCATTTTCCTCTCTCGGCCCAAAGTCATACCAAGTAGGTTAATTCGTCACTGGAAATTGTCCCCTGAATAGGTGAGGGTTAAATTGGGGTTCTCGACGTGGCTCAAAGGGGTGGAAGGGCTGAATTCACTCTATATCTCTAAATAAATAAATAAATAAATACAAGAGGGCCAGTTGAACGTTTGACCACTCTCCAGCCTCCACTGACATCAATTAAGATCACTGTTCAGTAATTTTTTAGCAAGAGGGTAAGACGTGAGAGAATAGGACCAATCAAGTGTGACAGCGTATGGAACCAGAGGAGATAGCAGAGATACTTGATGTATACCTTGCTTCAGTATTCACTACGGAAAAGGATCTTGGCGAATGTTGGGACGACTTACAGCGGATTGAAAAGCTTGAGCATATAGGCATTAAGAAAGAGGATGTTCTGGAGCTTTGGGAAAGCATCAAGTTGGATAAGTCTCCGGGTCCAGACAAGATATACCCCAGGCTACTGAGGGAGGCAAGGGAGGAGATTGCTGAGCCTCTGGCAAAGATCTTTGCATCATCAATAGGGACAGGAGAGGTTCCAGAGGATTGGAGGGTTGCAGATGTTGTTCCCTTATTCAAGAAAGGGAATAGAGATAGCCCAGGAAATTATAGACCAGTGAAGTCTTACTTCAATGGTTGGTAAGTTGATGGAAAAGATTCTGAGAGGCAGGATTTATGATTAGGAATAGTTAGCATGGCTTTGTCAAAGGCAAGTCGTGCCTTACAAGCCTAATCAAATTTTTTGAGGATGTATCTAATCGCATTGATGAAGGTAGAGCAGTAGATGTAGTGTATATGGATTTCAGCAAAGCATTTGATAAGGCACACCATGCAAGGCTTATTGAGAAAGTAAGGAGGCATGGGATCCAAGGAGAACTTGCTTTGCAGATCCAAAATTGGGTTGCTCACAGAAGGCAAAGAGTAGTTGTAGATAGGTCATATTCTGCATGGAGGTCGGTCACCAGTGGTGTGCCTCAGGGATCTGTTCTGCGACCCTTTCTCTTCGTGATTTTTATAAATGACCTGGATGAGGAAGTGGGGGGATGGACGAGCTAGTTGAGCACCTCTGTCATCCCATCAGTGACACTGCCCCAGGTGATTTCAGATTCTGGAGGGGGGATGTGTCTCTTCCAGCACAAAGAAGTACATTTGAAGGGTGGTCACTTCTTCCACGCACTTAAAGGGTCTCGGCCCGAAATGTCGACCGTACTCTTCTCCAGAGATGCTGCCTGGCCTGCTGAGTCCCGCCAGCATTTCATGTTGTTCCTCGGATTTCCAGCATCTGCAGATTTTCTCTTGTTGTGATTGAAGCTTTCATTTAGTTTAATCCCACACCAGTCCTATTTAATTCCCAGAAAATGCTGGGGGAACTCAGCAGATCGGGCAACATCCATGAAGAGGAATTAACAGTTGACTTTTCGGGCAGAAGCCTTTCATCAGTACTGTTGAAAAGGTGTGGCCTGAAATATCTGGGAACCTGCCAACCTGATGGCATGATTATCACTTTCTCCGTCCAGTGAACAGGTTTATCTGCACCATCTCCTCTACTCCCCACACTGACTACTCACTTCGCCTCATCTGCCTATTACTCCACCCCCCCCCCCCCACCGGGTCTCCTCCACCTCCCTTTCTCCTACTGTCCAGTATCCTCTGCTATCAGACACTCGCTTCCTTCTCCAGCCCTGGTCCTTTCCTCCCCACCTGGCTTCAACCAGCACCTTTTTATTCGGCATCTTCCCCCTTCTTTTTCAGTCCTCGGCCCAAAACATCGACTGTTCATTCATTTCCAGAGATGCTGCCTGACCTGCTGAGTTCCTCCAGCGTTTTGTGTGATTTACTCAGGATTTCCAACACCTGCAGAATCCCTTGTGTTTTCTATTTAATTCATCCCCTCCACCAGCTCATAATCTCCCCCCAGATTCCAACACTCACCTACATGTGGGGCACTTTACTGTACTGTAGCCAATAAGCCTAAAGATCAGCACAGAGCACCCAGTCACAGACAGTTCTGGATGCCAGGATTCAACCTGCAACACTGGAGGTGTCAGCCTGTGCCTTCACTAGCTGCACCCAACATGACCAGCAGGTGAGGATGGAGAGATACGTATTGGCCCCAGAGCAACCTCTCTTCCTTCTCTTCATCCGGCTGGCAGACTAAACAAAGTCAATGCTTCTGACGGTCCCAGCAATCCCTCAGTACTGCCATCAGACCATTTGGACTCAGAAAGAAGTCCCAAGTGGAATTAGGGAGAAGGCAGGAGGATCGGTTGAGAGGGAAAATATACTCAGTGGCTGCTCTATTCGGTACACCTGTACACCTGCTCATTAATGCAAATCTCTAATCAGGCAATCATACAGCAGCAATTCAATGCAGACATAGAACATAGGACATAGAATAGTACAGCACAGTACAGGCCCTTCGGCCCACAATGTTGTGCCGACCCTCAAACCCTGCCTCCCATATAACCCCCCCCAACTTAAATTCCTCCATATACCTGTCTAGTAGTCTCTTAAATTTCACTAGTGTATCTGCCTCCACCACTGACTCAGGCAGTGCATTCCATGCACCAACCACTCTCTGAGTAAAAAGCCTTCCTCTAATATCCCACTTGAACTTCCCACTCCTTACCTTAAAGCCATGTCCTCTTGTATTGAGCAGTGGTGCCCTGGGGAAGAGGCGCTGGCTATCCACTCTATCTATTCCTCTTATTATCTTGTACACCTCTATCATGTCTCCTCTCATCCTCCTTCTCTCCAAAGAGTAAAGCCTTAATCTCTGATCATAATCCATACTCTCTAAACCAGGCAGCATCCCGGTAAAGCTCCTTTGTACCCTTTCCAATGCTTCCACATCCTTCCTATAGTGAGGCGACCAGAACGGGACACAGTACTCCAAGTGTGGCCTAACCAGAGTTCTATAGAGCTGCATCAAGAGGTTCAGTTGTTGTTCAGACCAAGCAACAGAATGGGGAACAAATGTGATCTAAGTGACTTTGAGAATGTACTGATTGCTGGTGCCAGATGGGGTGGTTTGTGTATCTCAGAAACTGCTGATCTCCTGGGATTTTCACGCACAACAGTCTCTACAGTTTACAGAAAATGGTGTAAAAAATATCCAGTGAGCAGCAGTTCATGGTGGGTGAAAACGCCTTGTTAATGAGAGAGGTCAGAGTAAAATGGGCAGACTGGTTCAAGCTGACAGTAACTCAAGTAACCACACGTTATAACAGTGGTGTGCAGAAGAGCATCTCTGAACACACAACGCGTTGACTCTTGAAGTGGAGGGGCTACAACAGCAAAAGACCACATTGGGCTCCACTCCTTTACCCAAGAAAGAGGGCAGTGAATGTAAATCAGCTATGATCAAATGGTGAAGCCAACTCAATGGGCCAAATAGTCTTAAGTTTGCTCCTGTTGCTTATGATCATTTCGATATCATTACAAACAAGGTTACATTCTGAATTTCAACCTTTTGTACTGCACCTTAGCTCTGCTCCTGAAATGGTTTTGCACATGACTACTTCAAAACAAAACATGTTTTTTTTTGTTTAAATATGTATCATTTAAAGCCATGAATTTCTGGCGCCCATCTCATGAAGGCATGTCACACCATCTCTGTGGCAACACACTACTGCTTATTCACACAGTTTCCTTGGCAACTGGCCACCGCTCATTCATAACTGTTGTCATGGCAACAGCCCATAACTCATTCATAATGGTTCCCAGAGCAATGCTCATTCAAACCATCCGCAGAGCTTGGGTCTGGAGCTCAAATGTGACGTCAGCACCACAGAGTGAGGCACGGTGTCATCATCGTCGGGCAGAGGGGAAATATCAACCATCATCCCAGGACCGTGCTGTGACACACAAGAAGATAATGTCTGGCCTGGTGAAGGCTGAAGGACGATGTAACTGGAGTTAAGAAAATACACAGAGAACTGCGCAGTTCAGGAATTCACCATCTCGCTGCCAACAAGATGCCAAATGAAACCAATCCCATCGGCCTGCTTGTGATTCACTTCTCTTCGTTCCCTTCAAGTTCACCCGTCTGTCTAAATGCCTCTCAGACAGCACCACTGTGTCTGCCTCTAGGTATCTACTACGCTGTGTGGGAAAAAACCCGCCACTCACGGTTCCCTTAGACGCTCCCCCTCTCGCCTTTAGTCTTCAACATTTCAACCCTGGGAAAGAATCTCTGACTATCTACTCACATTGTTATCAACTTAGATGAGATGTCTTCCCAGTGTCTGAGGAAGACAATCTAAATCTGTCCAGCTTCTGCTTACAGGGAGTACTCTCTACTCCAGGCAGTATCCTGGTGAACCTTTGCTGCAGCCTTTCTGAAGCCTTCGCATCCTGCGAGTGATGCAGAGACCAGAACAAACCACACCAAAGGGAAGTGCAGCCTCACCAAAGTTTTATACAATTGCAACGTGACTTCCGACCCTTATACTCAGCCTCGCCATGCGTCAGCCAATAAAGGAAAACAACCTCTTTGTGATGCCACTTTCAGGGATCTACAGACTTACACCCCTAAATCCCTTTACATTGTAAACAGAAAAGACTTCTTTCCCTGGTAGAGACGTTGATAACCTGTGGATGCAGATTAAAGATAATTCTTATAAGCTAAACCCATTTTTCATGAGTGATGGGATGGAGGGAGGGTGAGGGAGCCTGGAACCCACAGCTTGAAAAGATGGTGGGTAGCAGAAACTATTTCCACAGTACCAGGCTGAGCACTTGAAGGGGTGTAGCCTCTGCAGTCCTGGGACAGGAGCGGCAGACTGGGAACCAGCTGGATTTCAGTGAACAAATGGCCTCTTCTGCCGCAAGACCGGACATGCATTCTGCTTGATGACAGACACCATCAAAGGAGACTTTGGTCCATCATTTCTCATGTTGCTTCCTGTAAGGCCACCATTCCCTTGTAGTCATAGAGTCATTCAGCACAGGAACTGAATCTTCGGTGCAAACGGTCCAGGCCAACCAGGATGCCCATCCAAGCTAGTCCCATTTCTTTGAGTTTGGGCCAATTCCCACCAAACCAGGGGCTTCCCAACCCTTATTATGTCATGGGCCCCAATCAATAATTGAGGAAACCTAACAACAAGGAGGAACCCGTCCCTACCACCTGTCTTTCCTGTATTTAGATTATGAAGACACGCAGTCCTCTTTTATTGTCATTTAGTAATGCATGCATTAAGAAATGATACAATATTTCCTCCGGTGTGATATCACAAAACACAGGACAGACCAAGACGGAAAAAAACTAACAAAACCACATAATTATAACGTATAGTTACAACAGCGCAACAATACCATAACTTGATGAAGTCCATGAGCACAGTAAAGTTCAAAGTTTCTCAAATGTCCCACATCTCACGCAGACGGGTGAAGAAAGAAAAACTCTCCCTGCCATGCCAACCACAATCCGACTCTGAGTCATCCGAAAACTTCGAGCTCTGATCATCTCTCCGACACCGAGTACTGAGCGCCATCTCTGTCCGAACGATTCGACCTCAACCTCGGTCACCAACAGCAGGCAAAGCTGGGGATTTTGAGGCCTTCCCTCCGAAAGATTCCCAACCGTGCTGTAACGACAGCAGCGAATGAGCGTTTCAGAAATTTCTCCAGATGTTCCTCTGTGCTTTCACATCCATTCTCCATCAAATCAGAATTGTCCACAGCCTCTATTTAACAGATACGATATCATTTCTCATCGGAGGGCTGCGCACACACAGGCACGCTGCTTCTCTCTCCTCCCGCATGGTTTCTGACAGTCTCCCCAGGATCATGAAGAAATACCATCCTCAAACTCGTAGGGAAGCTCAAGTCACAGCTCAGGTGGGTCAGAGATGACCTGGGACCCAGGTCGGCTGGCTTTTACAGGATTCCCTGTGAATGCGGAGTAGCACGTATCGGCCAGACGGCACACACGGTGGAAACCCACATCAAGGAGCACAGGAGGTGCATCCCTTTGGGTTACCTGGAGAAATCGGCGGCAGCAGAACACTGCATTCGCTATGTCCATAGGCTTGACTTTGACAACACTAAACTACTGTGCCGTGCCAGTTGCTTTCGGGACCTCCTGGTGAAGGAAACCATTGAAATAAAGAATTTTAACAAAGATGAAGGTCTCGCTCTAAGTAAGAACTGGAAGTCAATTGCAAACAAGGTGGGAGAGTGGAAATCTGACTGGATAAGGACTAACCAATCAGGAGGAACGGACGACGGGGGTATAAATACCACCGGACTAGGCATGCCCAGGCATCATCCCTGATGAAGATGGCCAAGTTTATTATCAAAACATCAGTTATAATTGATACCGGAAAACCTGAAAAGAGTTTCTTCATCTTTAATTTTGTTATATCACCTGCTTAATGCCTTCCTCTGGAAACCTTCGACCAGGATTTCTCTCAGAAATCTGCTCTGAGGATACCATCTTCCACTCCAGTGCTCATAGTGTAACAGCCACTAGCAACAGCCTGCCCAGTCTCCAGGTACGCTCCCTTACCCCCAGCCAATCAATGATGCCAAAGGTTCAGGAGTAACCTTTGCCTCGGATAATTCCATCGAACACATTCATAAAATCAGTTTCATTCATATCAACCTAAGGAACCCAATGAAACTTCTACAGTTTTCAACAGAAAATTGGTCAAAATCAGCCAACTTTCTCTGCAATTTTCCTGAACTTCGTTCAGGTGACTTGTTGCGTGCAAACTCTTGATGCTGTACTGTACAGCAAAGGTAGAAGCCTGAACTCAGTTTAGAAGATTGGTGGGAGGAACGTCATTGCAACCTATTGAACAGTGAAAGGCCTAGACAGGGTGGGTGAGGACAGTGGAAAATTCTAGGATCAGAGGACCCAACCTCAGAATACAAGGGGATCCTTTAGAACAGAGAGATGGAAACATTGCCTAGGCCAGAGGGTGGTGAATCTGTGGAATTCACTGCTACAGACAGCTGTGGAGTCCAAGTCACTGCGTGTGCTTAAAGCAGAGGCTGATGTACTGCTTGAGTAGTAAGGGGGTCAAAGGTTACAGGCAGATAGCAGGCGAATGGGTTGAGAGAGATAATAAATTAGCCATGATGGAACGGTGGAGCAGACTCGATGGGCCAAATAGCCTAATTCTGCTCTCCTCTCTTATTGTCTTAA
The DNA here is from genome assembly GCF_963921235.1 of Mobula hypostoma. Taxonomy (NCBI): domain Eukaryota; kingdom Metazoa; phylum Chordata; class Chondrichthyes; order Myliobatiformes; family Myliobatidae; genus Mobula; species Mobula hypostoma. Next base: position 5,674,781 of record NC_086125.1, read on the forward strand.
AGACAGGCATTCTTTTGGCACTCATCACACCCTCAGTGCTTTACAATCAGTTCAGCAAGTTCATTCAACACTCACAACAGCTGGAGGAACTCAGCATGTCGGGCAGCATCCGTGGAAACGTTGACTGATCATTTCCACGGATGCTGCCCGACCTGCTGAGTTCCTCCAGCGTGTTGTGAGTGTTGCTTTGACCCCAGCATCTGCAGAGTACTTTGTGTTTAGCAAGTTCATTCTGCAGTCACTATCATGATGTTGGAAATGAAGCAGCCGTGGGCATTAACAGCATCCACAAACAAGAGTATGTTCATCTCACATCATCCATCCGTGATAGCACAGGAGGAGGAATTATTGACCCTAGAATTCCCAGGTTCTCCTTTGAAATAGAACTGTGGGATAGTTTAAGTACATCTGAGAGGGCAGAGAGAATTCAGAGTATTCTCTTATTCAAAAAATAACATCTTTAACAGTACTGTACCTCCTCAGTACTGTACCTCCGACAGTGAGACACTCCCTCGGTACCGTCCCTCCGACAGTGTGACACTCCCTCGGTACCGTCCCTCCGACAGTGTGACACTCCCTCGGTACCGTCCCTCCGACAGTGAGACACTCCCTCGGTACCGTCCCTCCGACAGTGTGACACTCCCTCGGTACCGTCCCTCCGACAGTGAGACACTCCCTCGGTACCGTCCCTCCGACAGTGTGACACTCCCTCGGTACCGTCCCTCCGACAGTGTGACACTCCCTCGGTACCGTCCCTCCGACAGTGAGACACTCCCTCTGTACCGTCCCTCCGACAGTGTGACACTCCCTCGGTACTGTCCCTCTCAGTGGCTCAATGGCAGGAGGCAAAGAGTGGAGACTTAACCATCCTGACAGAAAATAAGGGCTTCCTGCTGGAACGGAGATGAGGAGGATTTTCTTTAGCCAGAGAGTGGTGAATCTGTGGAATTCTTTGCCACAGGAAGCTGTTGAGGCTGGGTCTTTAAGTACGTTTAAGGCTGAGGATGATATATTCTTGATTGGTCAGAGTATGAAGGGATACGGGGAGAAGGCAGGAGATTGGGACTAAGAGGAAAAATAGATTAACTATGATGAAATGGTGGAATTGATTCAATGGGCCAAATGGCCTAATTTTGCTTGTCTACCTCATGATCTAATGGTCTCAGCTCTTCACTTGTTGGTCGTATGGTGTTTCACCATATTTGGGAGGTTCTATATGTCCTCTTCCATTAAAAAAGTTGTAAAATAAGCCATCGAACATACAATCAGTGCCCAATTTATTCGTTACCCTCTGTACTTAATGAAGTGGCCACAGAGTGTATGTTTGTGATCTTCTGCTGCTGTAGCCCATCCACTGCAAGATCCGATGTGTTGTGCATTCAAAGATGCTCTTCCACACACCACTGTTGTAACGCGTGGTTACCTGAGTTACTCTTCTCTTCCAGTCAGTTTAAACTGGTATCTGCTCATCCTCCTCTGACCTCTCTCATTAACAAGGTGTTTTTATTAAAAAAAATGCCGCTCACCCATTTATTTGTGTAACGTTCTCTGTAAACTCTAGAGACTGTTGAGTGTGAAAATTCCTGGATACTAACATTTTCTGAGATACTCAAACCACCCCATCTGGCACCAACAACCATTCCACAGCCAAAGTCACTTAGATCACGTGTCTTTGCCATTCTGATATTTGGTCTGAACAGCAACTGAACCTCTTGTTCATGTCTGCATGCTTCTATGCGTTGAGTTGCTGGTTAGATATTTGCATTAATGAGCAGTTGTACCTAATAAAATGGCCACTGCATCTAAATGTTGCTCTGGATTTCCAGCATTCCTTGGATTTCCTTCGATTGGTGGGAGGAGAAGACGGCGGCGCGACGCAGCGCATGCAGCTCTCCGGTGAAATGATATCGTATTTGTAAGTAGGATGCTGTGCACAATTCTGATTTGATGGAGACAGATGTGAGAAGCACAGACGAACATCTCGAGAAACTTCTGAAATGCCCAGTTTGCTGCCACTGCTACTGTGCAATCGAGAATCTCCGGAGGGAAGGCCCCAAAGCCCCCGGCTTTGCCTGCTACTGGTGACCCAGGCTGGGGTCGAAGCATTCGGCAGAGGTGGTGCTCAGTACTAGGTGTCGGAGGGCTGGTCGGAGGCTCGAAGTTTTCTGACGACTCAGAGTCGGACTGTGGTCGGGCATGGCAGGGAGAGTTTTCTTCCTTCTCCCATCTGCGTGAGATGTGGGACTTTCGAGAAACTTTGAACTTCTTTACTGTGCCCATGGCCTGTTCTTCATCAAGTTATGGTATTGTTGCACTGTTGTAACTATATGTTATAATTATGTGGTTTTGTTAGTTTTTTAGTCTTGGTCTGTCTTGTGTTTCTGTGATATCACACCGGAGGAATATTGTACCATTTCTGAATGCATGCATTACTAAATGATAATAAAAGAGGACTGCGTGTCCTCATAATCTAATCTTATTTATGAAAATTCTAAAATGGTGGTGTTGTTTAGCCAGCAGCCACTTGGGCAATGACATGGAGGTCATGGGTGAAAAGGATTTGCTATGAGATTGGAGACAGCGGCAGGGTTTTGGATGAGCTCAAGGCTTGACGGGAGCAGAACAAAGGGAGGCTGGCCAAGAGTGTACCAGGATGGACAAGGCTGGAAAGCACGGACATGGACATAAGCAGAGACAGGGCAGCCTGACCTTATATGGAGATGATCTTAGAGATTGGTCTCTGAGTCAATGGAAGAGCATCCGAGAGAGGACAATTCCATAAAGCATATGGCCCTGACTGCACACCTAGCCAAGTACTGAAGCCCTGGGCTAATCAGCAGGCTGGAGTGTTAACGGACATATTCAAACTCTCGTCCTTTTGTGGGGAGTATCCTAACTAATTGCATTATGGTCTGGAATGGAAACACCCGTGTCCAGGAACAGAAAAGTCTCGAAGCTTACAAGGATGTTACCTGGATTGGAGGGCGTGCCTTATGAGAATAGTTTGAGTGAACTTGGAGTGATGGAGGATGAGAGGTGACCTGATAGAGGTGTATAAGATGATGAGAGACATTGATCATGTGGATAGCCAGCGGCTTTTTCCCAGGGCTGAAATGACTAACACAAGAGTGCATAGTTTTAAGGTGCTTGGAAATAGGTACAAGGGGGATGTAAGAGGTACGTATTTCACACAGAGAGTGATGGGTGCATGGAATGCACTGCCAGAGAAGATGGTAGAGGCTGATAAAATAGAGTCTTTTAAGAGACTCTTCAATAAGTACATGGAGCTTAGAAAAATAGAGGGCTATGCAGTAGGGAAATTCTAGGCAGTTTCTAGAGTAGGTTACATGGTCGGCACAACATTGTGGGCTGAAGGGCCTGTAATGTGCTGTAGATTTCTATGTTGTATGTTCTAAGTTTGTAGATGCAGCCTGGTCCATCACAGGCAAAGTCTTCCCGACGACAGAGTGCATCTACAAGAGGTGCTGCCACAAGAAAGCATCATCCATCCTCAAGAATTCCCACCAATTGTGTGATGCTCCCTTATCATTTTTACCACTGGGTAGGAGGTACAGGAGCCTTAGGTCCCGCCTGTCCAGGTTCAGGAACAGATATTACCCTACAACCGTCAGGCTCCTAAACTGGCGTGGATAACTTCACTCAAAGCCGAAGGCTCTTGGCCTAAAACGTCAATTGCTTAGCCCCGTCCATAGATGCTGCTTGTCCTGCTGAGCACTTTGTGTGTATTGCTCTAGATCTCTAACACCTGCAGTACCTCTTGTGTTTATATCTTCACTCAACTCTGAACTGATTTACAACCTACAGACTCACCTTAAAGGCCTCTACAACTCATGTTCTCAGTATTATTCATATAAAATTATATGTAAAGACTAACAAACAATCAATGTGCAAGAGAAGATAAATATGATTATGATTGTGATTATGAGGACACACGGTCCCCTTTTATTGTCATTTAGTAATGCATGCATTAAGAAATTATAAAATGTTTTTCCAGAATGATATCATGAAAACACATGATAAACCGACTTAAAAACTAACAAAAACCACATAATTATAACATATAGTTACAACAGTGCAAAGCAATACCGTAATTTGATAAGAACAGACCATGGCACGGTAAAAGTCTCAAAGTCTCTCTAAAGTCCCATCATCTCACGCAGACGGTGAACCTCCAGCGCCGCAAACTTGCCGATGCGGCATCCTGGAAGCATCCGACCACAGTCCGACTCCAAGTCCATCTGAAAACTCCGAGCCTCCGTCCACCTCCCGACACCAAGCACCGAGCACCATCTCTGCCGAGCGCTTCGACCCTGGCCCCGGCAACAGGCAATAGGCAAAGCCGAGGATTTGGGGCCTTCGTCTCCGGAGATTCTCGATCGCACAGTAGCAGCGGCAGCGAAGCGGGTATTTCAGAAGTTAGTCCAGATGTTCCTCTGCACTTCTCACAGCTGTCTCCATAAAATCCGGATTGTGCACTGCACCCCTAGTTACACATATCAATATCATTCGGAACGGCCGCGTGCGCTGCGTCGCGCCACCATCTTCTCCTCCCTCCAGGAGAATATAAATATTTATTTGCACAATTTGTCTTCTTTTGCACATTGGTTGTTTGCTGGTCTTTATATCAATAGTGTTTCATAAATTCTATTGTGTTTCTTTATTTTCCTGTAAACGGTGAAGCTCAAGGTGGGATATGGTAACAAATGCATACTTTGATAATAAATCTTGCTTTCACTTTGACTAGCGGCTTATCAGAAGGCTGGTATTTAAGTGGCAAAGCAAGCGTGGTGAGGAATGGAAATGGCTTGCACCAAGAAAAAACATCTTCCACAATGCCCAGAGGAAAGCCAGCAGACTGAGAAGCTGCAGCTCTAGAAAGCCACTACATGAGGAGTTACAGCTCGAGGAAGCAATCTGAATTTTCAAATGAGCACCATCTGTGCCAGAATCTCAGCTTTGGCCAGAGAGCCAGGGTTCTGGTACAACACAAACCGTAGCCAATATCAGCAGACTCCGGCAGCTTGAGGGGGAACAGTTCATCGGCATTTTACATCTACCCCTTTTGTATTCTGAGTCAGTGTAAGCTCTTAACAGCGGGGTTTCGAATAATAAGATTCCCTAACTTGGAATGGCTGCTGAGAATTCCTAGTTGGGCACCGGCGTGTATTGTGGGGGAGAAGTGCTTGTCCCTCACTCCGAGCATGATCTTAACGCAGCGGCACGTCTTCTCGAGCTGGCTCGGTGCCAGGGAGCAGTGGGACCTGCAATCTTCTCATCCAGCCCTGTGCCATCTCACAAGGACAGGAACAGGCCCTTCAGCCCACAGTCTCCATGCTGGACCAAACCGACTCTCGTCTGCCTATGCATGATCCCCAGTTCTCCACTTCCTGCATGGTCGTGCGTCACATACGTCTTATACTCCACTGTACCTGCTTCCACGCCACCCCCGAGGCACCCACCACTCTGTATAAAAACTCTTTCTCCACACACGTCTTTTACATTTTCTCCCTCTCACCTTAAATGAATGTCCTCGAAGTAATGCCCTTGTAAGGGAAGGATAACAGACCAGACAGAATTTCATCCCAACCCATTTTTGGAGATGGCTTAAAGTTCAAAAAAATTTTTATTATCAGACTCCATACATGCCGCCACATACAACCCTGAGATTTATTTTCCTGCAAGCATTCTCAGCAAATCTACAGAATGGGTAACAAGTGAAAACCCAGGTTTTTACACAGCCACACCTTCCTCTTCATCCCACACTTGCCTAAATCTATCCATCGCTGTTACATCAAAGTTTTTCTTATTCTCATAGTTAAGTTGTACATCATGCAGCCATATTCAATCCCATATGTACATAATACTCACGGTTAAAAAGTGCTTTGACAAAAGGTATAAAAGCTTAGATTGCTTCCTCAGTCTCCAATGTAAACTTACCAATTGAAAAAAGCTACCGGATTTACATAGCACTATTTGTTCCAGATACAGAGAAAGGAAGGGATGGAGGGATGGAAGGACAGAGGGAGAGAGGGGGAGAGGGTGGGGAGAGGGGGAAGAGGGGGGAAGGAGGAGGGGGGTGAAGGAGGAGAGGGAAGGGGGAAGGGAAGAGCAAAGGGGAGGGAGAAGGAGAGAGGGAGAGGAAGAGAGCGAGGAGAATATGGGAGAGGGGGAGGGAGTGGGAGGGGCAGTGGGAGAAGAAGAGGAGAGAGGGAGAGTGAGTGAGAGTGAGGGGGAGGGGAGGGGAGGGGCAAGGGGATGGGAGGGGGAGAGATAACAACCTTAGCTGATTGCTGCCTGTCATGACCTTGGGTGCTGTCTGTGTGGAGTCTTCACACTCTTCCTATCATCATGTGGGTCTTCTCTGGTTTTCACTCACATGTGGGTCAGTAGATAATGGCCACTGTAAATTGCTCCTATCATGTAAGTGGTAACATCCAGGAGAAGCTGGTAAGAATACCGGGAGAATAAAAGAACGGGATTGCTGTAGGATTAGTTTAATGACCTCTGGATTGTTGGAGTGGACTTGATGGGCTGAAAGGCCTGTTTTCTGTGCTGTATGTCTGTATGACTTCAAAAGATGTTGATGTTCAGCAAGTTTATTCAACAGCACACATGAACACACAAAGAGTTCAGACGCTAGAAATCTGAAGCAAGGGAAAAGGTTGGAAAATCCCAGGACAGCACACAGCATCTGCGCAGAGAAATAAAGCTACACACATCAAAGTAGCTGGTGAACGCAGCAGGCCAGGCAGCATCTCTAGGGAGAGGTACAGTCGACTGTACCTTTCCCTAGAGATGCTGCCTGGCCTGCTGCATTCACCAGCAACTTTGATGTGTGTTGCTTGAATTTCCAGCATCTGCAGAATTCCTCGTGTTTGAGAAATAAAGCTAACGGTTTGGACCGCCAGTCAAAAGGTTCATCTGTCTCTTATTGCACTTCAGAACACCCTGGATATGATCTGGAATCTCCCCTCATTTACCAAGTCTATTGGAGCTCATATCCTGCTGCCACAGAGCCCCACCCCATCCATGTAACATGGAATTAAACGGACCACCTACAAGCTCCTGGCCATCCATCCCCACTCAGTGACAGAGAGACAAATGGCTGCAAACGCTTGGCTGAACCATTCAGTCAGATCTCAAGCTGGGAATGTGACATCTCTCACGTGCTGCTCTCTACTATCTGTGAGTGCAAGAGACGTGTCGTTTAAATGCTGTTGATGAATATATTGCCCTTATAAATGTCAGTCATACACATTATAACTATACAAAAGACATAATAGTTATGCACCTGGTAAAGGACAACATAAATATGTTTTTGTACATATTTAATTCTAACCTTCACAAAGTTCTTTCCCATCATCTCTCAGTTTTCAATACCCACAAGATTTGTCACAAGGGGGCAACAGTTTTTGTGAACTCTGAGGCTCAGGAGTAAAATTACAGAATTGCCCCGTTGACTCTCTGATGGCTCCCAGTCCCCTTAAATAAATTACCCTCGAGCACCTGTCTAATTTCCCCTAAAATCATGGAATAGTTGTTCTTTCAACCTACAGTCAGTTCCAGGTCTTCACTAGTTTGCACAGACCCTCACGCCCCCTTCTAACTTCTGACAGTGGCCATACCCCAGTGCAACGCTTTGCCAGGCGGGTGAAATGAGGTGAGGGTTACTGGCAGCCTCATACCCCGGTGAGTTAGGAACATGGGTGTCCCAGCAGGCAAAGTCAGCTCCGGCAGTCAGAGCCGATGAGAGCTACAGTGAAATAGCCAGGAAGGCAGTTTTGCAACGCTCTGTGGAAAGCGAAGGGCGTGACGAGGCACGGAAGATGTCACGGTCATCTGCTGCAACCAAGGAAGACCCCAGTTTGTGAGGCTTGCTCGTCCCACTGGACTCAGTCTTCCGACGGCAAGAGAGTGGAACTGTCCCGGTGCAACAGCTTTTCCACTTAAAAAAATCTCTCCCGCACAGGTTTCCCATCATCGTCGGACACGACAGACAGCCACCACTGTACGGATTTGTCGTTTGTGGCAGCAGTCCAGTGCCAGATATAAAACCTACGGCTGCCACGGGAGCCATGGTGGCACGGCGGTTAGTGTGACACTATCACAGCGCAGAGTGCTCAGAGTTCAGAGTTCAATTCCGGCACCATCTGGAAGGAGTGTGTACGTCCTCCTTGTGGAGTGCGTGGGTTTCCCCGGGTGCTCCAGTTTCCTCCCACAGTCCAAAGGCAGGGGTTAGTTGGTCATTCTGAACTGTCCTGTGATTAGTTTAGGATGAATTGTCCTGTGATTACCTCAGGGTGAATTGTCCCGTGATTAGCTCAGGGTGAATTGTCCCATGATTAGCTTAGGGGGAATTGTCCTGTGAATAGCTTAGGGGGAATTGTCCTGTGATTAGCTTAGGGGGAATTGTCCTGTGATTAGCTTAAAGGGAATTGTCCTGTGATTAACTTAAGGGGAATTGTCCTGTGATTAGCTCAGGGTGAATTGTCCTGTGATTAGTTCAGGGGGAATTGTCCTGTGATTAGCTTAAGGGGAATTGTCCTGTGATTAGCTCAGGGGGAATTGGATTTGTAGGGGGTCGCTGGGCCAGAATGGCCCACTCTACACTGTATCAGTAAATAAATAAACAAACAAATAAAATTACCCTTACAATAATAAAAAGACAGATAGAAAGTGCAAAAGATAAATAATGAGATAGTGTTCATGAACCGTTGATGGAAGAGTTGAAGAAGCTGCTTCTAAAATGTTGAGTGTGTGTCTTCTGTTGAGTGTGATAGTAGTGACAAGAGGGCATGTTCTGGGTGGCCAGGATCCTTAATGATGGATGCTGCCTTCTGAATATGCCCTCCATGGTGTGTCATACCAATTTGTGAAGGATTAACAAAAACATGAGAAAATCTGCAGGTGTTGGAGATCCAAAGCAACACACACGAAACGCTGGAGGAACTCAGCAAGTCAGACAGCATCTATGGAAAAGAGTAAACAGTCGATGTTTTGGCCCGAGACCCTTCACCAGGATGTGGATCAATCTTGTAGCTTGAATGGAATAAATGAAACACTGAAGGCTCTACCAGCATGTGACTTTGCTGTACTTGAGAACCATGACTGAAGGTCTCACTAATAAAATCAATCCGCCCTCTGCGTGATTGTTCTATTCAATATTCATCTCTAAGGACTATTTACAAATACCGCAGTATAGATTCCAGCCTCTGGCTTCACATCATCAGCGTAACTAATAATCCTGAACTTCATGTGATGAGACCTAGCAGGAAACCTACTGACGACAAAGACATTAGACATGGTCAACGCAACATCTACAAACGTTGTATATGTTATTTTTGCAAACAGGAGTCCGTCACTTCCTTTTATACCCAATGAAGTTAAAGGAACTCTGCTATAGTGGAATCCTTTCTGAATGCATAATGGATTCCACATCAACAGCGAGTAGCTGAGATAGTGAAGAAAACAGCAGCAACCAGAGTGGATTCTTCGTCTTCATTTACCATTACCTCCAACCTCCAGCTCTGCATTTCTGCTGGACAGCCCGGTAGTTTAGTATTTAGCACAACGCTTTACAGTACCAGCGACCTGGGTTCAATTCCCACCACTGCCTGTAAGGAGTTTGTACGTTCTCCCCGTGACTGCATGAATTTTCTCCGGGTGCTCAGGTTTCTTCCCACAGTCCAAAAACGTACTGGTTGGTAGGTTAATTTGGCCAATGTAAATTGCCCTGTAATCAGGGGGTTGCTGGGCAGTATGGCTCAAAGGGCCAGAAGGGCCTATTCCGTGCTGTACCTCAATAAGATAAATAAATGCATTTTTATATCATTTGTCTTCGAAACTGCTTACACATCCAAGTCTCTCTGTATCTCACCATGATCCATTACCATGCTTTGTGTCTCCACATCCACCCAGGCTGGATAAATTCAAATGTTATATGGATAACTTTATCCATGTTACAATGCATTGCGCATCTAGGTTGGTTGGCAAGTTGTCAGGGGAATGCAAAGAGTCTGCAAAACAATACCTAGGAAGAGGTGCAGTCGACGTTTCAGGCCGAGACCCTTCGTCCTGACAAAGGGTCTTGGCCTGAAACGTCGACTGCACCTCTTCCTAGAGATGCTGCCTGGCCTGCTGCGTTCACCAGCAACTTTGATGTGTGTTGCTTGAATTTCCAGCATCTGCAGAATTCCTGTTGTTTGCAAAACAATACCAATGGGTTAAGTGAGTGGGCCAATTGAAGAGAGGTGGAGTATAATGTGGGCCATTTCAGATAAGTGAATGAAAATCCAAATTACTATTTAAAAAGTGTAAGCTATTAACATATGATTTGGAGGTTGTTGCACTCGTAACACAAGAAGTTAGCAGGTAATAGCTTCTTGTGTATTGAATGATTTGCAAAATGCGAGGTGTATAAATGTCAGCTCGAGGAAGTCTACAGATGCTGGAAATTCAAGCTATAAATGTATATAAGTGCATAATTGTCAGAAAGTTTTGCTGCTTCAGTGGCTGCTGGTGAGGCTTCACCTGGATTACGGTGGACAATCTTTGGTTCCATGTAGAAGAAAAGGTATATTTTCACCGGAGACAGAGCAAAGAAGGTCCACTGGGATAATTCTGGGTACAAAAGGACTGATATTTGAGAAAAGTTTGAGCAGTTGGGCCTAAGTTCATTGGAGGCTGGTAAATGGGACTAGTTTGTATTGGCACCTCAACTGGCAAGGATTACTCTGGCTGAAAGGCCTCTTTGTCAAGGGTGGTGGTGGTGGAAGCAGGTACAAGAAGAGGCATTTAGTCAGGGATATAAATAGGCAGTTAGTAGAGGGATATGGACCAAGTGCAGACAGGTGGGATTAGTTTAGATTGGGAACTTGGTCTGCACAAATATGATGGTCTGAAGGCCCTGCTCCTCTACTGCACCGTTCCCTGCTGTATAACATGAAAATATTTGCCTCTTGATAGCACTATCCGTCATCCTTTCCATCACTTTGCTGATGGTAGACGAATGGGATGGTAAACTGGCTTTGCAGTTGATAGCTGGCATGAACTTGATGGGCCGAAGGCCCGTTCTATGCTATAACTCTCTATGATGGCAGAAAAACGCGAGATGGTCTTATTGAAACATAAGATTCAGAGAGGTGGATGCTGAGGGGATGAGGGGTAACTTTAAATAAGGGACGGAGTTTTTGAATAAAGGGTCACATGTTGAAGGTGGAGAGGAAGAGGAATTTCTTCTCTTAGGGTACTAACACTCTGGAGTAGAAAATTCCAGCGATTCAATACCCAGAGAGAAGAAATTCTAGAATTCTGTACCCTAGGAAGCTGTCGAACATCAGCAGTGGAGACAAGCAGTCAGGACTAGCGTAGTAGCTTGTGCAACGCTTGACAGCGCCAGTTATCACCTATCAGGGTTCAGAACCTGCTGCTGCCTGTAAGGGGTTTGTTCGTTCTCCCTGTGACTATGAGGCTTTCCTCCAGGTGATCTAGTTCCCCTGTACATTCCAAAGACGAGTGGTTAGGTTAATGAGTTGTGGGTATGTTATGTTGGCACCAGAAGGGTGGGGGGAGGGTGACACTTGCTGGCTGCCCCCAACGCAATGCTTGGGTGTGTTGGTCATTGATGCAAAAACAAAAGGCATTGCACTGTGTGTTTCTATGTGCATGTGACAAATAAAGGTGATCTCATCTCTCGACAAGGGAGTCAGTAGGTGTGGGGAGAAAGTGGAATCAGGCAAAGAGACCAGTGGCGTCAGCACGTTCTAGCTGAGTCACAGAGGATGCTCAAGGGACCAACTGGCCTCTGGTTCTTAAGCACTTATGATCTTATTAATAGGTTACTGAGGGCCAGCCACAGGGGGAATTGAATGCAAAGATGAGAAATTTAAAACCAAGCCATTTCTTCAGCAGGAGCCCACTCAGGCCAGAAAGCACTGCAGCGAAAGATGTTGGGACAGAAACTTGGTGAATTTTGGATGGTCCCTCTAAGCAGACCTCGGCGTTTGTTCTCTCATCCCCAGCCGCCTTTCTTGACGTTTTAACTCATGGTTATCTGTAATGTTCTGAGCAAGAACAAACCACTGTTCTTTGTTTTGAGCAAGAACAAACCACTGGAATGTTTTTTACTTTTGAGGAAACTCATCAGCCTGACCTGGTAACCTATCATACTTAAAAAGTTTAAAGATTAACAATTAGCTTTATGTATCACTTTTATATCAAAGCATTCAGTGAACAGTAAAATATGTCATTAAGGTCAACAACCAACATAGTCTGTATATGTAACACACATCAATGTTCACCAGCAACTTTGATGTGTGTTGCTTGAATTTCCAGCATCTGCAGAATTCCTGTTGTTTTAGTCTGTATATGTGCTGGGACCAGGACACTAGTGTTGCCATGATTCTAGTGCCAATTCAGCATGGCCACAATTTACTAACCATAAACCCATATGTTTTTGGAATGTGGCAGGACTAACTTCCACAGATTCACCAACCCCTGGCTAAAGAAATTTCTTCTCATCTCTGTTCTAAAGGGACGTCCTATTCTGAGGCCAGGCCCTCTCCACGTCCACTCTATCTAGGCCTTTCAGTATTCAGTACATTTCAATGGGATCCCCCTTCATTCTTCTAAACTCCAGTGAGTACCGGCCCAGAGCCATTAAATGCTCCTACGTTAACCCTGTCATTCCCATAATCATTCTCGAGAACCTCCTTTGGACCCTCTCCAATGCCAGCACATTCTTCTTAGATAAGGGGCCTAAAACTGTTCACAATACTCCAAGTGTGGTCTGATCAATGCCTTGTAAAGCCTTAGCAACACATCCTTGCTTCTATATTCCAGTCCTGTCGAAATTAATGTTTACATTGCGTTTGCCTTCTTTACCACTGACTCAACCCGCAAGTTAACCTTTAGGGAATCCTGCACAAGGTCTCCCAAGTCCCTGTGCATCTCTGATTTTTAATTTTCACCCCGCTTAGAAAACAGTCTACACCTTTATTCCTTCTACCAAAGTGCATGACCGTACACTTCCCGACTCTGTATTCCACCTGCCACTTTGCACCCATTCTAGGTAGTGTCGAGGAAGCAGGGAGTCTGCAGAAAGACTGAGACAGATTAGGAGATTCAAAGTACATATTCTGAATCTTTGAATCTCCTAATCTATCCAAATCCTTCTGCAGACTCCCTGCTTCCTCAACACTACCTGCCCCTCCATCTACCTTTGTATCATCCGCAAACTTGGCCACAAAACCATTAATTCCATCATCCAAATCATTGACATACAACGTGAAAGGAAGGGGTCCCAATAGCAAACTCTGCGGAACACCACTAGTCACCGGCAGCCAACCAGAAAATGCTCTCTTTATTCCCACTCTGCTTCAATCTTCAATCCATGCTGGTGGTCTTTCTTGCAATACCATGGGCTCTCAGCTCGCTTAGCAGCCTCATGTGTGGCATGCTGTCAAAGGCCTTCTGAAAATCTAAGTAAACAATATCCTTTGACTCTCCTTTGTTATTTCTTTAAAGAATTTCCTTTGTTTGGTGTTACCCAGTTAGTTTGTACAGAAAGGGTTAGGGAGAGGTTGAGAATGGAATGAGCTGGAGGAGATTTCTTATCAATTTATTCTGGGATGTGAAAATCCCAAACAAGGCCAGCGATGGTTGTGTGATCAGCCTATAAGGGATTTACAATCATGATAATATTTATTTATTTATCGAAACAGTGGCCCTTTTGGCCTTTGAAGCTGTGCCGCCAAGCAGTCCCCCGGTTTAACCCTAGACTAATCACAGGACAATCTACAATCACCAATTAACCTACCAACCGGTACATCTTTAGACTGTGGGAGGAAACCGGAGCACCCGGAGGAAACCTACGTGGTCACGAGGAGAACGTACAAACTCCTTACAGGCAACCGCGGGAATTGAACCCTGGTCGTCTGTACTGTAAAGCGTTGTGCTAACCATTGATGAACTAGAGAGCAAAAAAAAAACCAATGAGGGAGAGAGTTATTTGGTGATTGAAGAGAATAGCATTTATTAATTATCAAGGAGGGTGAGAAAACATCAAGAAATCCTCAGGCAGGTTTTAAATAATAGATTGAATGAAAAGAAAATGCATTCAATTTCACATTCCTTCATGAAGCATATACAGAGCATAACTTTAAAAATAGTGAAAAGCACATCTTTTAAACTTGCAGCCCAGATGAAACCGGTCATCTGAGTCAGATGGAAAATTCCTATTGCTACATTTGTACTGAGAACAGAGAAATGGTGCACAGATCGGCATTTACGGCAGGGTTTTGTCTCAGCAATTCATGGCTAATATTGAACAAATTTACTAATTTATGGAAAAAATAATGAAATAGAATTCAATATTCAACAACAATTCTAAGAAAGCTATAAGAAAGGAAGAAATGAAATATGAGGGTAGACTATCCAATTGTATAAAGCAGGATACTATAAGTTTTTTCAGTTATATAAAGAATAAAAGGGAGGTGAGAGTTGATATTGAACCACTGGAAAATGATGCTGGTGAGGTAGTAATGGAGGACAAAACAGTAGCAGATGAGCTTAATAAGTATTTTGCTTCAGTCTTTACTGTGGAAGACACTAGTTGTATGTCAGAGGTCCATAAGTATCAGGGAGCAGGAGTGAGTGTCATTGCTATTATGAAGGAAGAAGAGCTAGGCAAACTGAAAGGTCTTAAAGTGGATAAGTCACCTGGATCAGAGGAATACATCCTAGAGTCCTGACAGAGGTTGCTGAAGAGATAATGGATGCATTGCTCATGATCTTCCAAGAATCACTTGATTCTGGCATGGTCCCAGAGGACTGGAAGATTGCAAATGCTACTTCACTCTTTAAGAAGGGAGGAAGTCAAAAGAAAGGAAATTATAGGCCAGTTAGCTTAACCTCCGTGTTTGGGAAAGTGTTGGAGTCCATTATTAAGGACAAGGTTTCAGGGTACTTGGAGACTAACGATAAAATAAGTCAGAGTCAGCATGGTTTCTGTGAAGGGAAATCTTGTCCGACAAATCTATTAGAGTTCTTCAAGGAACTTCCAATCTGCACCTTGTAAGGCATGAAAATGCCCGACGCAGGCCTCTCATGGTTTGAGTCCATGTTCCCCCCTCCCCTCTTCAAGGAAGTAACCAGCAGGGTGGACAAGGAGAGGTGGTAGATGTCATTTACTTAGATTTTCGGAAGGCGTTTGATAAGGTGCCTCTCATAAGGCTGCTTAACAAGATAAAATCCCATGGCATTACAGGAGAGATGCTGGCATGGACAGAGCAATGGCTGACAGGCAGGAGGCAGCGAGTGGGAATAAAGGGGGCCTTTTCTGGTTGGCTGCCAGAAATTAGTGGTGTTCCTCAGGGGTCAGAATTGGGACCACTACTTTTCACATTTTCTGTCAATGATTTAGATAATGGAATTGATGGCTTTCTGGCAAAGTTTGCAAACGATACGAAGACAGGGGGAGGGGTAGGTAGTGCTGAGGAAGCAATGCAATTGCAGCAGGACTTAGACAAATTGGAAGAATGGGCAAAAAAGTGGCAGATGGAATATAGTGTTGGGAAATGTATGATAATGCATTTTGGTAAAAAGAACAATGGTGCAAAATAGTATCTAAATGGGGAGAAAATTCAAACATCAGAGGTGCAAAGGGACTTAGGACTCCTAGTACAAGACTCCCTGAAGGTTAATTTACAGGTTGAGTCTGTGGTAAAGAAGGCAAATGCAATGTTGGCCTTTATTTCAAGGTAAATATAAAAACAAGGATATAATGCTGAAGCTTTAGATGACACTAGACAGGCCACGCTTGGAGAATTTTCAACAGTTTTGGGCCCCTTATCTCAGAAAGGATGCACTGTCATTGGAGAGAGTCCAGAGGAGGTTCAGAAGGATAATTCCAGGAATGAAGGGGTTAACGTATGAGGAGCGTTTGGCAGCTTTGGGCCTGTACTCACTGGAATTTAGAAGAATGTGTAGGGATCTCATTGGAAGCTACCAAATGTTGAAAGGACTAGATAAGGTGGATGTGGGGAGGATGTTTCCTCTAGTGGGAGTATCCAGAACTAGAGGTCACAGCCTCAAAATTGAGAGGCGACCTTTCAGAACAGAAATAGTGAGGAATTTTTTTTAAACAAAGAGTGGTCAATCTGTGGAATGCTCTGCCACAGGCTGCAGTGGAGGTCAAGTCCATGGGTATATTTAAAGCAGAAGTTGATAGATTCCTGATTGGTCAGGGCATCAAGGGAATCGGTGAGAGGGTAGGTGTATGGGGTTGAATTGGATCCAGGATCAGCAGTCTCAATGGGTTGAATGGTCTAATTCTCCTTTATTCAGTAAAACCACAAACTACAAAATCTCAAACTGAAAACCCCAACTGTACATCCCAAAGCACGACTATTTAAATGGCTTACCCATAAAAACACTCAAGACTTTGAATGGAACAACGACCAATTAGTGAAAGCCAGCCTGGATTGGCCGCCAGCTGACCAATGGGTATTGGCTGTTTAGCTCACTGTAATACCTCACTCTTGAAGAATATTACCTGTAGGATTTGAGCCGAGAGCTCATTACGATTTGCACTGGCGATCAGTCCCTCTCGGTGGCTGCAGGCTGAAACTTTCTTGACGCATTGTTGCTTGTGGCTGTGCTGATGCAGCTGTTTGATTTGTTCAGGGTATATTAAACCGTTCCAGGAGTAGAAGAAGATCTAGGTCTGTGTTTGATAATCTGCTCAACAAACTCTTCTTGCCTTTGGGAGCAAGTGGTCGCAACAGGTTGATACAGCAATGCCAACAATGTCTGTCTAGGATAACTTCATAGAGCACTTCCCCCATTTGTTTGACAATTGGGCCTGGTACCTAGGTGTCCTGCCTATTGTGATACTCCCTGTCCCACATTGCGGCTCTGGGTTTAAATAACCTTCATCTGCCGACCAAGGTCTATGTGGCTGCTTTTGTGCACCTGACCGTCTGCTGTTTTGGGTGTTGGGTGCTGTGGCATCATTGCTTTCAATACTGAGTGCAGTCTTCTTACCAAAATCGAGACCTGGGTGCAGAGTAATTCGATATGTCAGCAGAAGGGTGTTGGGACCCTCAGTCTTGATTACAGAAGCAACTGTATGAAGGTATTCACAACCTCTCTACTTGGCTGTTAGACCGTGGATGATCCGGGAGTGAGTGGATGTGGATAATTCCACTGTTCTGGCAGAACGCAGCAAGCTGCTGTGCATTGAATTGAGTGCCGTTGTTAGAAACAGGCATATCTGGCATCCCAAAGTGGCCTGAAGATCTGTAGCAGCTGTGGAATGGTAGACTCTGCCATGGCTGACTTCATAGAAAATACTTCTGTCCATTTGGAATAGGTGTCAACCAGAGCACGGTGGATACGCCCATTGATTGGGTCTGTTTGACTCCAAGGTCTGGTAATCTGAGGCCATGGTTGTGGATTGGCTCCCTTTGTATTCTTTTCTTCCACAGAGCTCTGAGTATGTTGTTTGTATATGGATGTTATATCTTCATCTATGCCCAGCAGTACATAAAGCTTCTTGTCAGGGCTTTCATTTGATTGATCTCCTGGTGACCACGGGGGAATTGTTTCAGTTCTTTTGGTCAAACTGTTCATGGAATCACTGTTTTCTCTCCAAACATTAGGCAGGTGTCCACAGTTGAGAGTGATGTATGACGTCGGTCGAAGGGTACAACAGCTTCCTCGATCTTGACTGGCCATCTGTCAGTGAGGTCAGGAGATACACAGAAGAGGATCTGTAGGCGCTTCTGCTCTGAGCTTGTTGACCATCACCAGAAGACCTTCAGCAGCATCCAAAACAATCCGGTGGACTTCAAAATCCATTGAAATTGCAGCAACAATTGTGTCTTCATTTTCAGTAACCTGCTGATTAATAATTCTGGAGAGGGTATCTGCCTGCCCAATTTCTTGGGAAGATGTGTACTTAATTTCAAAAGAGTAGGCTAATAACTTCATTGCCCACCTTTGTAGATGGTTAGCTGGATACACCAGGATGCCTTTCTTCGACCTGAAGACTGACAACAGTGGCTTGTGATCAGTAAGGAGAGTGAAGTGTCTTCATAGCAAAGATGATTTCCAAGGCTTCCTTCTTGGTTTGTTCATAGTTCCGTTCTGCTGCAGTCAGTGATCTGGCTGCATTCATGGCAGCTTTTTCAGAACCATCAGGAAAGATGTGGGACATTACAGCTCCCTCCCATAGTCGGATGCATTCATCATGTTGACGATTGGCAACTCTGGGTTGAAATGCATCAAGAAAAGGTCGGATGGCAGCATGTTTTTCACCTGATCAAAAGTCGCTTGGCATCGTTTGGACCATTTCCACATTTGGGGGGCGGGGGGCATTGAGTAGCTCCCTCAGCCAGTGCATCGCTGGGAGAAATGCTGAATAATGGCTGATCATGCCCAAAAAAATTGTATAAAGTGCTAACATCTTTAAGATGGCAGTGATGTTTTTGAGATCTGGGCAATGACTGTGCTTATCTGTGATAAATCCCAGACACTTGTCTGAAGGCGTCAGAAGGCTACATTTTTCTGCCCAAAGTTATAATCCAAAGTCTTGCAGTTTGTTCAAAATGAGGTCCTGACTTTGGCATAGTTCTGTCTGATCTGTGTCCATCACAACAATGTCGTCAAGGCAAGCAGTAACATCATCAATACCATTCAGCATGGTGTCAACAAGCTGTTGGAAAACTGCAGGGGCCACCATTCCTCCAAAAGGCAGACAGATGAATGAAAACACCACCTTATGTGTTGTAACGGCAAGAAGCTTCTGTCAATTTTCCCCCATTTCTACCTGAGGTAGGCTTCAGCCAATTCCAACTTTGCAAAGTAGCAACCTTCGATTTTGCAAAGAGATCTGCCGGTATCGTTAATGGGTACTGGTGTGCCTCTGAAGCAGCAATGAGACCAACTGAGAAGTCTGCACAACCTTACTGTACTGTTGGTTTTCTTAATAGTGACTACCTGAGCCCAATGTGAGTGGCTGACAGCTGTGCAGCTTGTTGCAGGCGATTTAGCTCCTACTCCATGATTGGTAAAGCTGTGTATGCTATTGGTCTTTTGGGACAGATGACCGGCTTTGCATCTGGATGGAGATGGAGATCTGCTTGCAGTTTGGTGCAGCAAACTAAACCTTTCTGAAACACTGCTGCAGAGCACAGTTGCACTTGTTACTGTATAGTCTCACATCCTGATTGATAGTACCATTTCTTTCACCGGGATGATTTGAACTTCCAGTGTATTCCTACAGACCTCATCCACAGGGATGCTCCAGAGATCGGGTTTGTCCATCCAGTCAATGTCAAGATCTGGCTGGTCTGTTAGGTAACACACACCATTGACTTGGTTATCGATCAGCTTCACCATGCAGTGCAGTTCACTGATCAGCTGGAGTTCGCCCGATGCACTGCAGGCAGGGTGATGAGTTGATTTGACTGGTGGGGACCCAAGTTCCTGCCATGTGCATTTGGAAATAATGGTGATGTCTGACACCGTAAAGAGTTGTAGCGACCAACCGACTGTTGATAAATATGTTGACATAACCTCTCCTGAGGGTAAAGTCAACTTTGAATGTTACCATTAAATTCTTTGTAGATTTTGATGGCTTTTGAAGCTCCTTGTCTTTGTGTTTCACTGGCCTCGAAGTGAGTGCAGGACAACGAAAACCTTCCTTGAGACCACAGTGTTGACATTTGCTGCAAACGTGTTTCTTGTATTGGCAGTTTCTTGCATAATGCTTCGTACCACAGCTCCAATAAGATGTGTTTGGCTGCTTGGAGACTTGTGTTGATGCCTGGGCCATTAGGAACTGCACCAATGTAGATCTGTTTGACCAGTTTGGAACCGTGTTTCAGGTTGATCAAACACTGATATTGTTGAGTGACAGCCTGTAAAGTCATATCAGGGTCTTGTTCCAGTCTGGCCAGGAGCCGCTTGCAAATGTCTGCATCACCAGGTGCATAAAGTCCACAAGTAAGAATCAGACATTTGAACTATAATTCAGTCATGTTACCCAGCTTGAACTTTTCACATTCATGACAAAAGTTCAAAGTTCAAAGATCAAAGTACATTATCAAAGTATGTATAAATTAAACAACCTTGAGATTTGTCTG
The DNA here is from genome assembly GCF_963921235.1 of Mobula hypostoma. NCBI lineage: Eukaryota > Metazoa > Chordata > Chondrichthyes > Myliobatiformes > Myliobatidae > Mobula > Mobula hypostoma. The sequence goes on from NC_086125.1 coordinate 5,694,949, forward strand.
ATTACAGGCAGCACAAAGCAAGAAACCTGAAAGAACCCAATTTTAAAAATGAATACCCAATGCACAGAAAAAGGGAAAAAAAACACAAATCATGTTAGCGACAGAAGAAAGCACCAGCATTCCGAACCAGACTGAGTCCATAGACCCAAATCCTGGCGCAGCAGGAGTAGGCCCAAAGCCTCAGCCTCAGTTCATCATAGAGCGGGGCAAATCACCTCAAAGCTCGCAGACACGAAGTGCGTAGCAGTCGGAGCAATCTCACAGCCTCAGCACCACCGGATGTGATGAAGTCAATGGCATGGTGTTTAACGGGTTTTATGCATTGGTAGTGAACACTGAAGCAAGCTGACCACTCTCCATTCTGGCAGCTTAATCAAATGACAGGTCACTCGGGGTCTTGGGCAGAATGAAGTTGAAATAACACTCATGTTTAGCAGTACCTAATTGTTAGAACATACAACAAACAATGTAGAAAATCTACACCACAGTACAGGCCCTTCAGCCCACAATGTTGTGCCGACCATGTAACCTACTCTAGAAGCTGCCTACTGCATAACCCGCTATTTTTCTAAGCTCCATGTACCTATCTAAGAGTCTCTTAAAAGACCCTATTGTCTTTGGAGCAAAGTATTTGTCTTCCATGAATCGTCTTTACAGGCACACTTGACCCGGAATATATCTTCACAACGCTTAAACCAAGATTCAAACATAACTCCTGAAGCAACATCAAACTGGAAGACGGTAATAGACACAAAAATCGATTCACATGAGTTCTGTTCAGTGTTTGACACCGACATCATTGGACTCACTGGTAACATGCTGGTCAATGCTTTGATTGACTTCAACTGGGCTGCCTCAAATTGAGTTTCCTGCTCCTGCAGAATTGCACAAAAATCCTCTGCTGAAATTGGCCTCGTCGTCACTTCGTTGTGTTCACTCACTTATAACTACTGATGAGACCTGAAGCCAGGAGACAGGATGAAGCCAGAACACAAAATACACCTTTATTAGGTAAAAGCCAACTACAAAATCTCAAACTCAAAACTCAAAATCCAACTGTACATCTCAAAGCACGACTATTTAAATAATTTACCCAAAGAACATTCAAGACATTGATTGGAACAACAATCAAATAGTGAAAGTCAGTCTGGGATTGGTTGTAGCTGACCCATAGGCATTGGTTGTTTTGGCTTGCTGTATCACTTTCTATCTGGGCAGCCTGCAATCTGATGTCATGAACATTGATTTCGCTAACTTCAGCTAATTTCTCCCTCCTCCCTTCTTCTTTTCCATTCTTCATTCAGGCTCCCTTCCTACCCCTTTTCTTCTCACTTGACCATCATCACCCTCTGGTTCTCCTCCTCCTTCCCTTTCTCCCATGGTCCACTCTCCTCCCCATCACTGATTCTTTTTGCAGCCCTTTACCGTTTCCACCAATCACCTCTCAGCTTCTTACTTCATTCCCCCCTCCCACCCACTCACCTTTCCCCTTAACTGTTCTCACCTATCACCTGCCAGCTTGTACTCCTTCCCTTCCCTCAACCGTCTTGTTGTGACGTTTCCCCCATCTTTTCCAGTCCTGATGAATGGTCTCGGTCCTAAACGTCGACTGTTTATTCCTCTCCACAGATGGTGCCTGACCTGTTGAGTTCCTCCAGCATTTTGTGGGTGTTACTCAACATTTATCCTTTTACCTCATGGCCCCTAGACCTTTTAAGATCAAAATTTCCCAGCTGTGGTGAGATATCAGTGTTCCCTGTTGACCCCAAAGGAAGTTGTCCAGAAAGATTGAGCAACCTCTATCATGTGGACATCGTCCTTCCCGACTCCTGGTTGTGGTCATGCATCAGACTGGGGCGGCATGTTAGCTTAGCGGTCTGCATAACGCTTTCTCGTGCCAGCGATCGGTACATCAGGGTTCAATTCCCGCCATTGCCTGCAAGGTTTTACATTCGCCATGTGACTGGTTTCCATCAGATGCTGCAGTTTTCTCCCACAGTCCAAAAAGATGGACGGATTAGGGTTAGTAAGTTATGGCACGCTACGGTGGTTAAGGGTTAATAAGTTATGGGCACGCTACGGTGGTTAAGGGTTAGTAAGTTATGGGCACGCTACGGTGGTTAAGGGTTAATAAGTTATGGGCATGCTACGGTGGTTAAGGGTTAGTAAGTTGTGTGCATGCTACGGTGGTTAAGGGTTAATAAGTTATGGGCATGCTACGGTGGTTAAGGGTTAGTAAGTTGTGTGCATGCTACGGTGGTTAAGGGTTAGTAAGTTGTGTGCATGCTACGGTGGTTAAGGGTTAGTAAGTTGTGGGCATACTGTTGTGGCATCAGAAGATGTACGGGTGGAGGGTTAGCGAGTTGTGGGCATGCTATGGTGGTTAAGGGTTAATAAGTTATGGGCATGCTACGGTGGCATCGGAAGATGTACGGGTTAGGATTAGTAAGTTGTGGGATGCTACGATGGCATCGGAAGCATGGTGACACTTGCGGCCTTCCCCCAGTACGTTGCAATTCAAGATGCAAGTGACGAATTTCACTAAATGCTTCAATGTGCTGATGTACATGTGAAAGAATTAGCTAGTTTGATTACTTGTTTAATTAGGTTGGCATTAGAAAGAACAATCAATATGGTTATTATGTTAATAATAATCCCTGGTAAAACATCAGCATAGCAGCAGAAGACCACACCGGGTTCCACTCCTGTACCAAATAAAGTGGCCACTCAGTATACTTTATGGTATCGGAAGTCAATTGCTCTATCAAGCCAATGTCAACTTCAAGAGTCTTCACATCAGTACCATTCTCCAACCCCTCCACTTATTTCTCTGCCACCTATTCTCTCTCACACTTTTATTAACTCCCTCCCTACTGTCCTGCCTACACTAGAGGTAATTTACACTGTTCAGTTAACCAACCAGAGTGAAGAATGAAACAGGAGTCTCCTCAGCCATAGTCATGCAAACTCCACACAAACAGCGCTCAAGGTCAAGATGGAACCTGGGTCATCGCACAACATCAGTAACTACTGTGCTACCTGTACCACCCCAAATAAAGAATGGCCTTCCACTACCAGCAAGAGTTATTACAGTCAAATCACAATCAATCCTTGTCAAGCTGGTACAGTATGTGGTTAATATTCCTTGTTCCACATGGTCAACTTACAGTTCACTGTGGGGCAGCAATTGATCAAATATTCTATTATCAATCTACATATCGCCATTTTATTAGTTCGGACTCAGAAGTCTAATGGCTTTGTAGTGAAGTTGTACGGTGTCCGTATTGAATATTTTCTCAAGGCTTTCCTCAGGGTGACCAAACCTTGAAGAAAAAGTCACAGGAATGTGTTTCAGTAGACAAGGAGTGTAGTCATAGGAAAGCAGAATCCATCATCAAGGACCCCACCATCCAGGCTTCGCTCTCTTCTCACCGCTACCATCGCGAAGGAGGTACAGAAACCTCAGACCCCACACCACCAGGTTCAGGAACAGTTATTACCCTACAACCATCAGGCTCCTAAACCAGTGTGGATAACTTCACTCACCACAACACTGAGCTAATTCCATAACCTATGAATTCACTTCCAAGGACTCTACAATTCCTGTTATCAATGTTATTCTTTACTGATTTATCTTTTATTATTATTATTATGCTCTTCTTTTTGTATTTGCACAGTTTGTGGTCTTTTGTGCGTTGGATGTTTCTCCATCTTTGTGCGCAGTTTTTTTATTGATTCTATTGTGCTTACTGTGAATGGCCGCAAGAAAATGAATCTTAGGGTTGTTAAGGGTGACATACATGTACTTCGATAATAAGTTTACTTTGAATGTTGAACTTTGAAAAATGCTCAGAAAATGCTGTGAAATCCGAACTGACACGGCAGCAAGTGCACACTTCTGAAGTTTGAGGTAAAACAAACACAAGTCTGGTAACTGTATGGTTTCCTGTAGAGAATTTGTTTTCAGATATGAATTGTTGGCAGAGCTGGTTCAATTATTCCAAGGGTTCCCAAGAGCAGGGACGAGGGCTCTCACTTTTGGTTTTTAGGATAACATGGCCTCATCACTGCTAAAATTATCTCGAAGGTGTTAAGAACTCATGTCGGTTCACACAGCGAGTGGATTTCACAACAGAGGCAGTGTTATTGAGAGAGGAACAAAAGACTCCAAAATAGTCTGTCGCACTAAGCGACTTGCAGTGCTGCCTATAATTATACAGTCAGTGTATTAATAGACGTTCCCCTATTTAATATTTCTTTCGGTGTGCCATTTAAGTTGTTGGCTTAGCAATAGAAATGTTTTAAATAAACGCGTAACATTCCAGAAAAAACATTACTTCCTCTCTATTACACATCGGCAGACAGACAGAAAATGAGGAGTGTGTTCAGTTCTGATCACCTCATTTATAAGCTTTAGGGAGGGCGCAGTGGAGATTTACTAGGATGTTGCCTGGATTACAGAGCATGTCTTATGAGGAAAGGTTGAGTGAGCCAGGGCTTCTCTCTTTGGAGCGAAGAAGGATGAGAGATGACTTAATAGGGGATATACAAGAGGTATTAATACAGTGTACAGTTAGCTTTCTCACAGGGCAGAAATGGCTAATTAGAAGGTATTTATTTTATATAGGGAGAGTAGTGGGTGCATGGAAGATGCTGTCAGGGTCAGGAATGGTGGTAGAGGCTGATACATCAGGGACAATTAAGAGACTCTTAGATAGGCACATAGATGAAAGAAAAATGGAGGGCTATGTGGGAAGTGTTAGATGGAACTTGGAGTGGGTTAAAAGTTTGGCCCTGCATCGTGGGCTGAAGTGCCCGGACTGTGCTGTTCTATTAAAAAGAACTCCAGAATTTCCTGAAGGTTGGAGGAGGGACACAGAGGGAGGTCCCCCTCAAGATAAAAGGCACATCAATCTGAACCGATTAAAGGGTAGTGAGGCATACTGAAAGGGACGGGAGTTAAGTACCGAAAGCTGTTAGTCTCATCTGAACATCAAAGATCCCATGGCACTTTCCTGGAGGCCAGGCCAAAGCTGCTACCTCAAGCAGCATCACTAAAATTGATGATCCATTCCTTCATTATTACATTGCTATTTATGGGAGCTTACTGTTCGCGGACTGGCTGAAAATGTTCTGTGTTACAACAGTAACTACACCTCAAAGGAATTTCCTCATCTATAACGTCAAAGTTTATTCCATATGTGCACAAGTAGAATATAGCAACATCACAGGCACATAGCATCAAATACACAACTTTCACAAGAAAAAACATAAATTAAACATTAATTATACATGCTTTGTCCAAGAAAGAATACAAAATGGTCATGGTGGTGCTGGGCTGACGTAGTGATTAGGGCTGTGCAGATTGGTTCAAGAACGGAACGGTTGATAAGATGTCGCTGTTCTTGAAACTGGTGGCAACCACTGTCAATTCACAAGCCTTTGTTTCAAAGTTCAAGGTAAATTTATTATCAATGTGCCTGCTATATCTGTCACCATATACTACCCTGCGATTAATTGTCTTACAGGAATTCACGGTAGAACAAATACAATAGAATCAATGAAAAACTACACATGACAAACAACCAATGTGCAAAAGAAGACAATCTATCTATTATCTACATCATTAATTAAAATAATTCTGGTGTCCCAATGTTATTACTTGATTGGTCAAGCAAGAGCCTGAATTTGAACCTGTGTGAACTCAGAGCAAGTTACCTGCTCATGGTGCGGAAGCTGACACCAGTGCCAGTGATCACTCCCCAAAGCGTCCGGTGCTGTCCAAAGATCTTGGGGAAACATCGAGTCACAGCAGGGTACAGATCGACTTACAACAAGCCCTTTGCTCCACTGTTTGCTCCCCTTCTCTTTCAGCAATTCCAGGAGTTATTGGATTTCTGCGGCACACGTGCCTGGCTGGTACGAACGCACCTTTGGTATCTGGTTCAGCTGATTTTTAATTGGACAGCCAAAGTCAGCAGAGCATCAAACTACTGGGAGCACACACAATGCTTCCTCGTGAAGTCCACACATATAAATTCACCCACAAAAACAAACTCGGAAAAACATGTACACCCACAGGCACCATGGTAGCATGATGTTTGCGTGATCCTTTGGATTTGGAGTTCAGTTCTGCCGCCGTCCATAAGGGGTTTGTATGTTCTCACTGTGACCATGTGAGTTTCCTCCGGGTGCTCTGGTTTCCTCCCGCAGTCCAAAGATGTACCAGTTAGCTAGTTAATTGGTTATTGTAAATTGTCTGTGATTGGGTTAGTGTTGAATAGGTGCTTTGCTGGGCAACACAGGTTGTCGATTTGGAAGGGCCTCTTCCACACTAAAATCCAGAAACCCACAGGCTTGCTTATGCAAATGCAAAACAGAACCCCATGTACACACTAGTTTACATTTCTACTCAAATAGGTACACTCAACCCCGGGCATAATGCAGATACACAGAAATGCACTCACATCCTTACATCTATGCATAGTATGCACATGAACAGATCTGCATGCATACATACACATCCATGTGTGTGCACACACAAATCCCTGTGTATAGACACACCTCAAAAGTCATTCACATGCAAGTATGCAGTGATACTCATACAAATGTACAGTCACTGCTGTGAGAGTCAATTTTGTGCCCCTCTACTTAACCCAAAGATGTCAAGGCCAATTTTAACTATGTTATTATGGAGGAGTGGAGATACATGGAGGAGGTGTAAGTTGCTCCTTCCCACCGCTAGCCTGCAGGTCATCCTTGGGCAAGGTGCAGTACCTGCTTAGCCCCCCTGATCAGGGCCACGTGAACCATGGGAGCAGTTGGTGGATGGTCCTATCAGCAGCTGGTTTATATCACAAGTCCTGTTTATGCAACCACTGACGCTAGGCAGACAATCTCTGAAGAGTATTGATAATGGCTGGGGTCACTCATTTTGTAATGACACTGCCCAGAAGGCGACAACAGCAAATCACTTCTGTAAGTAAAAAAATTTGCCAACACCATAGCCAAAACCATGATTGCCCACGTCATAGGGCATGGCATGTAATGAATGAATGAATGACTATGGACCAAATCAGCTCAACTAACTAAACACACTGGTAGAGAAGGAGGTCATTCAGCTCTTGAGTCTGTTTTACCTTCAACAAGACCATGGATGATCTATAATCTATCTCCATCTTGACCTCACAACCGACCCTGTGTCGTGTACCTTTCAGCTAGGTCCTCTAACTTACAGAAACAAACTACAACAAATTTAAAGTGGATCACATTATTAACGCACTTCTTATTTTACTTGCAAAAGAAGATATTCTTACAGCTAAGTTTCATCTGGAAATAGCTTTGATCTTATAGCTCAAAACAAACCACTTTTATACTTTTTACAGAGAACAGTAATTAATTCCATTCCATAACATTCCTGCATTATCTACAACTTTATCTGGTTCTGATATTTGTTCTTTAGAATCTGTGTCCTGTTTAAGTCTGTAGTCAAAACATTCCCCCGCCCCTGCTATTTAAACACACATCTCTTGTCATAAAATACACACAGGTTCCTATGAGCCTCCATGCAAACTAGCAAAGCACTCTGGGATTTGATAGGTTCCATTTTGTCACATTACAGATTACAGAAGTTACAAATTCATAAAGACTTCAGGGTTACAGATATATTTCCACACTTGTCATGACCCTTGCACTTTATCATCTTCTTGGATTTTCTCTGTACTGTGACACTATATTCTACATTTTGTTATTGCTTTTCCCTGTGCTACCTTAATGTATTAATGTGATGAAATGATCAGTATGGTTGACATACAAAACAAAGTTTTTCAATATACCTCAGTATATGAAACGATAGTGAACCAATTTACCAATAGGAAGCCACAGGTTTAACGTTCTCCTTTAACGCCAGGGTCAGGGTCATATTCTCTGTGACAAGCAGCACGGAAGTCAACAGGAGACAAATAACTGAGAGCTGCTGTACCAGGAGTATAAAACAAGAGAGTCCCTCCAAAATGACAGCTGCCAGCTTGTTGGTGAAAGTCCCGTCGGACCGAAGAGGAAAGGGCCGCTTATAAAGACTGGTTGGCTGTGATGTGATTGGGTTCTACAGGAAGTTTACCGCTTGGATTGTAAGCAAGGCTCAGCAAGATTCTATATAAATAGATAGAAGAAATAGACAGGAAAGAAGCCAGCTTATGAGAGGCAAGTATAACTAATAGCATGCTTCGATCTAGCCTTGGAGTTAAATTCAGCCTTGGCCGGTGATTGATGGCTTGTTATCAAATATCTCTCACCTTGAAATAAACTTTCAATCACAGTCCAGAGGATCACATCGAAGGAAATACCAGTCCTAAGATATAGCTTTTGTTAACGGAGGTGGTTCTATGTGCTGAAGAAGGCTGACCCCCCTTCTTATCTAGTATTGGTGATGCCCACCACTTTATAAGCGCTTTGCATCAGTCCATGTGCACCCTGACCACCTGAGGGTAAAGCAATTGTTTAACCTGTTGAGGTGATTCACTGTCACCTAGGAAAATGCTGTGGGCCTCCCTACAACTAATGCTCAGGAGCTGTGTCTGAGGCAGGGTGCCTGAATCAGTGTGGCTCGATCCACAAATGAACCCCAAGTCTCCAGTCTGTCATCGCTTCAGGTTTCCGGTCACCCTTGGCTCTGGCCTCTCTGCCCTTCCTCACCGTGCCTCAGTGAAGGCAGGAGAATGGGGCTGAGAGGGATAATAACTCAGCCATGATCAAATGGTGGAGCAGACTCAATGGGCTGACTGGCCTAATTCTGCTCCTTGGCTTATAGTCTAAAGCAGGCAGCATAATCAAATACCCCACCCACCCTGGACATCCCCCTTCTCCCCTCTCCCATCTGGCAGAAGCTACAAAAGCCTGAAAGCATGTACCACCAAGCTCAGGGACATCTTCTATCTCGCTGTTAAAATGATCCCCAGTGCAAAAAATTGGATTTTTGACCTCATAATCTACCTTGCTAAGATCTTGCACCTTTTTGCCTACTTGCACTGCACTTACCCTGTAGCTTTTACACTTAATTCTGCATTCTGTTATTGTTCTCCCTCAATGCACTGTGTAGTGATCTGATCCGTATAAACAGTACAAGGCAAGATTCTCACTGCGTCTTCGCACATGTGACAAAAATAAGCCAATTCCAGTTCCAACAACGTTCAAGAAACTGCACTTTATCTTCCAACCAGGCACAATACAGCCTTTTGGATTCAAAACTGTGTTCAAGTATTCTAGAAAACCAAACTGCGATGCCAAATTTTCTATGTCTTCTTTTTATTTTAAATGTGTTTCTGGTACTGTTAGAGCCTGCGAATTACAGTTTGAAGATCGACTGAGTGATCTAGCACTTTTGTTATCTCCGAGAAAATTCCAGCAGGCGAGAGCGCCTCGAGGTGAAGAAGCTTAGAGACAGGGTGAGAGCACATGATCAGCTCCACTTTTCACCGATTAAAGCACCAAGAAGATTGAAACCTGGAGGTGAACGTAGAAGGCAAGCTCATGCTCAGCGCTGATTGCCTACCTCTTTCTTGCTGCTGCTGGAGAAGATGTCTGCGTGCGATGGACTCTTGCTCACTGCTGCCAGATAAGGTGACTGTATATTGATGTAGCTCTCACTGACTGCTCCAAGCAAATGGACCCAAGCAGGCTTCAATCATACCAGTGCCTAAGATTACTATGGTAACCTGCCTCAACGACTATCACCCAGTGGCACTTACAGCCACAGAGATGAAGTGTTTTGAGAGGCTGGTGTTGAAGCAGATCAGCTCCTGTCTCAGTGGCAACTTGGATCCACTGCAATTTGCCTACCAAAGCAACTGGTCTGTAGCGGATACCATCTCATTGGCTCTTCATACAATCCTGGAACATCTGGACAGCAAAGATGCATACATCAGGATGCTCTTTACTGATTACAGCTCAGCCTTTAATACCATCATTCCCTCAACACTAATCAGCAAACTCCAAGACCTGGGCCTTAACACCCCTTCATGCAATTGGATCCTGGATTTCCTCACTTGTAGACCGCAGTTACTTTGGATTGGCAAAAACATCTCCTTCACAATCTCCATCAGTACCGAGGCACCACAGGGATGTGTGCTTAACTGCCTGATCTGCTCGCTTTACACCTATGACTGTGTGGCTAAGCACAGCTCCAACACCATATTCAAGTTTGCTGACGACACCACTGTTGTGGGCAATATCAAAGGGGGTGATGAATCAACATACATGAGAGAGACTGAAAACTTGGCTGAGTGGCGTAATAACAACAATCTCTCACTCAATGTCAATAAGACCAAGGAACTGATTGTGGACTTCAACCAGAGGTCCATGAGCCAGTAATCACCGGAGGGTCAGAGGTACAGGGGGTCAGTAACTTTAAATTTCTGGGTGTCACTATCTCACAGGACTTGTTCTGGACCCATTATATAAATATTATGGCAAAGAAAGCACAACAACACTTCTACTTTCTCAGGAGTCTACAGAGATTTGGCATGTCATCAAAAATCTTTGCAAACTTGTATAGATGTATGGTGGAAAGTGTGCTGACTGGTTGCCTTACGGCCTGGTATGGGAACACCAATGCCTTTGAGTGGAAATTCCTACAAAATACAATGGATTCAGACCAGTACATCACAGGTAAAGCCTTCCCAACCATTGAGCACGTCTACATGAAATGTTGCTATAGAAAAGCTGCATCCATCGTCAGAGATCATCACCATCCAAGCCAAGCTCTTTTCTCGCTGCTGCCATCAGGTAGAAGGTACAGGAGCCTCAGGACTCACACCACCAGGTTCAAGAACAGTTGCTACCCGTCAACCATCAGGCTCTTGAACAAAAGGGAATAACTACACTCCTTCTATTTCTGGAGTTCCCACAATCAATGGTCTCACATTAAGGACTCTTTATCTTGTTATTTCATGCTCTCGTTATATATTGCTATTTGTTTATATTTGCATTTGCACAGTTTGTGGTTCATTAATCCTGTTTACAGTTACTATTCTATAGATTTTCAAAGTATGCCCACAGGAAAAAGAATCTCAGGGTTGTACGTGGTGACGTGTGTACTCTGATTATAAATCTTACTTTGTACATTTTTTGAACTTTGAAGGGAAGGCCTCTGACTTCAAGTTCTCTCTCTCTCTCTCTCTCTCTCTCTCTCTCTCTCCCCCCCCCACCCCTCTCCCTCCCTCAATGCTGTCAGAAGATGTTACCAAAGTTACCAAAGGAGGAGGAGAAGATGGTGGCGCGACGCAGCCATTCCGATGAATGATATATGTTATCTGTCAAGTAGGGTGCCGTGCACAATCCTGATTTGATGGAGACGGACGTGAGAGCATGGAGGAACATCTGGAGAAACTTCAGAAATGCCTGCTTCACTGCCGCTGTTACTGTGTGGTCCAGAATCTCCGAAGGGGAAGGTCCTGAGTCCTCGACTTTGCTTGTTGCTTGGTGGCCGGGGTGGGGTCGAAGCGCTCGGCAGAGGATGGTGTTCGGGAGGCTGTATCGGAGGGGCTGGTCAGAGGCTCGAAGTTTTCGGACGGACTCAGAGTCGGCTGTGGTCGGGTGCTTCCAATGCATCGGCAGTTGTCAGCGCCTGGAGGCTTATGGCAGGGAGAGTTTCTCCCTTTTGCCGCCTGCCAGGACTATCGGGAGTCGATTGGAATTTTGAGACTTTTTTTTACCGTGCCCATGGTCTGCTCTTTATCAAATTATGGTATTGCTTTGCACTGCTGTAACTATATGTTATAATTATGTGGTTTTGTCACTGTCAGTCTTTGGTTTGTCCTGTTTTTTTTGTGATATCACTCTGGAGGAACATTGTATCTTTTCTTAATGCATGCATTTCTAAATGACAATAAACGAGGATTGAGTGTCCTCATGATCTAAAAAAAAAAAGTTCTGCAATTTATGGGTTGTTCTTTAGCACACCACTGTTGTAATGTGTGGTAATTTGAGTTATCGTCACCTTCCCGTCAGCTTGAACCAGTCTGGTCATTCTCCTCTGACCTCTCTCATTAACAAGGTGTTTTCACCCACAGAACTAACTCTCACTGGATGTTTTTTCGTTTTTCGCACCGTTCTCTGTAAACTCTAGAGACTGTTGAGTGTGAGAAACTCGGGAGATGAACAGTTTCTGAGATACTCAAACCACCCCATCTGGCACCAACAATCATTCCATGGTCAAAGTCACTTAGAGCACATTTCTTCCCCATTCTGATATTTGGTCTGAACAACAATTGAACCATTTGACCATGTTCACATGTGTTTATGCATTGAGTTGCTGCCACATGATTGGCTGATTACATATCTGCTTCAATGAGACGGTGTACAGATTACCTAATGATGTGGCCACTGAGTGTGAGAATAAAGCAGCAGATTAATTTACCTAACCAAGGCCAAATAAATGACAAAAACCTTACATTGTTATTGCAACACGAAACCCAGACTGGAGCAGCGAGCAGCAACACTGTGGTTTCTATGTGACACCAGGATATAATGTTAAAATGAATTATTAGCCTTTTATTACCAGGTCTTGGCCTACAGTTGCTGGACTCCACCCACTAAACCCCAGGTGGGAGGTTACTGTTCCACATAAATCCTCTTCAGACACTGCAAAGAATAAACAGATGTCTGTCACAAAAGCTACTCCCCATCACCAATTCTAGCCCCCTCCCTGCTTTCTCTGAAGTGGGATCAGACTGTGTTCAATTGTGTCAAGTTGAACCCTACTGAGTTGTAGGTCAAATAGTCACCCATCACTGAGGCTACCTTTCCTACCTCTGTGACACTACCCGGGTTCTGGGTCTTTCTCAGCTTATTCTCCCAACCCTGCCCTTTGTCCCCTTACCTGAACACTCCAACACAGGCCAGGCCAGCCTCTCTCATTCTACCCTCCATAAACTTAAGATCAACCAAAACTCTGCCGTCTATGTCCTAACTCTCATCTTATTCCTTACGCTCACGCCCTACACAGCCTCCTACTTAAAGTTTTGAAGTTTAAAGTCTATATATTTTCAAAATATGTATACATTATACAACCTTCAGGTTCATCTCCTTACAGGCAGCCACAAGACAAAGTAACTCAAAAGAACCCATTAAAAAGAAGATAGTCAAACACCCAATGCACAGAGAAAATAAAATATTACCATATTAACTTTCTTATTCCAGGCATCCCACCCTGCAAAAACTCATTTCAGGAAGGTAGCACCCCCACCCCCCACAACCCCATATGCCCCCCATCACCCCCCCGAGTCAACATTCAAGGGTGTATGTAATACTCCGTTTAGTGATTTTGTCTAATCCGTAAACCAAGTTGAGTATATGCAGAAAATGTGACATTAAAATATGTACTTACTTCATATTATATTATGTTTATTCTTTCACAACTTTAAGCAAGTCTACAGGGAGTTCGGCCTCATCACGTAGGACATCAATAGAGTAGCTCCTGAGCAGCCAGCCAGCTAGTTTAAATAACGTTAGCTATGCTAATGAACAAATGACACCTGTTAAACTCACCTCAACATGTCGTTTACATTTTAACCCACCATGGGCAATAGAAAAGTCACTGTTGCAAACAGTGCAGCGAGCAACACTGTCATTATTTTTGAAGTCAACTGTAAAGCCCGCCCACAGAGAAAACTGACAGGTCTACTTAGCACGAAGAGAGACCAATCAGGATGCTTGCTCTCCCTCTCCCTCTCCCTCTCAAAAAAAAATCGATTTCCAGGATATTGTATATAATTTCTGGGCATCAGGGAGCCACTATCAATACACGGGAGACTCCCGGAACTTCCAGGAGAGGTGGGATGTCTGTTATTCTTATGATCAAACATTCTCCCCTTTTTCTGTCATCTGATCTCGCCCTTTAACTTTCCACCATCCCTGAAATCTTGAAACTTTGGCCTTATGCTCGCCTCTGAATTTAGATTTAGATTTTAGATTTAGATTATGAGGACATTCCATAATTTAATCACTCCACTTCAGCTGCCCATGTCTCGAGCTCCAGAATTCCTTCCATAAAACTGCCTTTCCACCTCACATTCCGACTGAAGATGCTCCTCAAAACTTCCCTTTTACGTTTGGTTACCAGCCTCAGTATCTTCTGATATGGCTCAGAGTCAAATGTTGCATAGACATGCTGCGCAGAACTGCGGCTGAGGCTATGGCCTGTTCTGGCTGCCCTGCACTCCACGTCTGAGGGCTCTGCAACATTTACTCAGCTCTGCACTGAACTGAGGCTGAGGCTGAGACCTGCTCCAGGCTCCGTGTCTGAGGGCTCCACAACATTTACTCAGCTCTGTGTTGAACTGAGGCCATGGCTGTGGCCTGCTTAGCTGCTCCGAGTTCTATGACATTTACTCAGCTCTGCACTGAACTGAGGCTGAGGCTGAGGCCTGCTCCAGGCTCCGTGTCTGAGGGCTCCACAACATTTACTCAGCTCTGTGTTGAACTGAGGCCATGGCTGTGGCCTGCTTAGCTGCTCCGAGTTCTATGACATTGACTCAGCTCTGCACTGAACTGAGGCTGAGGCCTGCTCCAGGCTCCGTGTCTGAGGGCTCCACAACATTTACTCAGCTCTGTGTTGAACTGAGGCCATGGCTGTGGCCTGCTTAGCTGCTCCGAGTTCTATGACATTGACTCAGCTCTGCACTGAACTGAGGCTGAGGCCTGCTCCAGGCTCCGTGTCTGAGGGCTCCACAACATTTACTCAGCTCTGTGTTGAACTGAGGCCATGGCTGTGGCCTGCTTAGCTGCTCTGGGTTCTATGACATTTACCTAGCTCTGCACTGAACTGAGGCTGAGGCTGAGGCCTGCTCCAGGCTCCATGTCTGAGGGCTCCACAACATTTACTCAGCTCTGTGTTGAACTGAGGCCATGGCTGTGGCCTGCTTAGCTGCTCTGAGTTCTATGACATTTACTCAGCTCTGCACTGAACTGAGGCTGAGGCTGAGGCCTGCTCCAGGCTCCGTGTCTGAGGGCTCCACAACATTTACTCAGCTCTGTGTTGAACTGAGGCCATGGCTGTGGCCTGCTTAGCTGCTCCGAGTTCTATGACATTTACTCAGCTCTGCACTGAACTGAGGCTGAGGCTGAGGCCTGCTCCAGGCTCCGTGTCTGAGGGCTCCACAACATTTACTCAGCTCTGTGTTGAACTGAGGCCATGGCTGTGGCCTGCTTAGCTGCTCCGAGTTCTATGACATTTACTCAGCTCTGCACTGAACTGAGGCTGAGGCTGAGGCCTGCTCCAGGCTCCGTGTCTGAGGGCTCCACAACATTTACTCAGCTCTGTGTTGAACTGAGGCCATGGCTGTGGCCTGCTTAGCTGCTCCGAGTTCTATGACATTGACTCAGCTCTGCACTGAACTGAGGCTGAGGCCTGCTCCAGGCTCCGTGTCTGAGGGCTCCACAACATTTACTCAGCTCTGTGTTGAACTGAGGCCATGGCTGTGGCCTGCTTAGCTGCTCTGGGTTCTATGACATTTACCTAGCTCTGCACTGAACTGAGGCTGAGGCTGAGGCCTGCTCCAGGCTCCATGTCTGAGGGCTCCACAACATTTACTCAGCTCTGTGTTGAACTGAGGCCATGGCTGTGGCCTGCTTAGCTGCTCTGAGTTCTATGACATTTACTCAGCTCTGCACTGAACTGAGGCTGAGGCTGAGGCCTGCTCCAGGCTCCGTGTCTGAGGGCTCCACAACATTTACTCAGCTCTGTGTTGAACTGAGGCCATGGCTGTGGCCTGCTTAGCTGCTCCGAGTTCTATGACATTTACTCAGCTCTGCACTGAACTGAGGCTGAGGCTGAGGCCTGCTCCAGGCTCCGTGTCTGAGGGCTCCACAACATTTACTCAGCTCTGTGTTGAACTGAGGCCATGGCTGTGGCCTGCTTAGCTGCTCCGAGTTCTATGACATTTACTCAGCTCTGCACTGAACTGAGGCTGAGGCTGAGGCCTGCTCCAGGCTCCGTGTCTGAGGGCTCCACAACATTTACTCAGCTCTGTGTTGAACTGAGGCCATGGCTGTGGCCTGCTTAGCTGCTCCGAGTTCTATGACATTTACTCAGCTCTGCACTGAACTGAGGCTGAGGCTGAGGCCTGCTCCAGGCTCCGTGTCTGAGGGCTCCACAACATTTACTCAGCTCTGTGTTGAACTGAGGCCATGGCTGTGGCCTGCTTAGCTGCACCGGGTTCTATGACATTTACCTAGCTCTGCACTGAACTGAGGCTGAGGCTGAGGCCTGCTCCAGGCTCCCTGGCTGAGGGCTCCACAACATTTACTCAGCTCTGTGTTGAACTGAGGCCATGGCTGTGGCCTGCTTAGCTGCTCTGGGTTCTATGACATTTACCTAGCTCTGCACTGAACTGAGGCTGAGGCTGAGGCCTGCTCCAGGCTCCGTGTCTGAGGGCTCCACAACATTTACTCAGCTCTGTGTTGAACTGAGGCCATGGCTGTGGCCTGCTTAGCTGCTCCGAGTTCTATGACATTTACTCAGCTCTGCACTGAACTGAGGCTGAGGCTGAGGCCTGCTCCAGGCTCCGTGTCTGAGGGCTCCACAACATTTACTCAGCTCTGTGTTGAACTGAGGCCATGGCTGTGGCCTGCTTAGCTGCTCTGGGTTCTATGACATTTACCTAGCTCTGCACTGAACTGAGGCTGAGGCTGAGGCCTGCTCCAGGCTCCGTGTCTGAGGGCTCCGCGACATTTACTCAGTTCTCTGTTGAACTAAGGCCGAGGCTGTGTGTAGTCCTCCTCCAGCATCTTCGCACTTTGTGTGTATGGACTCACTTTTGTTCTGAATGCTATTTGCTTATTTTTATTGTTTGCATGATTTGTTTTTTCTCTCTCTGTACATTGAGTGTTTGATGGTCTTTTCATGGATTCTTTTGTGTTTCTTTGCTTTGTGGCAGTAAGGAGACAAATCTCAAGGTTGTATAACGTATACATACTTTGATAATAAATGAACTTTGAACCTGTGAAAAATGGAGACACAAGAGACTGCACATGGGAATCACGAGCAACACATAAAGTACTGGAGGAACTCAGTGGGTCAGGCAGTATCTATGGAGGGAAATGGACAGTCAACATTTCAGGCCAAGACCTTTCACCTGGATTTGCTTCAGATTCAGCCCAGATAAGAGATCTCAACTCAAAATGTCAACTTTCTATTTCCCTCCATCGTTGCTGCCTGACCTGCTAAGTTCCTCCAGCATGTTGAATGTACCTGCAGTGAAGAATGTTAGCACAGCTTTACCACGTCAGGGGTGCTATATCAAAGGAAGTCGTTGTTGTTGAAGAACGGGAAGGAGTGACAATGGATGCTAAATGTGCTTCACCCTCCACAAAGATGAGGAAAGATAGATAGATAGATAGACATGCTTTATTGATCCCGAGGGAAATTGGGTTTCGTTACAG
This sequence comes from Mobula hypostoma, assembly GCF_963921235.1. NCBI lineage: Eukaryota > Metazoa > Chordata > Chondrichthyes > Myliobatiformes > Myliobatidae > Mobula > Mobula hypostoma. The sequence goes on from NC_086125.1 coordinate 5,712,388, forward strand.
TTGCACCAACCAAGAATAGAGTATAGATATAGCAATATAAAACCATAAATAATTAAATAATAATATGTAAATTATGCCAGATGGAAATAAGTCCAGAACCAGCCTATTGGCTCAGGGTGTCTGATCCTCCAAGGGAGGAGTTGTAAAGTTTGATGGCCACAGGCAGGAATGACTTCCTATGACGCTCTGTGTTGCATCTCGGTGGAATGAGTCTCTGGCTGAATGTACTCCTGTGCCCACCCAGTACATTATGTAGTGGATGGCAGACATTGAAAGGGCCACAAAGGGCAGAGAATTAGGTTTCATAGAACATAGAATGCTAAACACAGTACAGGCCCTTCAGCCCACAATGCTGTACCAACCTTTTAACCTACCCCAAGTTCAGTCTAACCTTCCCTCCCACATATCCCTGCATTTTTCTATCACCCATGTGTCTGTCTAAGAATATCTGCCTCGACCATGACTTCTGACAAAGTGTTCCTTGCATTCACCGCTCTCTCTATAACACACATACACAGACATTCCCACTACACTTTCTCAGATCATCTTGAAATTATGGCCCCTAGTATTCGCCATTCCTACCCTGGGAAAAAGTCCTGGGCTGTCCACTCAGTCTATGCCTCTCATCATCCTGTACACCTCTATCCTGTCATCCCTCCTCCTCCTTCGCTACAAAGAGAAAATCCCAGCTCGCTTAACCTGTCCTCATAAGACGAGCTCTGTAATGCAGGTAGCTTTCTCTCCCCTGTACCCTCTTTAAAGCTTCCACACCCCTCCTATAATGAGGTGACCAGAACTGAACACAGTATTCCAAGTGTTTTACAGACCAGGGTTTTATAGAACTGTAACATAATCTTGTGGATTCTACAGAATTAAGTTACACACAACACAAATCTGCAAAAGCGAGCTGTAACCCTGGGAAAAGGGGTGATGTGAAAAATGGACGTGCTGCTACTGAGCTGAAAGAAATCAACTCCTGGGTAGCCCTTCAGCGAATCCATCTGTTCAAGTTATTGGTCTCTTGCATTGCAGCCAGGAAACCATCGGCTCGAAGCCGCTGGCACAGGGGCCTGACCAAGGTACCCTGGACCAACTGGGATTGAACCATTCGAACCTGCTCAATGCCATGTTCATCTCGCCAAATGGGCATCGCCTCACGCCCTCTGAAAACACCCAACACCCCTCAGGTGTGCAATACCATTGTAAAGGGTGGCACAGTGGTCCAGCTGGTAGAGCTGCAGCCTCCAGGCGTCAGAAACAAGGGTTTAATCCTCTCCTCCAGTGCTGTCTATGTGGAGTTTGCACCTTCTCCTGGTGACTTGTGTGGCCTTTCTCTGGGTGCTCTAGCTTCTGCCCGCATCCCATATGTGCGTGGGCTGGCAGGCAATTGGCCAAAGTAAATTGCCCCTCGCGCATAGAGGAGTCACAGAATCAGAGGGGAATTGTCGCGAATATGGGATGAATGTAAGATTAGTGTATAAGGGTGGTGGCTAGCAGAGACTCAGTGGGCCAAAGGGCCTGTTTCTGTGCTCTATTCCTACTGCATCTGCTCTCCTTTGTGTTCAGCTATACCTCAGTGGGTCTCTCATCTCTGTGTCAGAAGGTCGTGGGTTCGAATCCTGGTCCAGAGACTTTAGACCATAAGATCACAAACCTAGGAGCAAAATTGGGCCATTCAGCCCATCGAGTCTGCTCTATCATTCAATCAAAGTGGATTTATTATCACTCTCAACCCCATTCTCCCACTTTCTCCTCTTAACCTTTGACACCCTTATTAATTAAGTATCTATCAACCTCTGCTTTAAATATATCCAGTAACTTGGCCTCCACAGCCATCCGTGGCAATGAATTCCGCAGATTCTTCACCCTCTGGCTAAGGAAATTCCTCCTCCTCCTCACTGTTCTAAAGGAACGTCCTTCTATTCTGAGTCTGTGCCCTCTGGTCCTAGACTCTCCCACTATAGGAAACATCTTCTCTACATCCACTCTGTCTAGATCTTTCAGTATTTGATCAATTTCAATGAGATCTCCCTCATTCTTCATTCTTCTAAACTCCCGTGAATACAAGCACCAAGCCATCAAATACTCCATGTACATTAACACTTTCATTCCTGGGATCATTTTCGTGAACCTCCTCTGGACCCTCTCCAATGCCAGCTCATTTTTTGTTAGATAAGGGGCCCAAAACCTCTCACAATACTCCAAGTGCAACATCACCAGTGTCATATAGAGCCTCAGTATCACATCTTTGCTTTTATATTTTAGTCCTCATGAAATGAACGCTAACATTGCATTTTCTTTCCTCACCACCGACTCAACCTGCAAGGTAACCTTTAGGGAATCCTGCACTATGACTCTCAATTCCCTTTGCACATCTGATTTTTAAAAATTTTCACTCTATTTAGAAAATACTCTACACCTTTATTCCTTATACATGACCCTACATTTCCCTATACTATATTCCATCTGCCAGTACAGAGTTAACAGAGGAAATGAAGTTCTCCCCATTACCCTGCAGCTAACTCTTATTCCTCAATCAACATCAGGGAAGCAGATTATTAGTTCATAGACATACGCTGCTTGAGGCCATCCAAATGAATACAGTTAATATTCTCTTCCCCGCCTCTCCTTTCCTGTCAACAGCTTCCATCTACGGAACAGCTTCCATGCAGCAAAATGGGAGAGCATAATCCAGTATAAATTAATGCTAGCAACACACACAGAATGCTGGAGGAACTCAGCAGGCCAGGCAGCATCGATAGAAAAGAGTAAACAGTCGACATTTCGGGCCCAGACACTTCAGCGGGACTCTTGACCCAAATTAATGCGAAACCACATTGGGACAGCTGACACAAAGCTTTGTAGCAGCTTATATTCTTAGTTTTTTTTTAAATCACAGTTTGTCTTCTTTTTCACATTGGTTGTTCGTCAGTCCTTATCCATTTTTGTTCAGACTTATCTGTAAATTTTATTAATTTCTTTTTCCTGTAAAGTTCAAAGTACATTTATTATCAACGTATGTATACTTCACACAACACGGAGATTCGTCTCCTTACAGCAGCCACAAAACAAAGAAACCCAACTGAACCCATTGAGAAAAGATCATCAAACACCTAATGTGCAGAGAAAAGGAAAAAACACATCTTGCAAACAATAAAAATAAGCAAACAGTATTCAGAATGAAGCCAGGAACAGGCCAGAGCCTCGGCCTCAGTTCAGCTCAGAGCTAAGTAAGTGTCTCGGAGCCCAGAGCAGCCAGAACAGGCCACAGGCTCAGTCACAGTTCAGCTCAGAGCTGAGTAAGTGTCTCGGAGCCCAGAGCAGCCAGAACAGGCCAGAGCCTCGGCCTCAGTTCAGCGCACGAGAGAATGAATCTCAAGGTAGTGTATGGTAACATAGACCTCAAACAGAGAGAGAAGGGGTGGACAGCTGAGGACCTCAACAGTTAAAGAAATGTTGTCCACTGGACGGACGACAAAGAGTCTGTTTCTATGTTGTGTCTCTCCATGACACTGCAAGTCTTCAGCATCTCAGTTCTCCTTTCTCACGAGTTTCTGCCCCTTCTCATCAAGATCCACTTGGAGCAAAAGTTCCCAACCTTAGTATGCCATGGACCAATACCACTAAACAAGGAAACTGTGGACCCCAGGTTTGGAACCCCTGATTTGAAGAATTAACTTAAAATTTCAGCCAGATCATCCATAATTGAAAACTTCAATTGTACTTGCTTTAAATTTTGGAATTGTATGCAGGTATCAGAAACATTACCAGAATTTAATTTGGTTCTAGCAATGAGTTATGTTTAGGTGATACAAAATTAATCTCTGGACTAGAGATTAACACTCAAGCCTACATCAGTTTTTAAAGCACAGCTATTCCTGGGGGATGTGGGTGTTTTAGCCTCCCACAGCTACAAGGTGATGGGATGTCACCAAGTTTATGGTATTTAACATCACAACATGAACCCAATCTTAGCATTGCTGGGTTTTTGCTACAAAAATTTACATTTATACATCATTGTTAAGAGCAAAACTTCATGGAGACATTTTCAATGAAAACTTGATACCAAGCCTCATAAAACCAAGGGATTAAAATTGCAGTGGGGGGGCATGGAGAGAGGGAGAGAGTGAGGAAGGGAGAGAGGGAAAGAGGGAGAGGAGAGGGAGCGGGAGAGGCAAGTTCCAGAGTTCATAACCACGTCAGCTGAAGGCACAGTCACACAGTCACCAATGATGGAGCAACTAAACTCAAGGATGAGCAGAAACTTTAAATTCTCAGCGTTAATGTATCAGAGGATCTGTCCTGGGACCAGCACATAAGCGCCATTACAAAAAAAGCACGGTGGTGCTTCTAATTTCTTATAAGCTTGCGTGGATTCAACATGTCAAACAAACTTCTGTGGATACACAGTGGAGAGTATCCTAACTGGTTGCGTTGTGACCTGGTATGGGAAAAACAATGCCCAGGGATGGAAAAGTCTTCCGAAGGTGGTGAATACAGCCCAGCACATCGCAGGCAAACCCTCCCCACCACCGGGTGCATTAGCAAGGAGCACTGGCACAAGAAAGAAGCATCCATCATCAGGGACCCCCACCACCCAGCCCATGCCCTTTTCTCGCTACTACCATCGGCAGAAAGTACAAGAGCCTTCGTCCCACAGCACCAGGTTCAGGAACGGTTATTACCCGACAACCATCAGGCTCCTGAAACTGCACGGATAACTTCACCACAACTCTGAACCGATTCCACAACCTACAGGCTCACTTCCAAGGACACAATAACTCGTGCTCTCAGTATTATCTGTCTTCTTTTTAATTGTTAGTCTTTATGCATAGTTTTTTAAAAATTCTATTACATTTCTTTATTCTCTTCAAGAAAATAAATCTCAAGGTATATACATACTTTGATAATAAATTTTCTTCGACTTTGAAAGGCTGGACCTTAGAAGCCAAGTCACGGAAAACTGTCGGGCTGGTGTTGCTGTTACAGTATCTTCTGACAACGGGAGAAATGGTGTATCATCCTGCACAGCTCCCACTTGTCCACTATTGGTCGACACGTTAGTCGATGAGACACACCGAAACAGGCCCTTTGGCACAACTTATCCAGTTCACTATCTGAGCTGGTCCCATTGCGTTCAGCCCATATCCCAGGTTGGGTGGGCCTACAACCAGAGGTCATGGGTTAAGGGTGAAAGGTGAAAAGTTTAAGGGGAGCGTGAGAGGAAACCTCTTTACTCAGAGGGTCATGAGAGCGTGGACCGAGCTGCCAGCACAAGTGGTGCATGTGAGCTTGATCTCAACATTTAAGAGACGTTTGGGTATGTACATGGGCATGAAGGCTATGGTCCCAGTACAGGTCGATAGGAGTAGGCAGTTTAAATGGTTCGGCATGGATTAGATGGGCCGAAGGGCCAGTTTCTGTGCTGTTTCTATTGTAATTCTATCCATCCCAACCACTTGTTCTGCAGCTCATTCCATATATCTGCCACCATCTATATGAAAAGGCTGCTCCCCAGAAACGTTTTTAGTCTTTCCCCTCTCACAACAAGCCTGTGCACTGGAAAGGATCACACCGGCCAGACAGCACACAAGTTGCAACGCTGCCTGCAATGGACAGGCCTGATGGAAACTGCAGGTAGTTTCAAGATCAGGCAAATTTTTCAAAGGCGGTTCGAGCACAGAACTGCAGCAACACCAAGGGAGTTGCAGCATGACCTTCACCTGAACCAATGCTGCTTGTGATTCATTAACAATTAATACTGACCGAGGGAAATGTCACCGTTACCAGTACTAATACCCGCCCTTCCTCACCAAAACTACAATGAATAATAAAGAGCTTATTCACATGGCCAAGAAGTAAAATGCTTTTAAGGCACCAAATGCTCCCCGTGAAGTGATTGTTCTTAACATGAATGTACATTAACTTAGTTCACACTAGACAAACGCAGTATTTTACTGTGTGGCTCAAACACAGCTTCCTTTTTCTCAATTTAATCCAACCAGTCGTCATGAATGGTTGCTGCAACAACAGAAGATTTGACGCAAAGTGAGCAGATAAGGCGGAAAACTCATTTAGAACCGGCAAGGAGCTTTGCATTAGGGGAGAACAACGGCAAATAGAACATTTCAGGCACAGCGGGTGGAAGAGAACTGAGAAAAAATACGAAGCCTATGGATAATTCCTTCACATCTCTGGAGTACAACTTCGTAAATGCCTCAGCAAACAAAACATTGGAGGAGCTCAGCAGGTCAGGCAGCATCTATGAAGGGAAGTAAACAGTCAATGTTTCAGGCCAAGACCCTTCACCAGGACTGGGCAGTCATCTTTAAGACCACTATGATTCCACCGCTGCCTCAGGTCACCTGTTGCTATAGTGAGAATCAGTTGACTATCGCCCGCAAATAGCGTGAAATTTGTTGTTCTGCAGCAGCAGTACAATGTAATACCACATGCTGCTTTTTTCTGTTTTCAGGAGCCTCCACGATCTCTCCCCTCTCTTTGACTATAATCTCCTTTTCCTAAAATTATCCAAGGTCTCTGTGCTCACCTCGTGATCATCCTGGCCTCAGTGCATCCCCGTTGGCAACCTTTGCCCTTATCTTCAAAGCCCTAAGGGCTGGAATTCCCTCCCAGTACCCCTCCACCTTTAAGATGCTTCTTCACCTCTGCCTCTTTGAAGAATCGATTGGTCAACAGCCCTTTTGTCTCTTTGGGTGGCAGAGAGTGAATTTTTGTTTGGTGATATTCCTAAGAGGCACCTTGACATTTCTGCAGTACTAAAAGCTCCTATAGAAATGTAAATTGTAGCTTTGTTGCTGGGGACTCCCACAGTGTAGGAGTAAGCTGCAGCTTTTAAATTAAAATTGAGATCTACTGGTATTTTTAAATTCATTTCTTCTTCCTCTCCCACGCTCCAAAGAGACTGCGGAGTGAGCTTATAGAGGCGTCTAAAATCATGAGGGGCTCAGATCGAGTGCACACTTTTTCCCTGGGAAAGGGAATCAAAAGTTACAGGAGGAAAACATTTTAAAAGGGACCCGAGGGGCAATTAGTTCACACAGAGGTGGTACAGTTCTCTGTAAAGGTCTTAGGCACATATATACAGCTAGGGTGCCTGAGACTTTTGCACAGTCCTGTATTTGTCAATGTGGAGCGGACAGTAAACCTGGGGGGAGGAAAGGTTGTTGGGAATGGTGAGGGTGGAGCGCCGAGGAGTGTGGGAAAGGGACAGGCGGTAGAGAGGGACTGCCAGGAGCAGGGGATGACTTGGGTACAGTCACACCCAGCCCTGAGGCACCAGGCAAGGTCATTTGAGTCCAAACAATTGGTTTATTGATCATTACGGTATGTCTGTCTGGTGCTTCCCTCCCCTCTCCCTTCTCCTTTTCCCAACTGTGATCCTACTTTCAGTCCACAATAGAGATCCATATCAGAATCAGGTGTGTCGTCACTCACATACAGTATGTCATATACTGGGGATGGAACTGGACTCTCTGACGGTGGTGTCTGAAAAGAGGATGCTGTCCAAGTTGCATGCCATCTTGGACAATGTCTCCCATTCACTACATAATGTACTGGGTGGGCACAGGAGTACATTCAGCCAGAGACTCATTCCACCGAGATGCAACACAGAGCGTCATAGGAAGTCATTCCTGCCTGTGGCCATCAAACTTTACAACTCCTCCCTTGGAGGGTCAGACACCCTGAGCCAATAGGCTGGTCCTGGACTTATTTCCTGGCATAATTTACATATTATTATTTAATTATTTATGGTTTTCTATTGCTATATTTATACTCTATTCTTGGTTGGTGCAACTGTAACGAAACCCAATTTCCCTCGGGATCAATAAAGTGTGACTATGACTATGTGTTTTTTTTCGCGGCAGCAGTACAGTGCAATACATGAAATTACTACAGTGCTGTGCACAGGTCTGACACACCCTAGCTATATAAATGTGCCTAAGACTTTAGCACAGTACTGTAGATACATGGAACAAGTTGCCAGAGGAGGTGACTGAGGCAAGCACAATGACGGTAGAGAACATAGAACATTAGAGCACAGCACGAGCCCTTTGTCCCACGATGTTGTGCCGACCTTCAAACCTACAATTTAACCCTTCCCTTCTCTATGGCTCTCCATTTTTCTCTCATCCAGAAAAAGCCTTAAAACCATTTGAGACACTTGGGCAGGTACGTAGATAGTAAAGACAAAGAGAAATGGGCCAAACATGGCACCGGCTGAGGTAAGCATCTTGATCAGCATGAATAAGTGGGGCCGAAGGGCCTCTTTCAGTGCTATACAACTCTATAACTGCAACCCACTGAGTAAAACCTGTATATGCACTGTTAGGGAGAGGAGAATGAAGGTCAAATTTAACTTTACATGAGAAACATCTCTGGAGAATAGATGAGGGAGAGCCTCTACAGACACACTCCTCCACTCAACAGACTGGTCCTCGAGGCACAATGCTTGTTCTTTGTTTGTATACCCAATTATAATAATTATCTAATTTTACACCCATCCTTATCGAAACTCTTTATTAATTTTCAATTATTCAAAAAGGAGTAAAGAATGTTTGCTAAAGTATCTCCTTTGAGTGGACAGATACAATCTACACTCAGTGGCCACTTTATTAGGTACACCAGCTCATTAATGCAAATATCTAATCAGCCAATCACGTGGCACTAACTCAATGCGTAAAAGCATGCGGACGTGGTCAAGAGGTTCAGTTGTTGTTCAGACCAAACATCTGAATGGAAAAGAAATGTGATCTAAGTGACATTGACCCTGGAATGATTGTTGGTGTCAGATGGTGTGGTTTCAGCATTGCAGGGACTGCTGATCTAGGATTTTTAAGCACAACAGTCTCTAGAGTTTATTGAGAAGGTGCAAAAATACAAAAAAAAAACACATCCAGTGAGAGTCAGTCCTGTGCGCCAAAACGCCTTGTTAATGAGAGAGGTCAGAGGAGAATGGCCAGACTGGTTCAAGCTGACAGGAGGGTGACAGTAACTCAAATAACCATGCATTACAACAGTGGCATGCAGAAGAGCATCTCTCAATGCACAACACATCGACCGTTGATGTGGACGGTCTACAGCAGCAGAAGACTCTGAACGTACACTCAGTGGCCACTTTATTAGGTACAGGAGGTAGCTCATAAAGACGCCACTGAAGGTATTTCAGCAATAATTTGAATGCTTCAAATTCCGTCCTTCACTGTGCGATGGAGAATGCTGATAGTTGAAGCAAAGACACATTGAGCACCCTGTCGCACTGTGCCTCGTGCTCACGTCGCTCCTTTCCTTACTGGCCTCCCCATCAAGGTGGGCGGTTTATGAGAAATCACTTGAGAGGACCCATGTGTTCTCAATCACTGGAGAGGGGCACATGGAACCACCTCTTCATGCAAGCAGATTACTGCTCCTCACACCCAGTGTTGTGCTTGTTATTTTGTCTCTCCTATCTTCTACTCGACTCCCTCCCGTTCCTGGTTTAGTCCTCCTGGTATCCACACTCTTCACCCTCCTGATCCTCAGCTTCCCCATCCGGTTCTTGTTCCATCTGCCATTCCCCTCTCCCCTACTGAATCCCATTATTGTCCTTCTTGCTTTTCAAACTCCAGCACTGAGAGCCCTTGGTCTTACTGCTCATCTCCTTCCAGGAGCCCTCCCTGACTCACCCTCACCTTGTCCCACTGGCCTTCAGTTTGGTTTGCTTCCATCTGTCACCCACCTACCTCAGTCTCCCAACTCCACCTCCCTCCCTCCCTCCCCTCCCTGGCTCTGTCTGCATTCATCCTTCACACCCCCTCCCTCAGTCCAACTGGCCCTGGGATCACAACTCCCCCTTTCCTCTTTATAGCAGCCATCTGCCCTCTCCACCCTCTCCACCCTCATTCCTGGTGCAGGGATTTGACACAAAATGTCAACAATTCCTTCTCCCCACCCTACCCCACAGATGTTGCAGTCCCTCCAGCAGAATGTTTGCTGTCACAAACCCCTCGCTGTCGCAGACCCTTCCTTTTGCTTTTCGCTACCTCGCCAATTTATTCAAATGTCCCACAAAGGTCACCAACCCGAAATGTCAACTGCTTGTTTCCTCTCTCCACAGGTGCTGCCTGACCCGCTCAGCACTTATTTCTTCAGTGACATATCTCAGAGCAGGTCCTCCCGGCACCAACCCAGCAACTCCTGACAAAAGCAATTAACCTTAACCTGGGACAACTTACCATGACCACTTAACCTGCCCAGTACATCTTTGGACTGTGGGAGGAACCGGAGCAGGTGGGGAAAACCCATTCAATCCACGGGAAGGACGTACAGACACTCCTTACAGATTGGCGCCAGAATTGAACTCCCAGTTCCAGAACGCCACAAGCTGGAATAGCATCGTGTTTATTTTTGCACTACTTACTTAATTTAATTATTTTATATATATACTTACTGTAATTCACGTTTTTCTAATATGTATTGCATTGTACTGTTGTCACAAAGACAACAAATGTCACGACTTATGCCAATGATATTAAACCTGATTCAGATTTGAACTTCTATATTACTGTAGCACCCAAGAAGACCCTTGCACCGTTTCTATTTTTCTCTTTAAATCAAAACCTTGTCTTGAGCAGCTGTAACATCGCGGCTGATGAATGGGCGGCCTAAAACCTATTCATCAAACTGTTTGCGTTCTCAAGGTTCTCTTATCTATCACCAAACTAACAGAGAAATAGAAGGAAAAAGAAAGAGCAGAGTGACAAACCGTCATCCACACTCTGAACTGCACAGCTCCTACAGCAGACTTGTCATCTGACAACCTTGCTTTTCCCATCAGACAGACCCCTCCCTCCACTCCCCCCTTCTGTGCTGGGGCAGCAGGCTGAGGGTAGCAGACACCAACAGAATCAACAAACTCATTCGTAAGGCCAGTGATGTTGTGGGGATGGAACTGGACTCTCTGACGGTGGTGTCTGAAAAGAGGATGCTGTCCAAGTTGCATGCCATCTTGGACAATGTCTCCCATCCACTACATAATGTACTGGTTGGGCACAGGAGTACATTCAGCCAGAGACTCATTCCACCGAGATGCAACACAGAGCGTCACAGGAAGTCACTCCTGCCTGTGGCCATCAAACTTTACAACTCTTCCCTTGGAGGGTCAGACACCCTGAGCCAATAGGCTGGTCCTGGACTTATTTCCTGGCATAATTTACATATTATTATTTAATTATTTATGGTTTTATATTGCTATATTTATACTCTATTCTTGGTTGGTGCAACTGTAATGAAACCCAATTTCGCTCAGGATCAATAAAGTATGACTATCACTATGACTATTCTGCATCTTAAAACACACTTGCTATCTCATTTGCACTGTTCTAACGACAGGTCTGGACAATATTACCACCCTTCTTTCTCCAAAGATGCCGCCTGACCCGCTGAGTATTTCCAGCACCTTCTGTTTTCATTCAAAAGCCCAAGCGAAAGGATTCCAGGTAAAATGGTTTGAGGGGATTTGTTACGTCACCAAAACACTCACAAATTTCTACAGATGTATTGTAGAAAGTATTCTAACTGGCTGCATCACCGTCTGTATTGGGGGGGAGCACTGCACAGGATCGTAGTAAGCTGCAGAGAGCTGCAAACTTTGCTCCATCATGGTTAATAGTCTCCATAGCATCCAACCACCATGAGGGATCCCCATCGCCCAGGTCATGCCCTCTTCTCATTGTTACCATCAGGAAGGAGGTACAGGAGCCTAAAGGCACACACTCAGCAATTCAGGAACAGAACTACCTCGACTATACCTCTTCCCACCCTGCCACATGCAAAAATGCCATTCCCTATTCCCAGTTCCTCCGTCTCCGCCGCATATGCTCCCAGGATGACGCTTTCTATTCCAGGATATCTCAAATGTCCTCTTTCTTTATGGATTATGGTTTCCCTTCTGTCGTCATCAATGATGCCCTCACCCGCATCTCCTCCATTTCCCACACTTCGGCCCTCACCCCATCCTCCCGCCACCACAACAGGGACAGAGTTCCCCTTGTCCTCACCTACCACCTCACCAGCCTCTGGATCCAGCACATTATCCTCCTCAACTTCTGCCACCTTCAACAGGACCCCACCACTAAACACATCTTTCCCTCTCCACCCCTCTCCGCAGGGATCGGCCCCTCCGTGACTCCCTGATCCACACATCCCTCCCCACGGATCTCCCACCCGGCACTTATCCCTGTAAGCGTAAGTGCTACACATGTCCCTACACCTCCTCTCTCACCACCATTCAGGGCCCCGAACAGTCCTTCCAGGTGAGGCAACACTTCACTTGTGAGTCTGTTGGGGTCATCTATTGCATCCGGTGCTCCCGGTGCGGCCTCCTCTACATCGGTGAGACCCGACGCAGATTGGTCTAATGAGAGTTTTACAGAGACGTAACATAGCTCACGACTCTTGAACTCAATCCCCGGACTAATGAGGTCCAACATACCATACTATTTTATGTCTTGCACTGTACTGCTACCACAAGACAGCAAATTACACAGCATGCTCTATGTGATAGCAAGCCTAATTCTGATATTTCTTACGTTCACAAGTTCCCTGTCCAACTGGTGCCTGTGGGCTACAAGCTCACACATGGTCAGTCCACCTGGAGTAGAAGTTAACCCACAACATGCTCCCTGCAGAAATTCCCAGATGTTGTCATGGGTGAGAGTGGACAGGGGTCAGGGGCTGCTGGAGGGGTCAGGGGCTGCTGGAAGGGTCAGGGGCTGCTGGAAGGGTCAGGGGCTGCTGGAGGGGTCAGGGGGCTGCTGGAGGGGTCAGGGGCTGCTGGAAGGGTCGGGGGCTGCTGGAGGGGTCGGGGGCTGCTGGAGGGGTCAGGGGCTGCTGGAAGGGTCAGGGGCTGCTGGAGGGGTCGGGGGCTGCTGGAGGGGTCGGGGGCTGCTGGAAGGGTCAGGGGCTGCTGGAGGGGTCTGGGGGTTGCTGGAGGGGGTTGGGGGCTGCTGGAGGGGTCGGGGGCTGCTGGAGGGGTTGGGGGCTGCTGGAAGGGTCAGGGGCTGCTGGAGGGGTCGGGGGCTGCTGGAGGGGTCGGGGGCTGCTGGAAGGGTCAGGGGCTGCTGGAAGGGTCAGGGGCTGCTGGAGGGGTTGGGGGCTGCTGGAGGGGTCGGGGGCTGCTGGAGGGGTCAGGAGCTGCTGGAGGGGTCAGGAGCTGCTGCAAGGGTCAGGGGCTGCTGGAGGGGTCAGGGGCTGCTGGAGGGGTTGGGGGCTGCTGGAGGGAGGTCAGGGGCTGCTGGAGGGGTCAGGGGCTGCTGGAGGGGTCAGGAGCTGCTGGAGGGGTTGGGGGCTGCTGGAGGGGTCAGGGGTTGCTGGAGGGGGTCGGGGGCTGCTGGAGGGGTTGGGGGCTGCTGGAGGGGTCGGGGGCTGCTGGAGGGGTTGGGGGCTGCTGGAAGGGTCAGGGGCTGCTGGAGGGGTCAGGAGCTGCTGGAGGGGTTGGGGGCTGCTGGAGGGGTTGGGGGCTGCTGGAGGGGTCGGGGGCTGCTGGAAGGAGGTCAGGGGCTGCTGGAGGGGTCAGGGGCTGCATCCTGAAGCATGCACAGGGTGAGATAGACACCCACATACCTCAGAGTCTGCCCTCCTCACTCTGCCTCTTCAAGCCTTGCTCCATCACAGTGTTTCTCTCACCTCATTGGCCCTTCCATTCTTTCTCTTCTTCACAGCATATCCCTTCATCCAGTACCTGTCAGTCTATTGCCATACCTCTCCCTCACTAAATCCAATGGCTGCTATCACACTGACTCAATTCCTCCTCGCCAACAAGAGCAGAAGCACAAGTGGCCGTGTCCTAATATAAGATGATAAGATACAGGAGCCCATCGCGTCTGCTCCGCCATTCCATCATGCTAATTTATTATCCCTCCCAATCCCATTCTCCTCCTCGTAACCTCGGATGTCCCGACTAATCAACAACCTATCAAGAGATTGTTACTATTAAGGTTATTATTAGATAAATATCCTAATAACTAGAGCTTCTAATATCATCTGAGGAGAAGCCACTGGACATATGGGTAGTTTTACCTTCCATGACCAGAACCCCGGAGGGATGTGTGTGTGTGTGTGTGTGTGTGTGTGTGTGTGTGTGTGTGTGTGTGTGTGTGTGTGTGTAAAGTAAACCCTTACAAACTTTCAAGCTCACAGGGGCATCTATGAACCACCCTTGTGGCTACATCTTTACTTAAAATGGTTTTGAAACTGATTGTGGCTGTGTGTTTTGTCAGGGTGGTGACAGGTCTGAAGCAAGTGCTCTCGGTGGCCACTTTATTAGGTACACCTGTACACCTGCTCATTAATGCAAATATCTAATCAGGCAGTCATGTGGCAGGAACTCAATGCATAAAAGTATGCAGACATGGTCAAGAGGTTCAGTTGCTGTTCAGACCAAACTTCAGAAGTGACTTTGACTATGAAATGGCTGCTGGTGCCAGACAGGGTGGTTTGAGTATCTCAGAAACTGCCTATATCCTGGGATTTTCAAGCACAGCAGTCTCTAGAGTTTACAGACAATGGTGTGAAGAACAAAAAAAAAAGCATCCAGTGAGTGGCAGTTCTGTGGGCAAAGTCACCTTGTTAATGAGAGAGGTCAGAAGAGAACAGCCAGACTGGCTCAAACCGACAGGAAGGCAGCCATAACCAAAATAACCACACCTTACAACAGGGCTGTGCAGAAGAGAATCTCAGCATACGTAGCACGTCGAACCTTGAAGCGGATGGGCTACAGCAGCAGACAACCACAAACATACACTCAGTGGCCACTTTATTAACAACAGGAGATACCGAATAAGGTGGCCACGTAGTGTCTATTCCACGGAGTGTCAGAGGTACTAAAGCAGCTGGGAGAGTTCAGGGAGAACAAAACCAAGGCCATAAAACCATTGTTAAAGGCCGGGAGGGTGATAATCTCCCAGATGGCAGATAACCACAGCTGTGATGAGATGAAGGCTGTGGAAAGAATTTGCTGCATTTTAATGGGTTCAGCTTTTATTCTGCTGCTTCAATGCATTTTTATTTCATTATATTTTACTGCTGTTGTGCACACAATAATGTAGTGATCAAAGTAAAAGTAAACTGCTGAATAATTTTCAAAGCAATTCTCTGCAGCAGCGCCCAAGTGAAAGCTGCTAGTCTAGTGCCGCAATATGGTGTCTTTAAGATGAGAAGCTAAACTCCATCTACGTCGCGGGAGATCGGAACTTCGAGACAGCGGGTACGATCATCGGAGGCCTCCGCACTCGAGCAATCGCTCTTTCTTGATGGCTCGCCCCCGGTTCTCGAGTCGGGTGAGCTCGATTAAGTGACGCTGCAGACACTGAAACACCAAGCTGTTGGTCTCCTCTCTCGCCATGGCAGGAGTGATAACTCTCTCTCCCTCGTTAGTGACAGAGAGAGCCTGTGACATGTCGATGTGCTGGGTGGTTTTTTTTTGATGGACCTCCTTGGCGGCTTTGCTATCGCTTGTATGGTGGGTGAAGGGGTGGCTAATGCTTCCTGCTGGAACAAGTGGGGGCAGGGGAAGGGGAAGGGGGAGGGTTGATAGATTGCTGCTGCTTGTGCACGGGAGGGGAGGGGCTTTGAGGTACTAATGTTTTTCTGTCTTTCATTCTTTGAGGTTTTCTTCTGTTTTCATGGATAACTGTGAAGAATAAGAATTTCAGGTTGCTTATTGTATACATTTTCTGATATTAAATGGAACCATTGAAATAGATGTTTAAAACCTAATGGGTCAACTTGAAAAGAACATGAGGCTTAACCTCAACATCTCAGGATTCACTGCGATCTTATGGAGTGGTAGTTGAGATCCTGAAAAGATGGTTGGGGAGGAGATGTTTCCTCCTGTAAGAGCATCTAGAGTTTAAGAAAGAGTGAAGTAACAGCCTCCTCACAGAGGGTTGTGGATCTTTGCCATCTCCTTACTCAACGGGCTATGGAGGCAAAGTTTTTAAATACTTTGGGGCCTCGTGTAGTTAGGTTCTTGAAACAAAAAAGATAGAAATCTGAAACAATAAAATTACTGAAAGACACAACAGGTCAGGCAGCTCCTGTGGAGAGCTGAAACAGAACCAGTGTTTCAGATCAACGACTTTTGGAAAAAGTGAGGAAACAAATATGCTGCATTTTGTATTCATGGTAAGCAAGAGAATGAAAGGTTTGCAGGGTAGACGGACATGTAGAGATGTGGATTCATCATCAGGGACCCCCACCATCCAGGCCATGCTCTCTTCTCACTGCTGCCATTGGGAAGGAAGTACAAGAGCCTTTGGTCCAACACAACCAGGTTTAGGAACAGTTATTACCCTACAACCATCAGGCTCCTGAATCACCGTGACTAACTTTACTCGCGGCAACAATGAACTGATTCCACGACCGATGGACTTACTTTCAAGGGCTCGGCCACTCATGTTGTCAGTATTATGTATTATTTATTTGTTTGTTTTTTTGTATTTGCACATTGGTTGCTTGTTTGTCTTTGTGTGTAGTTTTTCATAGATTCTATTGCATTTCTCTGTATCTACTGTGAATGCTTGCAAGAAAATAATACGTCCGCACATTGATAATAAATTCACTTTGAACTTTGAGGTTCCGATCAGATCGGTCATGGTCTTATTGAATGGTGGATCAGACTTGATCCACTCCTGCTCCTGACTCCATGGGTCATACCTCCAGCCACAGCAATGAAGCTGATTATCTGGTCAGCACAACTTTGTGGGAGATTACTGTGAACAAATAGCAGTGATTACACTTCAGAAGCGCGGCAAAGCACTTTGAGATGTCATGAAGTAGAGATGAAAGGCAGCTCGGGAGCGCAAAGCTTTTAATTAAACTGCAAAGCGAGCCGGCTTGGATTAAAGCAATTCTGGGAACTGAACACCAAGTCAGCCCCTGCAGATCCGGAAACAACAGGCACCGAGGAGGTGGGCAGCAGCAGGTGATGAGCAGAATCCTGCAGGATCAATGCTTGGACCTGGTGCTGCTTTGCACTTACATAAATTACTCCGGCTTCGAAATGAACCACAAGATGATCAGGTTCGCAGTAAATGCCAAAGTGTATCATTTACGCAATTGGATGGGCAGAAAGCAAATTAAAATTAATGCTGACCATAGCAAGACACTGCACTGCAGTACAAGCACAAAACAAAAACGAAACATAGAGAGGAAGTAGCAAGCTCTTCAGAAAAAAATCCCTGGGCCCATCTCAGCATTTGGAGATCAAACCAGGGGAGAATTGATACAATGAAGGGGGAGCGTTATGGAAAAGAGGGGTTCTAGGAGTGCTGATTGTGATAGCACAGGTCAACATTTCTTTTCCTCCTACCGAGATCAGGAGTAAACACTGGTTGTTGGATGAAGCCGCACTCAGGTTGGAGGAAGGACACGTTATATTCCGTCTGGGTAGCCTCCAACCTGGTGGCATGAACATTGACTTCTCTAACTTCCGCTAATGCTCCTCCTCCTCTTCATACCCCATCCCTTATTTATTTATTTTCCCCTCTTTCCTTCTCTCTCTCTCTTTTTCTCCCTCTGTCCCTCTCACTCCTTGCCTGCTCTCCATCCTCTGGGCTCCCCTTCCCCTTTCTTTCTCCCTCGGCTTCCCGTCCTTCTGTATTGTTCGTCCAGGGTTTTGTGCTTACTTCTTGGGATGCGGGGGGGCGGGAGGGGTGAACCATGAGCTTCCGACACGGAGATGTACACTCAGTGGCCACTTTATTAGACCTGCTTATTACACCTGCTTATCAATGCAAATATCTAATCAGCCAATCATGCAGCAGCCAGTCAATGCATAAAAGCATGCAGACATGGTCAAGAGATTCAGTTGTCATTCAGACCTAATATCAGAATGGGGAAGAAATGTGACCTTGACCATGGAATGATTGTTGGTGCCAGATGGGGTGGTTTGAGTATCTCAGAAACTGCTGATCTCCTGGGATTTTCACACAAACACTCTCGACAGTTTACAGAGAATGATGCAAAAAACAAAAATTAAATCCAGTGAACGGCAGTACTGTTGACAAAAATGTCTTGTTAATGAGAGAAGTCAGAGGAGAAACTCACAGATGAATCAAAGTATCCTTTCCTCAGTGGATGACACATTAGTGTAACATATTACAGCATCAGTGACCCAGGTTCAATTCCCTCAGTTGTCTGTAAGGAGTCTGTGCAGTCCTCCATGGAGCACGTAGGTTTCCTCTGGGTGCTCTGGTTTCCTCTCATATTCCAGAAACGTGCGGGTCAGTAGGTTAATTGGTCACACGTGTGTAATGGGGGGGGGGCAGGGATATTAGGCTACAAGAGCCTGTTATGTGCTGTATCTCTAAATGATAAAAAAAAAATTCAGTACAGCTGAAGTGCCAGAATAGCGTTAGACCTGTACTCAGATCAGAGCGACAAGAAACTTGTAAGAGAAACTCAGCAGGTCGAGCAGCATTGGAGAGGGGTTGGGAAGGCGAACTGTTGACATCTCAGGTCAAAATTCTGCATCAAGATTGAAAATGTCAACAATTCCTGTCCTCCTATAGAGGTCAGGATCAGACTGGGGCATTCCCTTGTATTCATGGCCACGGGCATCATGGGAAGACTAGCATCTGCTCTCGAGTTTCCTGGGTCAATTAAGCATCAAGTCTGGAGATATATAGAGGGTAAGCTACACCCTGTAATGAAATGGATGGGTTTTCAATGACCATTCATGCAACAAGTGATCTGCTGGAGGAACTCAGCACACTGAGCACCATCTGTGGGGGGGGGGAGGAAGGGGTGGAACTGTCAACGGTTCCGGTTGAAACCCTGCATTAGGTCTTGAAACATTGACAATTCCTCACTGCCCCCACCTCCCAGGCCCTGCATGACCTGCCGAGTCTGTTGCTCTAGTACCCGCGGTCCCTTGTGTCTCAATTATAAGTTGGGCCAGACTAGTGCGATAGTCCAGTACACTATGCCTGATTGGTCCCAACAGAATGGTGAGGTAACGCACAGCCAGTTGCACTTTCCAGGACAGCTGGCCTAACAAGGACCTCTGGTGAGGTCTTGGCTATTCTCAAAGTTGGAATGACTGATTTGTGCAGGCAGATCAAAGGAAGTTTTGACCCTCTTGTCACCCTGTACTTTTTGCTTATTTTGGGCTGCTTGATGTGGTCACTGAAAGCAAATCCCACCTTACAGAGTCTTACAGTGCCGAAGCCAACCCTTGGCCCAACAGGCCCATGCCAAGCAAAGCTCTGATCTGAGCTAGTCCTATTAGCCTCTAGACCACTCCTCTCCATGTATCTGTCCAAGGGTCTGTTAAATATTGCTAATGTCTCTACCTCAGCCACTTCTCCTGGCAGCTCATTCCATGTACTGAGCACTTTCTGGGCGGAAAAGTTGTCCCTGAGGTTCCCATTAAATCTCTCCCCTCTCACCCTAAACCTGTGCCCTCTGCTTCTTGATCACCCAGACCTGGGGAAAAGACCACGGACTTTCACCCTTTGAGCGGTCAGGATAACATGAACAACCATTTCCTTGATCAGAGAGGGGAATAATTAGGAAGCTTGAGTTAAATTTTGGTGATAGGTGGAATAGAACAGTGGAGAATTTTTTGACAAAACTTTTTGCCCACACCCTTCCCAACCTTCCCATCCATGTCACTGTCCCAATGCTTTTTTAAATGTTTGTTTTTAATCAGAAACAGAATCAGGTTTGATATCACCAGCATATCTCATGAAATTTGTTGTCTTCGCGGTAGCAGTACAATGCAATGCACAATAACTGGAAAAAAACTGTGAATTACACTCAGTATACATATAAAATAGTTAAATAAGCAGTGCAAAATTAGAAATAAAAAAGCAGTGCGGTGGTGTTCATAGGTTCAATGTCCACACAGGAATCAGATGGAAGAAGGGAAGAAGTTGTTCCTGAATCACTGAATGTACCTCCTTCCTGTTGGTAGCAATGAGAACAAGGCATGTCTTGGGTGATGGGGGTCCTTAAAGATGGAAACCACCTTTCTGGGGTATTGCTCCTTGAAGATGTCATATTGCTACTGCATCAGTCCTCTGGCAGCTTATTCCATATACTCTCCACCCTCTGGGTGAAAAAGCTGCTTCTCTCCCCTCTCACCCTAAACCCATGTCCTCTTGATTCCCCCAAACTGGGAAAAAGACTATGAACATTCACCTTCCCTGAGCCCCTCGTGATTTTACAAAATCACCCTTCATTCTCCTTCTCTCTAATGAGAGAACCTGCCCAACGTCTGTCCATAACACAGTTCTCCAAATCCCAGCAACATCCTCATAAATCTGCTCTGCATCTCAGTCTGAAAGTTTAGTTCTGCTTCTCTCTCCACAGGTATTGCTCAATATGCTGAGAATTTTCTGTTTTTATTTCCAAATCCAGCACTGACCTTCAACAGCAAAAAAAAAATCATCAGTCAGGGAAAAATTCTCCGTTGCTGGATGAATGTTAGCCAAAGTAGGTCACTTATTCACAAAGGATATCGGTGCATTTGGATTGCAAGAACAATAGTGTTTAATATGGATCTTGAAACTTCTCACACAGCTGGTAAGGTCTTTGCTATGAAATCATTTACAACACAGTGGAATTCAACCCAACCAGTTATTCTAGCCCAAGTGTCTAATTTTTTTTAACCCATAGTTCTACAAGTTACATTTCTTTAAGAGTTTATCCAGGTTCCTTTGGAATAAGTTAAAAGTTTCTGGCATCACTCCCTTACATCATTCCCTTAGCTGAGGTAGTTACAAAAATATGGAGAACACCACAGTCTGGTTACATGGAAAGAGGCTATTTAGCCTGCCAAATCCACACTCGCTCCATGCAACAGCTACCTAGCTAGACCTACTCCCCTCCCCTAAACACGTAGCTCTGCAAATCCTTTCCTTTCACATGCTGAACTTGCTGTTAAAGTTGAAGGAATCCACAATTTCACTGGAGGCGGAAGATCAGAGGTGGCCTGTCCTGGGTTTGGAGGACTGTCTGCATGACTGTGTGGGTGGGAGGGAGGAACGGGGCTCGTTTTGTTGCTGTGTTCTATGTTGTTCTGCTGAACATTGTTAACGCAAGCGTTGCATTTCACTGTGTGCTTTGATGTACAAGTGACAAGTAAATGAATTTGAATCTGTTATCTGTTGAACACGACAATTACCCAGGCAGTGATTTCCAAACTTCATTCACTTGTCACAATACATTGAAACATACAGTCAAATGCATCATTTGCGTTAACAACCAACACAACTAGTAGTCATGGGTTAAGGGTGAAAGGTGAAATGTTTAAGGGAACATGAGGGGAAACTTCTTCACTCAGAGGGTGGTGAGAGTATGGAACAAGTGCAAGTTGTAGATTCAATTTCAATTTCAACATTTAAGATAAGCTTGGATAGGTACATGGATAGGAGAGATAACGGAGGGCTACGGTCTGGGTGCAGGTGAATGGAACTAGGCAGTTTAAATGGTTTGGCATGGACTAGATGGGCCAAAGGGCCTGCTCTGTGCTGTTGTTTTCTTTGACTCTATGACAAACTGAGGACGTGCAGGTGGCAGTCACACACTCCAGCGCCAACATAGCACGCCCATCATGTTCATCAGAACAAAACGAGCAACAACAGCAAAACAATCCCCTTTCCCACTCGCCCACCCATTCACGTCCACAGACAGGCCTCTAACACCAGGAAAGACCGTCTCCAGAGTCCTTGGACCAGACTTTCAAACTCATAGACTCTGAGCATCCAACCTCCAATCCCGGGCCCAGCCTCGCTATCGTAGACATCACTATATTACTACAGTTTCCCTCACATTCAGTTCTTTTTCCAATTGCTTTCATTTGATGTCCTCTGCTTCTCAACTCTACTACCAATGGGAATAATTTCTCTCTATCTACTCTGTACAATGTGATCTTAAATTCCTCAATCAGATCCCCTTGCAAACCCCTGGAACAAGAAGCCAACTTTTCCCTCCGGCCTATAAATGTTCCACCTCTATCTGAACTGGCCACAGAACCTGAGGAACTTGAAGCCCTCTCCTCTGCGCCATCAGTCAGATATTTATCTGCAATATATCCTCCTACAGTATAATTCTGATAATCCAACATCCTTGGGGCTTGGTGATGCTGCATCAGCAGAATTTCTAGACTATTCAAGTCAAGTTCAGTCAAGTTCACTGTCATGGACACAATGCGAGACAATGGTTCTCCGAACCAGGGTGTAAAGCACATAACACACATACAACACACAATCACTTGGGACATAAGGATAAAACCTACAGTTGAATTATGCAAAAACAAAGTAAAGTGCATAATTAAATATTGTAAGGTACAGAACAGACTAAGCAGTGGCACTTTGAATGCAATGCAGCAGGGAATTCAAGAAGCCTAATGGCCTGATGGAAGAAACTGTTTCCCATCCTGACCGTTCTTGTCTTTATGCATCGGAGTCTGCTGACTGATGGTAGGAAAGTCAAAGAGGATGCTGGACGGATGGGTGGATCCTTAATAGTACTAAGGGCCCTGAGTACCCAGCGCTCCTGATAAATGTCCCTGATGGATCTTCTCGGCCATTCTCACAGTCCTTTGTAGGGACTTCCAATCCAATGCTCGGCTGCTCCCACACCGTGGAGGTGCAGCCTGTCAGGACGCCCTTAACACTATTGGATGCAACGCCCTATTAATATCCAAACACATTTTATTTCATGTTGTTTTATGTGTTCAAGTTTAACGTCGTGGGCATACATACCTGGGGTATAAGTACCAAGAAAATTAGCTTATTGAAGCAGCAGTGACTTTGACCATGAAATAATTGTTGGTGCCAGACAGGATGGTTTGAGTATCAAGTTCAATTTATTGTCATTCAACCGTACACATGTATACCACCAAACAAAACAACTATCCTCTGGACCAAGGGGCACAACAGGGTACATAAAGTAATATTGCCACAAATAAATTAACAAATAGTAAGGAATGATCAATACAAGTTAAAAAGAAAACAGTAAATTGCTACTGACACTTCATAGGTGATGAGACCTGGGTGGTGGCAGGGAGTTCAATAGTCTTACAGGGAAGAAGCTGTTCCCATCCTAAAAGTTCTTCTTCTGATGTTACTGCACCTCCTGCCTAATAGTAAGGGGTCAAAGAGACTTTCGGACGGACGGGACATTGAGAATGTCGTCACTGCAACGTCATGCAGTGTCCCAATCAGCAGTGCAGAGAGGAGTAAACAGAAGGGACAAGCTGAATGTGGGCCACTGGTGACAGAGCGTCAGGCTTTGGCTCAAAGGAGGCTTCAGCTTGGAAAAGGCTCAGAATCTCCCAGGGAACTACATCTGCATGAAGTGCATCCAGCTGTAGCTCCTTGAAGACCATGTTAGGGATCTGGAGCAGCAGCTGGATGACCTTCAGCTTGTATGGGAGAGTGAGGAGATCATCAATCAGAGTTACAAGTAGTCACCCCTAAGTTGCAGGAGGAGGTAGCTGGGTGACTGTCAAGAGAAGGAATGGGATGGCGAATAGGCAGTTCGCACAGAGCACCCCGTGGCCATTCCCCTCAATAACACACCGTTTTGGATACTGTTGCGGGGGATGACCTCCCTCCCAGGGGAATGCCACGGAGACCAGACTGCTGGCACCAAACATGGGTCCGTGGTGCAGAAGGGAAAAGGGGAGGAGAGGGGAGCGATAGTGATAAGAGGACACAATAGTCAAGAGGAACAGACAGGAGGTTCTGTGGACATGAATGGGACACCCAGATGTTACATTGCCTCCCATGTGTTAGAGTCAGGGATGTCTCGGATCGCATCCACAGCATTTTGGAGGGGGAAGGAGAGCAGCCAGATGTTGTGGTACATGTTGGTACCAATGACACAGGAAGGAAAAGCAAAGAGGTCCTGAAAAGAGAATTTAGAGAACTGGGCAGAAAGCTGAGGAGCAGGACCTCCAGGGTGGTAATTTCTGGATTTCTGCCTGTGCCACGCACCAGTGAGGGTAGAAACAGGATGATCTGGCAGACAATTGTATGGCTGAGAAGCTGGTGCAGGGGGCAGGGTTTTAGGTTCTTAGATTATTGGGATCTGTTCTCGGGGAGGTATGACCTATACAAAAGGGACGGGTTGCACCAGAACCCGAGGGGGCCCAATATTCTCACAGGTAGTATTGTTAAAGCTGTTAGGGAGTGTTTATACTAATTTGGCAGGGGGATGGGAACCAGAGTGAAGGGACTCAGGATAGGATGGATGGTAAAAAAGCAAAGATAGCGTACAGTCAGATTGTACGGAAGAGCAGGTAGATGATTGGACATAATTGAACCAGCAGGCTAAGTATCAGTGCATTAAGGATGCAGCATCAAAAAGGGTAGCAAATACAGTACTCAAAGGGTTATATCTCAATGTATGGAGTATAAGAAATAAGGTGGATGATCTTGTTGCACTTGTACAGATCGTTGGGTATGATGTTGTGGCCATCACTGAATCGTGGCTGAAGGATGGTTGTAGTTGGGAGCTGAATGTCCAAGGTTACACATTGTATCGGAGGGATAGGAAGGTAGGCAGAGGCGGTGGCATGGCTCTACTAGAAAAGAATGACATCAGATCATTAGAAAGATGTGGTGTAGGTTTGGAAGATGTTGAATCCTTATGGGTTGAGTTAAGAAACTGCAAGGGTAAAAGGATCCTAATGGCAGTTATATACAGGCCTCCAAGCAGCAGCTGGGATGTGGACTACAGAATACAATAAGAAATAGAAAAGCTGTGTCAAAAGGGCAATGATAGTCACGGGAGATTTTAACATGCAGGTAGATTGGGAAAATCAGGTTGTTATTGGATCTCAAGAGAGTGGATTTGTTGAATGCCTATGAGATGGCTTTTTAAAGCAGCTTGTCATTGAGCCAACAAGGGGGTCAGCTGTACTGGACTGGACGTTACGTAATGAACTGGAGGCGATTAGGGAGCTTAAGATAAAGGGAGCTTAAGGTAAAGGAAACCTTGGGTGACAGTGTTCATAATATGAATGAGTTCAACTTGAAATCTGATAGGGAGAAAGTAAAGTCTGACATAACAGTATTTCAGTGGAGTAAAGGAAATTACAGTGGTATGAGAGAGGAGTTGGCCAAAGTAAATAGGAAGGAGGTGATGGCAGGGATGACAGCAGGGCAGCAATGGCTTGAGTTTCTGGGAAAAATGAAGAAGATGCAGGATAGATGTATTCTAAAATCAAAGAAATACTCAAATGAAAACAGTAGTATAACTGTGGCTGACAAGGGAAGTCACAGCTAATGAAAAAGCAAACGAGAGGGCATAAAACAAAGCAAACATTAGCAGAAAGATAGAGGACTGGGAAGCTTTTAAAAACCTATAGACCTATAAAAAAATCATTAAGAGGGAAAAGATGGAATATGAAAAGCTAGCAAACAATATCAAGGTGGATAGGAAAAACTTTTTCAACTATATAAAAAATAAAAGAGAGCTGAGAGTGGATACAGAACTGCTAGAAAATGAGGCTGGGTAAATAACAACAGGGGACCAGGAGATGGCAGATGACCTAAGTAAGTATTTGCATCATTCTTCACTTGTGGAAGACACTAGCAGTATGGCAGGTGTTGAAGGGTGTCAGGGAAGAGAAGTGAGTGCAGTTACTATTGCAAAGGAGAACTGCTATTACAAGGGAGAAATGCTGAAAGAGTGAAGGGTACGTAAGTCACCTTGACCTGATGAACTGCACACTAGGGTTTGGAAAGAGGTAGTCGTAGAGATTGTGGAGGTATTAATAATGATCTTTCAAGAATCATTGGACTCTGGCATGGTTCCGGAGGACTGGAAAATTGAAAATATCACCCCACTCTTTAAGAAAGGAGGGAGGTAGCAGACAGTAAATTATAGACCAGTTAGCCTGACCTCAGTGGTTGGGAAGATGTTGGAGTCAATTGTTAAAGGATGAGGTTTGGAGTACTTCTGACACAGGACAAGATAGGACAAAGTCAGCATGGCTTCCTTAAGGGAAAATCTTGCCTGATGAACCTGTTGGAATTCTTTGAGGAGATTACAAGTAGATAGATAAGGGGAAGCAGTGGATGTTGTATATCTGGATTTTCAGAAAGCCTTTGACAAGGTGCCACACATGAGACTCCTCACCAAGTTAAGTGCCCATGGTATTGCTGGAAATTACTAGCATGGTTAGACCATTGGCTGATTAGTAGGAGGCAACAAGTGGGAATACTGTAAAAGGATCCTTCTTAGGGTTGGGTGCCCGTAACAAGTGGTGTTTTGCAGGGGTTGGTATTGGGACTGCTTCTTTTTATGCTGTACATAAATAATATAGATGATGGAATAGATGGCTTTGTTGCCAAGTTTGCAATGATACAAAGATTAGTGGAGGGGAAGGTAGGCTGCAGTACTTAGATTAGGTGAATGGGCATGAAAGCGGCAAATGAAATACAAAGTTGGAAAATGCATGGTCATGCATTTTGGTAGAAGAAACAAATGTGCACTATTTTCTAAACTGTGAGAAAATCCAAAAAATCTGAGATGCAGAGGGACTTGGAAGTCCTTGTGCAGAACACTCTAAAGGTTAACTTGCAAAGTAGTGAGGAAGGCAAACGCAATGTTAGCATTCATTTCAAGAGGTCCAGAATATAAGAGCAGGAAATGATGCTGAGGTTTATAAGGCACTGGTGAGGCATCACCTTGAGTATTGTGAACAGTTCTGGGCTCCTTATCTAAGAAAAGATGTGCCTGCATTGGAGAAGGTCCAGAGGAGGTTCACAAGGATGATTCTGGGAATGAAAGTGTTATCATATGAGGAATGTTTGATGGCTCTGGGCCTGTACTTGCTGGAATTTAGAAGGTTGGGGGGGGTGGAATTTCATTGAAACCTTTCGAATGTTGAAAGGACTAGATAGCATAGATGTGGAAAAAAATGTTTCTCATGGTGGGGGAGTCTAGGACCAGAGGGCACAGCCTCAGGATAGAGGGGCGTCCATTTAAAACAGAGATGTGGAGTAATTCCTTTATCCAGAGGGTGATGAATATGTGGAATTTGTCACCACAGGCAGCTGTGGAGGACAGGTCGTTGGGTGTATTTAAGGCGGAGATTGATAGGTTCTTGATTGACCAAAGCATCAAAGGTTAAGGGGAGAAGGCCGGGGAGAGGGGCTGAGGTGGGGAAAGAAAGGATTAGCAATGATCTAATTCTTGTCCTGTGTCTAATGGTCTTGTGGAGAATATTAAGGGCCCTGTGTACACAGCACTCCTAATGAATATCTCTACTGGGTAGAAGAGAGACCCAGATGATCCTCTTAGCATTTTTGCAATCCTTTGTAGGGACTTGCGGTCAGATGCCTTGCAATTCCTGTACCAGACCATGACGCTCTGGTACAAAGTGGTTAAAATGGTGCGGCGGGGGTCTCACTTATCTAAATGTCTTCTGCAAATGGAGGTGCTGCTGTGCTTTCTTGGCCAAAGGGGTGGTGTTGCTGACCAGGTGAGATTATCCGTTATGTGCACTCCCAGAAACGACACAAATACATTTCGGGGTGTTGAACATCAGAGTTCAATAGCAACAGGCTTTGTAAGAAGTCTGCACATCCTTCCTGTGGGATGAGTGGATTTTCCCTATGACCGGGTGGGTTAACTGATCGTTGGAAATTGCCCCACCTTTAGGTCGGGATTAAAATCCGGGTTATCGGTAGGGTGGGGTTGCTGGCCGGTGCAGTTTAAAAGGCCGAAGGGCCTATTCCACACTGCATGTAGATAAATAAATAAATAAATGGTAGTAGGCAGCTGTCGATCCCGGGGGTCATGGGTTTGTGCCTCTGGTGGACTGTGTCCTCTCCAGGGCGCAAGCCTGGGTGGGAAGATATGAAGAACTGGCTGTTGCCCAGGCAACGGGTTCCCCCTCTTCACGTCACTGACGTAGTCCAAGGGAAGGGTAAGTGCTGATACAGCTTGGCACCAGTGTTGTCGCAGAGGCTGCCAGAGTGAAGTTGTAAACAACATCAAACTGCCTTAGGGACCCCGGCTCCAGATTTCTTCCTCAGGGTTTACTCACAAAGCCTTTCCCATGGGTGGGTCTGGCCGCAAGGCAGCGGAGGTTTAAGATCAGAGTTTCTTTCTCCTAGGTGGGCTGTCGTCCAAGGCTGATGAGCCCCCATCTGCCCGAAAATAAGTAAGAATGTGTGTGTGTGTGTGTGTGTGTGTGTGTGTGTGTGTGTGTGTGTGTGTGTGTTTGTGTGTGTGTGTGTGTGTGTGTGTGTGTGTGTGTGTGTGTTTGTGTGTGTGTGTGTGTGTTTGTTTGTGTGTGTTTGTGTGTGTGTGTGTTTGTGTGTGTGTTTGTGTGTTTGTGCGTGTGTGTGTGTTTGCGTGTTTGTGTGTGTGTGTGTGTGTTTGTGTTTGTGTGTGTGTGTTTGTGCGTGTGTGTGTGTATGTGTGTTTGTGTGTTTGTGTGTGTGTGTGTGTTTGTTTGTGTGTGTTTGTTTGTGTTTGTGTGTGTGTGTTTGTGTGTGTGTGTGTGTTTGTGTTTGTGTGTGTGTTTGTGTGTGTTTGTGTTTGTGTGTGTGTGTTTGTGTGTGTGTGTGTGTTTGTGTTTGTGTGTGTGTTTGTTTGTGTGT
This sequence comes from Mobula hypostoma, assembly GCF_963921235.1. Classification (NCBI taxonomy): domain Eukaryota; kingdom Metazoa; phylum Chordata; class Chondrichthyes; order Myliobatiformes; family Myliobatidae; genus Mobula; species Mobula hypostoma. The sequence continues at coordinate 5,741,019 of NC_086125.1, forward strand.
GTTTGTGTTTGTGTGTGTGTTTGTGTGCGTGTGTGTTTATTTGTGTGTGTGTGTGTGTGTGTGTGTGTGTGTGTGTGTGTGTGTGTATACATGGAGGAGTCATTTATGTGCAGTGAGGAGAGGTTAGCCTGCCCCTTCCTAAACTCTGCAATCATCTTCGGTCCTGTCCACGTTGAGACTCACGTTGTTGTGCTGGCACCATCCTACCATCCGCTCCACCGCTCCACGCCTCTCTGTATGCTGCTTCCTCGCTGTTGTTGTGCCACCTCCCCTTGAACTGGATCCAGCAGTATAGTCACGCATCAGCAGCGAGCTGAGGACGCAGGCCTGGGAAGCACCAGTGCTCCGCGTGATGGAGCTACAGATGTTTCCACCAGCTGTGGTCCTTCTGTCAATAAGTCCAGGATCCAGTCACAGAGAGAGGTGTTGAGACCCAGCCAGGACAGTTTACCCACCAGCTTCTGAGGGATGACTGTATTCAATGCCGAACTGAATTCACTAAACAGCTTCCTGGTGTAGGAGGTACAATTTTCCAGCTGAGTCAGGACAGTATGGATGCTACGGTTACGACATCATCAGTGGACTGATCTGAGTGATAAGTAAACCATAAAGGGTCCAGTGAAGCAGGAAGATGGGACTTAATGTGACCCATAACCGGTCACTCAAAACACATTATTGTTGAGGTCAGTGCCACTGGACAGTAGTCGTTGAGGCAGGTTACTGCTGCCCTCTTGGGCACCGGGATGGTGCCTGCCTTGAAGCCTGAGGGGGCAGTGAACTGTTGCAGAGACGTTGAAGATGTTTGTTGGAACTTCAGTTAACCTGGTCTCAGTTAACAGTATTTCAGAAACATCTGATCTCCAGGGATTTTCACACACAACAGTCTCTAGTTTACAGAGAATGGTGCAGAAACAAAAAAAAGTGAGCAGCAGTTCTGTGGGTGAAAATGTCTTGTTAAGGAGGGAGAGTTGCTGGACTGGTTCAAGCTGACAGGAAGGTGATCGTAACTCAAAATAATCGCGTGTTAAACCAGAAGTGCATAACAGCATCTCTGAACGCACAACACTATCACAAACACGAGAAAATCTGCAGATGCTGGAAATCCAAAGCAACACACACACAAAACACTGGAGGAACTCAGCAGGCCAGGCAGCATCTATGCTAAAGGAGAAACAGTTAACATTTATGGTCAAGACCCTTCAGCAGGACCTCGCAGTATCCGAGCAGAAGACCATGAACGTACACTCAGTGGCCACTGAGTGTAATTTGAAGCTATTGACTGTTAAGTGTGAATTATGGAATACAGTAATATTGTATTGATGCGATGTGGTAATCACTGAATAACATTCTCTGGAAAAAGGAAAATAAATGTATTCGAGTCCTTAATCTTGACTCGCTCTCTTACACACACACACTTACTTCACACTTAAAGCTTGCTGACTAAAATCCAGCAGCCAAAAATGAGAACTGCCTGAACCTGGACAACTCTGGAAGTCTGATCTGGGCGGCTGCTGGCTTTCCGGCTTTCCGGCTTTGCTGCAGCGTATGTAGCAGCACGTTTGTCTAATCTCCACATTCCAGCTCAACCTGATCTGGTTCAAAGCAGCTGACCATAGATTGGAAGGAACTCACCTGGAGGAAGATTTACTAAGTGCCAGAAAAAACAATTCTTACTGTCACGATGTAATACTGCATGGAAAAAGGGCCTTCGGCCCAACTGGTTCATGCCAATCAAGATTACAACCTAAGTTCCCTTTTGCCCATGTTTCACCCACACCCCTCTAAACTACTCCCATCCAGTACCAGTCTCGGTGCCTGTTAAACGTTGTTAATGATCTTGAGTCATCTCTGGCAGCTCATTCCACAAACTGACCACACTCTGGGTGAAAATGCTGTCCCACTCCCCTCTCACCCCAAACCCATGCCCTCTGGTTCTTGATTCCCCAACCCCAAGAAAAAGACTGTGTGCATCGACCCTTTCTGTACAGAATAAAAATTATTTTTAAGATTTATTTTCTTACATCATCAAAACGTGCAAGATCCCAATCCTTCTTCCAAAGGCAGTGGATAAAGTCCATATTTGCATCATGGGTCAGTTTATTTTGAACACCTGCTCTAATTTTTATCAATGCATCACCAGAAGTATCCTATCCCGACACACAACATCTGGGTACGGCAACTGCAGGTGACTGCAAGAAACAGCAGAGAGCTCAGAACGTCACAGGAACCAGCCCCGTTCCACAGACTCAGAATCAAAGTCAGGCTTAATATCACCGGCATATGTTGCGAAACTTGTTATTACGTGGCAGTAGTACAGTGCAATACATTAGAACAAAAACTGTAAATTACGGTAAGTGTGTGTGTGTGTGTAGTTAAAAAGTTAAATTTAGTAAGTAATGCAAAAAGGGAAAAAAAAGTAATGAGGTAGTGTTCATGCATTCAATGTCCATTCAGAAATCGGATGGCAGAGGGGAAGAAGCTGTTCCTGAATCATTCAGTGTGTGTCTTCAGGCTTCTGTACCTCCTTCCTGATGGCAGCAATGAGAACAGAGCATGTCCTGGGTGATAGGAGATCGTAATGATGGATGCTGCCTTTTAGAGGAATCGCACCTTCAAGGTGTCCTCGTGTTGAGAAGATTAGTGCCCATCTTATTTCAATCTGTGCTATATTTCTTCTTGCGTCAGTAAAGTAGCTAATATATTTAAAGACCCCACCTACTCCTGATATTCTCTCTTTATTCTCCTCTTCCATCAGGCAGAAGATTAAAAAGCTTGAAAGCATGTACAACCAGGCTCAAGGACAGTTTCTACCCCACTGTCATAATCTATCAAATAGTTCCCTAGTTTGATAAATTCTTCAAGTTCAAGTTTATTGTCATTCAACTGTATACCGGCAAATTAAACGACGTTCCTCCAGACCACGGTACACAGCACCGTACATATAACTCACACACAACACATAAGGTCATATTATCACAAACAAATTAACAAGTAACAAGGTAGGTTCCAGAGGAATGACATACAAGGTGCATTCACAACACAAGTCAAAGAGTAAACAGGATAACGATACTGGCACTTCATATGTTGCTTGTTGCTTGGCGGCCGGGGTGGGGTCGAAGCGCTCGGCAGAGGATGATGCCCGGACAGGCTGTGTCGGAGGCTCGAAGTTTTCGGATGGACTCAGAGACCGCTGCGGTCGGGTGCTTCCAACGGTGCTGCATCGGAAAGTTTGCGGCGCTTGGAGGTTCATGGCGGGGAGAGTTTCTCCCTCCTGCCACCTGCGTGAGATGATGAGTCTATCGGGACTTTGAGACTTTTTTTTACCATGTCCATGGTCTGCTCTTTATCAAATTACGGTATTGCTTTGCACTGTTGTAACTATATGTTATAATTACGTGGTTTGGTCAGTTTTAGTCTTGGTTTGTCCTGTGTTTCTGTGATATCATTCTGGAGGAACGTTGTATCATTTTTTAATGCATACATTTCTAAATGACAATAAACGAGGACTGAGTGTCCTCATAATCTAATATGTGATGAGACCTGGGTGGTAGTGGGGAGTTCAGTAGTCTCACAGCCTAGGGGAAGAAGCTGTTCCCCATCTTAACACTCCTTATTCTACTGCAATGGTAAATGGGCTCTTGACCTCACAATCTACCCCAGTATGATCTTGCACCTTATTATCTGCCTGCACTACACTTTCTCCTGTGTTCTGTTATTGTGTTATCTTGTTCTACCTCAGTGTGTAATGATCTGATCTGTACGAACAATATATAAGACAAGCATTAGACTGTATCTCGTACATGAGACAACAACCAACCAATACCAATACCACTTACTGTACTTGAGTTGATCGAAAGACAGAAAACCAATTTGAAGTCAAGCCAGGGCATTGTATTGGATATTTTTGGGTCATATTTGTTTTGAAACAGCTAGTTTAATACTCACATCTACACAACTAGTCAGAACTGGACTACATCCTACTCTGACACCTGGCCTAGGCAGCAAAGTGCTGACAGCTGTCTGCAGATCTGGTAATTGTCATAACCCTTGGAAAGTGCCTGGAGCAGCAGGCAAGTTCAAAAATTGCTCTGTGTAAATTTAATACAGGAATTCCTCAATTTACATCTATCCCTGTAACAACCTTGTCTCTGGGTTATGTTTCATGACTTCCATAGCTGTCATTTACCTTATTAAGAAAGCATTGAATACTCTACAATGAAATGTCCATATATCTTGTTAGATTTACAAAATCTCATTTAACAGATTTCAGCAATACAGCCTTTCGCAATTTGAGGAATGGGTTTTTTCATCGAGTGATCAACAAGCCAACTGGATAGAGTTCCGTAGTGTTTCTTTAAGGATGGACTTGCTGCTTGATGTTAAGTAACATGTGTTCATTCTAATGGTCCTGTTTGTTGGGAAGAGTTGTGTCCTGTGTTTGCCTGGCAGTAACTGACAACTGTCACAGAGTTTGAAACAGCCGCTCCACGCAGTCCGCAACAAGAGCTTCAGGTCTCAACGAGTAGATCGTTTAATGCTGTGAACTTGCTAATAAAGCATAGTCTTTTTGGATCTATAGTCATAGTCATACTTTATTAATCCCGGGGGAAATTGGTTTTCGTTACAGTTGCTCCATAAATAATAAATAGTAATAGAACCATAAATAGTTAAATAGTAATATGTAAATTATGCCAGTAAATTATGAAATAAGTCCAGGACCAGCCTATTGGCTCAGGGTGTCTGACCCTCCAAGGGAGGAGTTGTAAAGTTTGATGGCCACAGGCAGGAATGACTTCCTATGACGCTCTGTGTTGCATCTCGGTGGAATTAGCCTCTGGCTGAATGTACTCCTGTGCCCACCCAGTACCTTATGTAGTGGATGGGAGACATTGACCAAGATGGCACGCAACTTAGACAGCATCCTCTTTTCAGACAACACCGTGAGAGAGTCCAGTTCCATCCCCACAACACCACTGGCCTTATGAATGAGTTTGTTGATTCTGTTGGTGCCTGCTACCCTCAGCCTGCTGCCCCAGCACACAACAGCAAACATGATAGCACTGGCCACCACAGACTCGTAGAACATCCTCAGCATCGTCCGGCAGATGTTAAAGGACCTCAGTCTCCTCAGGAAATAGAGACGGCTCTGACCCTTCTTGTAGACTGCCTCAGTGTTCTTTGACTGTGTGTTCAAAGTTCAAAATTCAAAGTAAATTTACTATCAAAGTACATATGTCACCACATACAACCCTGAGATTTATTTTATCACGGCCATACTCAGTAAGTCCAATGATCATAATAGAGTCAATGAAAGACCGCACCAACAGGGTGGACAACTAGCAAGCAAAAGACAACAAACTGCGCAAATACAAAAAGAAATAAAGAAAAAAATAATAACAGATAAATAGGCAATAAATATCAAGAACATGAGATGAAGAGTCCTTGAAAGTGAGTCCATAGTTTGTGGGAACATTTCAGTGATGGGGTGAGTGAAATTATCCTCTCCGGTTCAAGAGCCTGATCATTGAGGGGTGATAACAGTTCATAAACCTGGTGACAACACTGAGGAAGGTGGATGATCTGGGTCGGGGGGATCCCAGGTGACGGACGCTGCTTTCCTGTAACCGCGGTCTGTGCAGATGTGCCCAGTGGGGAGGAGGGCTTTACCCATGATGGACTGGGCCGTATCCACTACATTCTGTGTTGTGTGCACCTATGCTTTTAAACAGTACAGATTGGTGACATAATGCTAATGTTCCTTCAAAGCCGTTAAAGGACAGTATTGATCCTCATTTGGCAAGCTTTAAGCACCCTCTCTGTACTGTCAGAATCAGAATCAGGATCAGGATTGTTATCACTGGCATCTGATGTGAAATTTGTTAACTTAGCAGCAGCAGTTCAATGCAATACATAATCCAGCAGAGAGAGAAAAAAGTAATAATAATAATAACATTTAAATAATAATAATAAATAAGCAAGTAAATCAATTACGTATAGAACAGAGATGCAGAGAAATTACTTTAGTCAGAGGGTGGTAAATCTGTAGAATTTGTTGCCACAAGCAACTGTGGAGGCCAAGTCATTGGCTGCATTTAAGGCAATATTGATTAGCCAGGATATCAAAGGGTATGGGGAAAAGGCAGGAGAGTGGGGATGACGGGAAGAATTGGATCAGCCATGATTGAATGGCAGAGCAGACTCGATGGGCTGAATGGACTACTTCTGCTCCTATATCTTATGGTCTTATATTGAATAGATTTAAAAAACGTGCAAAAACAGGAAAACTGTATATTAAAAAAAAATGAGGTAGTGTCCAAAGCTTCAATGTCAATTTCGGAATCGGATGGCCGAGGGGAAGAAGCTGTTCCTGAATCACTGAGTGTGTGCCTTCAGGCTTCTGTATCTCCTACCTGATGGTGACAGTGAGAAAAGGGCATGCCCTGGGTGCTGGAGGTCTTTAATAATGGACACTGCCTTTCTGAGACACCACTCCCTAAAGATACTTTGTAGGCTAGTACCCAAGATGGAGCTGACTAGATTTACAACCTTCTGCAGCTTCTTTCGGTCCTGTGCAGTAGTCCCTCCGTACCAGACAGTGATGCGGTCTGTCAGAATGCTCTCCATGGTATAACTATAGAAGTTTTTGAGAGTATTTGTTGACATGCCAAATCTCTTCAAACTCCTAATGAAATATAACTGCTGTCTTGCCATCTTTATGACTGCATCGATATGTTGGGGACCAGGTTAGATCCTCAGAGATCTTGACACCCAGGAACTTGAAACTGCTCATTCTCTCCACTTCCGATCCCTCTATCAGGATTGGTATGTGTTCCTTCAACTTACCTTTCCTGAAGTCCACAATCAGCTCTTTCATCTTACTGACGTTGAGTGCCAGGTTGTTGCTGCAACACCATTCCACTCGTTGGCATATCTCACTCCTGTACGCCCTCTCGTCACCACCTGAGATTCTACCAACAATGGTTGTATCGTCAGCAAATTTATAGATGGTATTTGAGCTGTGCCTAGCCACACAGTCATGTGTATATAGAGAGTAAAGCAGCAGGCTAAGCACACACCCCGAGGTGCGCCAGTGTTGATCGTCAGTGAGGAGGATATGTTATCACCAATCTGCACAGATTGTGTGTGGTCTTCCGGTTAGGAAGTTGAAGATCCAATTGCAGATGGAGGTACAGAGGCCCAGGTTCTGCAACTTCTCAATGAGGACTGTGGTATTAAATGGATGGTATTAAATGCTGAGCTATAGTTGATGAACAGCATCCTGACATAGGTGTTTGTGTGGTCCAGATAGTCTAAGGCCGTGTGAAGAGCCATTGAGATTGTGTCTGCCATTGACCTACTGTGGCGATAGGCAAATTGCAATGGATCCAGGTCCTTACTGAGGCAGGAGTGTAGTCTAGTCATGACCAACCTCTCAAAGCATTTCATCACTGTCGATGTGAATGCTATCGGGCAATAGTCATTAAGGCAGCCCACATTATTCTTCTTAGGCACTGGTATAATTGTTTTCATTTTGAAGCAGTGGGAACTTCTGCCCATGGTAGTGAGAAGTTGAATATGTCCTTGAATACTCCCGCTAGTTGGTTGGCATAGGTTTTCAGAGCATTACCATATACTCCATTGGAACCTTGCACCTTGTGAGGGTTCACTCTCTTTAAAGACAGCCTAATATCGGCCTCTGAGACAGAGATCACAGGGTCATCTGGTGCAGCAGGGATCTACACAGCTGTAGTTGTGCTCTCCCTTGCAAAGCATGCATAGAAGGTGTTGAGTTCATCTGGTAGTGAAGCATCGTTGCCATTCATGCTATTGGGTTTTGCTTTGTAGGAAGTAATGTCTTGCAGACCCTGCCAGAGTTGCCGTGCATCTGATGTCACCTCCAACCTCATTCGAAATTGCCTCTTGAGGGTGTGGAATAGCACAGTAGGCATTCTTGATGGTGGTGTAACAGTGGTCCAGTGTGTTGTTTCTTCTGGTATTGCAAGTGATCTGTTGATGGTAATTGCTTAGTGATTTTTTTCAGACTGGCCTGGTTAAAATCCCCCAAAAACGATGGTGAAGGCATTAGGGTGCGCTGTTTCATGCGTGTTGATCCCATTGCTCAGATCATCTAAAGCCTGATTGACGTTGGCCTGAGGTGGAATGTAAACTGCTACCAAATGACCCTGGAGAATTCCTGCGGTAGGTGAAAAGGACGGCACTTAACTGCTAGATATTCCAGGTCTGGTGAGCAGAATTGGGACAGCACTGATATATTTGTTCGCCAAGAAGAGTTGTATGAGGCATACTCCTCCACCTCTGCTTTTGAGAGACTCTATAGATTTATCCTGGCGGTGTATAGTAAACCCGTCGATCTGGATCACTGCATCCGGTATGGAAGGGGTTAACAAGGATTCTGTGAAACAAAGGACACACATGGTCCTAATGTCCCTCTGATTCAGCGCCCGAGCTCTGAGATCATCGATTTTATTCACCAGAGACTGTACGTTCGCCAGCAAGATAGTCGGTATTGAAAGTTTAAAACGCCGTTTCCTTAAACACACTTGTAATCCTGATCTACACCCGCGCCTCCTTCAATGTGACCTCCGTGGGCACTTCCACCCACAATCGGTGTTGTTTCCGTCAGATTTTTTTTGTAATTTATTTTTTATTGAGTTTCATCATCAAACAAACATTTCCATAAGATGTATTTTGAGATACTGTACATATATATCATATAATCATATTTGTCACAAATCTCCACATAATATTTATCTGAGGTATATACTTATAGAAAGAAGAGAAAAGAAAGAACAATCAAAAGAAGAGTAGGGAGTGATTTATTTTACAACATATTCATTGATGGTGAGAATAAAATCAGGCCTATGAGGTGTTGTGTAGTTAAACCATTTTTCCCAGTATGAATGAAATTGTTCCAACTTATGATTAACAGATGTTGTTATCGTCACCATTTTGTAAATGTCCTTTGTAATTTCCATCCATACATTTAAAGTTGAGCTCTCCTGTGATAACCATTTCCTGGTAAGGGTCTTTTTACCAGCCACCAGCAGTACATTCATTAAATATTTATCTCTTTTCAACCATTCTTGAGGTATATACCCAAAATATATGGTCTTACTCTCTAGTGTACTCTCTGTTAGTATATCATTGGAATTTGCAGAATATAACTTAATTGATCTACTCCCTGAACAAATAAGAACCAAGAAAAGTGAATAATAAAAAAAAAGGTAACCAAGGTGTGGTTCCAAGGCTGGGGTCTCTAGATGACCCCGGGTTGGGCTAGAAGAAAAGTCTAGCCGTGGGAGATAGCCCCTCCTACCTGTGGGTTGAGGGCCCCCGCTGCAGTACCTATAAAAGTAAGTAAAAAAAAACTACATCCATTACACAGAAATGATTTCCCTGTGTGTTCCTCCCATGTATATATTCTCATTTAGGTGGAGAAAAAAGGAATGAATAAATGAATTTTTAAAAAATTGAGTAATATAAAATCCACATTATAACACGTATTTCGCAAGATAGGTATATCACCGTCTATTTTTGCCTCCGTTTAGTTTATCAGCACTTTTAAAGTTAGCCAAACCTTATGGCTCTTCTGGAGGAGGTGAAGGTTGTCTTCGGAGAACTCACAGTCTCTTCCTAATATCCTTCTCTCATCCTGCTCCTGTCCCCTGCTTTCTCAGTTCTCTTACTATTTCCCAAGCAGGTTGGGATAACTGCTCAGCCAGACTTTCCCTTGGTTTGACCACGCTAAAGGACAGTCCTCTGTTTTTCATGTCTGTAGTCGCCCCTTCCACCGTCTGGTACAGTCGCATCCCTTCTTGGTAAAATACTCTCAGTTTAGCAGGGTACGGGGTTTGAAATATAACCTTTTCTTCCTTTAATATTCATTTCACTTCGGAATATTCCTTCCGTTTCTGTAGGACCACTGGGGGGGGGGGGGGGGTAATCATGATCGAAGTATATTAACTTCCCGTTCCAAAACACCCTCTTCTTACCCCAAGCCCTTCGTAGAATATCCGGCTTGCTCTTGAATCGAAGAAATTTAAGTACTATTGAGCGCGGTTTACTTTGTCTGTCTCCGGGAGGCCGTGGGACGAGCGAACGATGCTCCCTTTCTATTTCCATCTCCATATTCGGGGGAATCTCCAGCGCTTCCTGCAGCAGCTTGTCTACAAAGTCCATCATCGACACTCCCTCCGCTCCTTCGGGAACATTATAAATCCTGATATTTTTCCCTCGCGATCTTCCCTCCTGGTCAAGCAATTTACTTTCCTGTTGATTTAATATTTTTATCATCTTACTTAGTATCTGTTCCATATTTTGCACGCGATCTTCCATCTTCTCAATTCGAGTCTCTGCCACCACTATTTTCTGATTGATGTTGGCAAGCTCTGACTTTATATCATTGAGTTGTTGTTTTATATCTTTTTGGACTTCCCTTATCTCTTCCAAAATCCTTATCATATTTGCCACTTCGCCTGCACGAGGCCCCGCGTCAGCCTTGCCTTCCCTTTGCCTGCATGAGGCCCAGCGTCAGCCTCGCCGCCACGCACACGTGTAGGAGAGCCGCGTGCACGAGGCCCCGCGTCAGCCTCGCCGCCACGCGCACGTGTAGGAGAGCCGCTCGTGGTACCCCTCTCTTCCATAGGCTTCGCAGTGATGCTTTTTCATCTCCATTCCTTTTCCCCATTCTTGCCCCCCTTATCAATTCAGATATTTTTAAAAGGTCTTATATTTGATGGATTAATGGGGCAAAATATGTGTTTTTCCGGAGGAGCTGTTGATTTAAGCTGCCATTCTGAGCGATGACGTCACTGGAACCGTTTCCGTCAGATTTAAGAAGCGACAGTTTGTTTAAACGCATTAAGACATCTTTGTTGACTGTACTGTCCTTGGAAGCAGTTGTGCCTCCTTAGCTGTATCAGGCTGAAACGGGAATATTTAATCGTATCCATTGAAAGTACTGTTGCTACTCCAGTCGTGCCTAGGTGATGCGAAGACGTTCAACGTTCTGTTATTGTTTTACCTTGTACTACCCCAGTGCCCCAGTGTAATGAATTGGTTTGCACAGACAGCATTCAAGACAAGTTGCTTACTGTATGTGACAATAATAAACCACTTTAACCTGTTTAACTAACCGAGTTAGTTTAGCGCTATAGCTGAGTAGATGTTCCTATGACCACTCATCAAAGGGCCAGCAAGAGGGCCTGGCACATCCAGCCACAGTGTGAGGGACAGTGGGACTGACGCAACACAAGACACTGTTGAATAGGAGTGGGAGATCACTGGCTACACATAGAGGCAACAGTTCTTAACAGTGTGGAGGAACTGAGAGGTGAATCTGTGGAATTCTTTGCCACAGGCAGCTATGGAGGACGAGTCTTAATGCATATTTAAGCAGAGTTTGATAGATTCTTGATTGGTCAGGGCACGAAGGGAGAGGGCAGGAGATTGAGGCTGAGAGGAAAATGGATCAGCCATGATGAAATGGTGGAGCAGAGTCAATGCGCCAAATGGCCTAATTCTGCTCCTATGGCTTATGGATCCTGGGGTCCGTGTCTCACATTGATAGGGTGGTTAAGAAGGTGTATGGTCTGTTGCCCTTTCTGAGTCAGGCTACTGTGTTCAAGACCAACAAGGTAATGTTGCAGCTCGACTGTATAAAACTGTGGTTACAGCACACTGACCCAAGGTTTGTTGATTTAAGTGCCGGGCCATACTGAAACGATGGCAGTGTGGGGCCGGAGGAGAGGGACGGGCCACGTTCAGCTCACTGCTCCGCGAGGTTCACTCATCCCTGCGCTAACCTGAGGCTGCGGCCTGCAACCAACAGGCTCCCGGATCGACTGCAGTGATGACTGGCTCCGCGACTATGAACTCACTTTTTTGAATTTCAGAATTTGCTTACTTTTATTGTTTGCACGATTTTTAAAGTTTCTACAGTTTGACAGTCTTCTTTTTCTTAATGGGTTCTTTTGGTTTTCTTGGTTTTGTGGCTGCCCGTAAGGAGACAAATCTCAAGGTTGTGTAATGTATACATACTTCGACAATAAATGAACTTCGAACTTTGAAATTGGAGTATTGCACTCAGTTCTGGTCACCACATAGAAAGGATGCGGAAGCTTTAGAGGGGGCGCAGAGAAGCAATCTGCTTGGATTAAAGAACGTGCCTTATGAGAAATTTCCCTTTGGAACAAAGAAGAATGAGAGGTGACTTGAGAGAGGTGTACAAGATTATGAGAGGCATAGACAGACTGTAGAGCCAATGCCTTTTTTCCCCCAGGGTGACAGTAGTCAATACCAGAGGAATTCCACTTAAGATGAGTGGAGAAAGTTTGAAGCAGATGGAAGAGGTAGGTCTTTAACGTTTAGAGTTGTGAGTGCATGGAATGCACAGCTGGAGGGGAATGGCTGGTGTGGTGGTGGCTGATATAATAGGGGCATCCAAGAAACTCTTAGAGAGGCACAAGGATATAAGAAAAATGGAGGGTTATGGGCTGTGTAAGAAGGGTTAGATTCAAAGTTCAAAGTTCAAAGTAAATTTCACTATTAAAGTACATATTGTATATGACACCGTATGCAAACCTGAGATTTACTTTCCCACGGGCACACTCAGCAAATCTATAGAATAGTAACTATAACAGGATCAATGAAAGATCAACCAGAGTGCAGAAGACAACAAACTGTGCAAATGCAAATATAAATGAATAGCAATAAATAACGAGAACATGAGATAACAAGATAAATAATCCCTAAAGTGAGATTACTGGTTGTGAAAACATTTCAAAGATGGGGCAAGTGAAGTGAGTTTAGTTATCCCCTTTTGTTTAGGAGCCTGATGGTTGAAGGGTAGTAACTGTTCCTGAACCTGGTAGCGATAGTCCTGAGGCTCTTGTCCCTTCTACCTGATGGCAGCACTAGAAGAGAGCGTGGCCTGGGTGGTGAGGATCTCTGATGATGGATGCTGCTTTCCTACGACAACGTTTCATGTGGATGTGCTCAATGGTTGGGAAGGCTTTCCCGTGATGTACTGGGCTGAATCCAGTACTTTTTCCAGGGTTTTCCATTCAAAAGCATTGATGTTTCCATACCAGGCTGTGACACAGACAGTCAAGATACTCCCCACTACACATCTACAGAAGTTTGTCAAAGTTTTAGATGTCATGCCGAATTTCCCAACACTCCTGAGGAAACAGATGCATTGCTGTACCTTCATCGCAATACACTGACATGCGGAGCCTAGGACACGTCCTCTGAAACAGTTACAGCCAGGAATTTGAAGCTGCTAACCCTTTCTACCTCTGGTCCTCCGATGAGCACTGGCTCATGGACCTCTGGTTTCCCTCTCCTGGTTTATATCAGTTCCTCGGTCTGGCTGAGATTGAGTGGAGGTTGTTGTTATGACAACACTCAGCCAGGTTTCCAGTCTCCCTCCTGTATACTGACTGGCCTTGGATAGGTTAAAAAGAGTCAGCACAGCACAGTGGGCCAAAGAGCCTGCACTGTTCTATGTTCTATGTTCTATGTTTCTGACGTGTATGAGTGAACTCTAGAAACATTCAACCTGCGCCAGGTTAATGGCCACATTCTTTAAGACAGCCGGGTCCTGAAGGATAAAGGAGGCCAACATGTGATAAGTGAGCAAGTATTACATAATGTCAGATGCCTGTGACGCACGACAAATCCCTCCACTCCCACAAAGACATCATAAGGCATCGATGGCCTACCAGCAGTAACAGCAGCAAACAGACTAACTTTCAAGTAAAATCCTTGTTTAACATTGTTGTGCAGAAAATCCAGCTTAGTTTAAATTGTTATAAATAGTTGAAAATTGTAAGTGTGGGGCAAGGAATCAGAACCTGGGTAACACAGTTCCTGAGTACAATGTTTTGTCAAAGAACTTATCTTCAAAGAATGGGGTTTCCTTCCCTCCACTATTAATGCTGCCTCACCCACATCTCCTCCATTTCCCAAGCATCCATGCTCACCCCATCTTCCTGCTGCTTTAACAGTGATAGTATTACTATGAGCCCGTAAGCCTCCGCATCTAACACATTACCCTTGGCAACCTCCGCCATCTCCAAAGGGATCTTACCACTAAACATGTCTTTACCTCGTTCTCTCCCACCTCTGCCTTTCCCATGAATATTGACTTCTCCTACTGGTAAAAGCAATTTTCCCCAACCCTCCTCTATCCCCAACTCTGAACCTTCACCTCTTCTCACCAGTCTATCAACTCCCCATAGGCCCCCTCCTTCTTCCCTTTCTCCTGTGGTCTACTCTCCTCTCCTATCAAATTCCTTCCTCTCCAGCCCTTTACCTCTTCCCCCCACAACACCTGGCTTCACCTCTCACCTTCCAGCTAGCCTCCTTCCCCTCCCCCCACCTTCTCAGCTGCCTCAGCCATCAAAGTTCACTAGTCAGATATCTGTACTCACTGTCCATTGTGTTCCACCATTATTCCTGCTGCCCTAACTTTGGAACCAACTTAAAAGGAAAAAGTATTTAGTATGTAAGTTCTTTGTAAGCTTTATTTTTACATTGTCAAAAAACATAGTGGAAAATGCAAGATCCTAGTCTCAAACTGCACCAGTGTAAGTTTTCAGTTGGGTGGTTTCCATCAACAATACTGCAAGTATAAATATCTACTGTTTGTATCTGCAGTGGTATCTATCCACAGGTCCATGCATTGTTGATTAATCAGCAACTCTACTCAGATGTCTGGCTGTTGCTTGTGGCAGAAAGTCATAAGTCACCACAGCACAGAAACAGGCCTTTCGGCCCATCTAGCCCACACCACCAACCTGTTGTTCTGTGTAGTCTCATCTACCTGCATCAGGACCACAGCCCTCCACACCACTTTCATCCATGTACCTGTCCATCTATCCATGTACCTGTCCATCTAGCCATGTACCTGTCCATCTAGCTGTGTACCTGTCCATCTCATCCATGTACCTGTCCATCTATCCGTGTACCTGTCCATCTAGCCATGTACCTGTCCATCTCATCCGTGTACCTGCCCATCTCATCCGTGTACCTGTCCATCTATCCGTGTACCTGTCCATCTCATCCATGTACCTGTCCATCTCATCCATGTACCTGTCCATCTAGCCATGTACCTGTCCATCTCATCCGTGTACCTGTCCATCTCATCCGTGCACCTGTCCATCTCATCCGTGTACCTGTCCATCTATCCATGTACCTGTCCATCTATCCATGCACGTGTCCATCTATCCATGCACGTGTCCATCTCATCCATGTACCTGCCCATCTCATCCGTGTACCTGCCCATCTCATCCGTGTACCTGTCCATCTCATCCGTGTACCTGTCCATTTCATCCGTGTACCTGTCCATCTCATCCGTGTACCTGTCCATCTATCCGTGTACCTGTCCATCTCATCCATGTACCTGTCCACCTATCTGTGTACCTGTCCATCTCATCCATGTACCTGTCCATCTCATCTGTGTACCTGTCCATCTCATCCATGTACCTGTCCATCTATCCATGTACCTGTCCATCTCATCTTCGTACCTGTCCATCTCATCCATGTACCTGTCCATCTATCCATGTACCTGTCCATCTCATCTTCGTACCTGTCCATCTCATCTTCGTACCTGTCCATCTCATCCGTGTACCTGTCCATCTCATCCATGTACCTGTCCATCTATCCATATACCTGTCCATCTCATCTTTGTACCTGTCCATCTCATCCATGTACCTGTCCATCTATCCATGTACCTGTCCATCTCATCCGTGTACCTGTCCATCTATCCATGTACCTGTCCATCTCATCTTCATACCTGTCCATCTCATCCATGTACCTGTCCATCTATCCATGTACCTGTCCATCTCATCTTCGTACCTGTCCATCTCATCCATGTACCTGTCCATCTATTCATGTACCTGTCCATCTCACCTTCGTACCTGTCCATCTCATCCGTGTACCTGTCCATCTCATCCATGTACCTGTCCATCTATCCATGTACCTGTCCATCTCATCTTCGTACCTGTCCATCTCATCCACGTACCTGTCCATCTATCCATGTACCTGTCCGTCTCATCCGTGTACCTGTCCATCTCATCCGTGTACCTGTCCATCTCATCCGTGTACCTGTCCATCTATCCATGTACAGACTCGGTACAATGTCAATTCCTCACTGTTGGATTGAAGTTCTGTTTTAAACTTTCACTGCAGTTGCTTGCCTTGGCCTTGGACTTACAAGCTTTTGACATGTGATATTTCCTTTAGCAACAGAGGCATTTGGGTTGTTCCAACTAAAATCTGTGGAGAATGACAGCAGCTGGTCACACCCGTCCACGTCAAGTTACTCAAGGTGCTCTGAAGTGAAGTATGCAGGTTCATTTGTGGTGAATGAATATATTATTGATGAGCAGAGGTTTTTATTTATATGCTATTGCTCACCTCAGTGGCTTGTCTCTTCCATATTGGCAAATAATGGTTCCTGACACAATTCCTTACCCCATTTCACTTGGCGTCATACGGCCATTACCTGCCTTCTTGGAATAGAATTCCAAATCTCTACCACCTCCTGCATAACAACATCCTGCTGAACTTTATTATAACTTTTAGACTCTGCCACTGACTCCAGAGCCAGCAGAAACTTGTTTTCCTTCATCATCCTTACCATTCTCCCAAAATAAAGATTAAAATTTATTCAGGCTGAATGTTCTAACTTCAAAGAGAATAAACAGTCTGAATTAGCTTTGTTATTACTGCCTTATGTCATGAAACTTGTTGTTCTGTGGCAGTACATAAAATATCCTATTAATTACAGTGAGAAATACTGCATGTATTAAACAAGTAATGCAAAAAGTGAGCCAGAATAGTGAGGCAAATGAGTTCATTGGCTCATTGCCCATTCAGAAATCTGACGACGGAGGGGAAGGGGCTGTTTCTAAAACATTGAGTGTGTGTCTTCAGGCTGCTCTCTGGTGGCAGTAACGAGGAGAGGGCATGCCCCATGTTATTTATGATGGCTGCTACCATTTTAAGCAATCGCCTTTTGAAGATGTCCTCAGTGGTGGGATAGCTAGTGTCCATGAAGAAGTTGGTTGAGTGCAACCCTCTGAGAATTTACTGACTCTCCCCTAACACGTTGTGGGGGTCACATAGGGTTGGGTATACACACTCAGTTGAAGGTGTTCAGGAATATTGATGAACAGAAAAGAGCCAGGAGACAAAGCCTATAGTTCACAGGAAATGATAACACAATTCAACAGGATGGTGAACAAAACATTAGGCACGTTTGCCTTCAAAGGTCAGCAACAGATGGGTTGGTATGCTGCAACAAAACACGGGTTGAACCACGTTTGGAATGCTGGGAGCCATTTTGCTTGCCACATCATTGTAGTGACGAGGTTGGGCTGGAGAGAGTGCAGAGGAAATCCTGCCTGGATTAGGGGGCTGCTGAGCAACACACGCAAAATGCTGGAGATCTTCATCAGGTCTCTGCCTGAAACATCGACTGTTTGCTCTTTTCCATAGATAATGTCCGACCTGCTGAGTTCCCCCAGCAGTTTGAGTGTGTTGCTTGGATTTCCAGCACCTGCTGATTTTCTCTTGTTAGGGGTCATTAGTTACATGGGTAAGCTGGACAGGCTGGCTTGTTTCCCCGGGGCAAAGGAGGCCAATGGGTGATCCAATAATGGTCAATCTCCTTTACCCGCTGTAGGGGTATCAAAACAAGAGGTGGTAGGAAAGGCAATCTCATGGGCATTTTTACTTTACATGGAGCTCGATGCTGGCACAGGAGATGGTGGATTCAGGCTCATCACTATGATTGAGACCTTTGGACAGACACTTGAAGAGACAGGCCACAGAATGACACAGTCCTGATGTAAATGGGATTCGTGTAGATGGGCGAGAAGGACGGCAATGCACAAAATGGGCTGAAAGGCCTATTTCTGTATTGTATGGCCCTCTGACTCTATAACCCTGCGACTGCGTGGTGATCTGCTGCCAGTACCTCTTTCCTAAGGCATGGTACCCTCGCTGGGGTCTATCCCGGGGAATGCACAGCTGGAACATGCCCTCTTTGGTATGTATCACAAACAAGGGAAAATCTGCAGAAGCTGGAAATCCCAGCAACACACACAAAATACTGGAGAAACTCAGCAGGCCAGGCAGTAAATGTGGAAAAAGGAGTACAGTCGACGTTTCGGACCAAGACCCTTCATCGGGATTGGAGAAAAAAGATGAGAAGTCAGAGTAAGAAGGTGGGGGTAAGGGAAGAAGAAGTACAAGGTGGTAGGTGATAGGTGAAACCGGGGAGACGGGGAGGGGTGAAGTAAAGAGCTGGGGAAGTCAATTGATGAAAGAGATACAGGGTTGGAGAAGGGGGAATCTGACAAGAGAGGGCCGAAGATCACAGAAGAAAGGGAAAGGGGAGGTGTGGGCAGGTAAGGAGATGTGGTGAGAGAGGGAAATAGGAATGGGGAATGGTGAAGCAAGTGGGCATTACTAGACGTTTCAGAAATCGCTGTTCACGCCATCAGGTTGAGGGCTACCCAGACAGAATATGAGGTGTTGCTCCTCCAACTCATGTGTGGCCTCATCGTGACAGCAGAGGAGGCCATGGGCAGACATGTCAGAATGGGAATGGTAAGTGGAATTAAAATGGGTGGCCACTGGGAGATGCCGCTTGTTCTGGTGGACGGAGCGTAGGTGCTTGGCGAAGAGGTCTCCCAATCTACGTTGGGTCTCACCGATATACAGGAGGCCACCCCGGAGGCACCAAACACAGGATATGACCCCAACAGACTCACAGGTGAAGTGTCGCCCCACCTGGAAGGGCTGTTTGGGGCCCTGAAAGGTAGTGAGGGAGGGGGCATAGGAGCAGGTGTAGATGTGCCAGGAGGGACGAATGGACAAGGGAGTTGCATAGGGAGCGATCCCTGCGGAAAGCAGAAAGTGGGGGGGGGGGAGGGAAAGATGAGCTTGGTGGTTGAATCTCATTGGAGATGGCAGAAGTTACGGAGAATTATGCCCTGGAAGTGGAGGCTGGTGGGGTGGTAGGTGATCTGCCATCTGGATCTGAAGGCATGAATCTGCCTCCTTATGATGCAGTTTCGAAACAGGCTATCTATCACTGCCCACTAACCACCCCATCGCCCTCCCCCAAGCGCTGGCAATTTCTTACTAATTACTTCATCTGAATGCCTTAGTTGGCGGGGGCGGGGGCGGGGGGGGGAACGGTGCATGAAATGGGAAGTAAAAGTATCCCTTTGCTGATCGTGTGTAGTCGCAGCATTTCCTAATGACACAGAGGCAAGACAGATGGTAGGCTCGCCAAGGTGACTACAAGGGCGCGGAGCACTGTGAATGCTGTCACGCTCGCCCATTATCTTCCCTGTCTCCTTCCGTTGATTTTTGTTCCCCTAATCTCTCTGAAATACAAAAAGGACACCACTAGTGACCAAAAAAATACTCCCCACTTTGGCCGTCTGGGCCTCAGCTCAGTCCCCAGTTTCCTTTGCCTTCCAGCCCAGCAAGGTCAGCATAACAACGGCTGGGGGAGGGAGAGTGACTGCCTCATATTTCACTCACTCTGAGCTCACAGGGGCTACAGACAATACAGCCTAAATTAAGCTATTTTCTCACATTATCTAAGCCCCCCCCCCTTTACTGTAGATTACACACAGACAAACGTAATGAAACCTGTGAAAAATAACAGAACAGGGTTTTCAAGAAGCCGGGCCAAGCTTCGGATGTGAGCGTGGGGACTGTGTGTTGGAAGCCAGCCTGCCAGTATCATTAGCACAAGCTCACAGTCATCAGTGTCTCCAGGGGCTGGAGACAGCAGGCTCTCTCACACAGTTAGGACAAGAAGCTCGTGGGTAGGATCTGAAGGCACACAGCTCTGCAATGCTGGAAGGATGCATCAACACAGTATGAATGCTCTGATAGTCACACCAGCAGATGGGCACACACTGTGATGACTGATGGTTTTTAATGGTTGGTACACGAGATCATGCACAGGACTGTGTGACTAATGTCTCCATATTTTGCTTTCTACTGCTACTTTCCCTTTCACTTGAACGTGCACTCATGCTGGGATACAAATCCATCGATGCCAATGGGGCTGCAGCACATTTGGTAACTCGTCCAGAGTTACCGAACTTTGGCCAGGTACGATCCTGGACACATTGGGTGTACTGCTTTTCAGAATATGTCCAACAATTTGCAAGTTTCTGGCTGCCCGCCACTTTTGTTTACAACAGCTGTCCCATTCTGACCTTTGAACTTTGTCTAAGGCACTGAAGTCCCACATGGATTCATAAAGTCATAGAGAAGTAGAGCACTGAAACAGGCCCTTCGAACTATTTCAGCTGCATACTTCCTTTGAGCTGCACCAGTATCACAGGCCTCCATACCCCCATGCTCTCAGCCAAACTTCTCTTAACTGTTGAAACTGAGCTCACGTGCACCACTTGTGCTGGCACCTCATTCCACACTCTCACATCCTTCTGAGCGAAAAAGCTTCCCCTCACGTTCCCCTTAAACTTTTCACCTTTCACCCCTAACCCATGACCTCTGGTTGTAGTCTCACCCAACCTCAGTAGAAAAAGCCGGTTTACATTTATCCTACCTCCATCCCTTATAATTTTGTATACCTTTATCAAATCTCCTCTCAAAAAGAACATAAGAAATAGGAGCAGGAGTAGGCCATCTGGTCCATCGAGCCTGCCCCGCCATTCAATAAGATCATGGCTGATCTGTCCGTAAACGCCATCTATCTGCCTATTCCCCATGACCCTTAATTCCCTTACTATGTAAAAATCTATCCAACCGTATCTTAAATATACTTAGCAAGGAGCCTCAACTGCTTCCCTGGGCAGAGAATTCCACAGATTCACCACTCTCTGGGAAAAACAGTTTCTCCTCATCTCCATCCTAAATCTTCTCCCCTGAATCTTGAGGCAATGTCCCCTAGTTCTAGTCTCACCTACCAATGGAAACATCTTTCCTACTTCTATCTTATCCCTTTCAAAATTTTGTATGTTTCTGTAAGATCCCCTCTCATTCTTCTGAACTCCAGAGAGTATAGTCCCAGGCGACTCAATCTCTCCTCATAGGTTAACCCCTTCTTCCCTGGAATCAACCTGGTGAACCTCCTCTGCACTGCCTCCAAAGTCGATATATCCTTCCTCAAGTGTGGAGACCAGAACTGCACACAGTACTCCAGGTGCGGCCTCACCAGTACCCCGTATAGTTGCATCATGACCTCCCTGCTCTTGAATTCAATCCCTCTAGCAATGAAGGCCAACATTCCGTTTGCCTTCTTAATAACCTGTTGTACCTGCAAGCCAACTTTTTGCAATTCATGAACAAGCACTCCCAAGTCCCTCTGCACAACAGCATGCTGCAATCTTTCACTATTTAAATAATAATCTGCTCTTCTACTTATTCCTTCCAATGTGGATGATCTCACATTTACCCACGTTGTATTCCATCTGCCAGACCTTGGCCCACTCACTTAACCTATCTATATCCCTCTGCAGACTCTTCACATCCTCTGTACAATTTGCTTTTCCACTCAGTTTAGTGTCATCAGCAAATTTTGCTATGCTACACTCAGTCCCCTCTTCCAAATCATCAATGTAAATGGTAAACAGCTGCGGGCCCAGCACCGACCCCTGCAGCACCCCACTCACCACTGACTACCAGCTGGAGAAACACCCATTTATACCAACTCTCTGCCTTCTATCGGTTAACCAATCCACTATTCATGCCAATACACTTCTTCCGACACATGCATCCGTATCGTATTTATAAGTCTCTTATGCGGCACCTTATTGAACGTCTTCTGTAAATCCAAGTATACAACATCCACCTGTTCCCCTCTATCCACTGCACTCATTATGTCCTCAAAGAACTCCAGTAAGTTTGTCAAACAGGACCTGCCCTTTCTGAATCCATGCTGCGTCTGTCTAATGGAACCACTCCTTTCTAAATATTTCACTACTTCTTCCTTAATGACAGCTTCAAGCATTTCCCCAACTACAGACGTAAGCTAACTGGCCTATAGTTACCCCTGTTTTGCCTATATCCTTTTTTAAAAAGTGCCTTGACATTTGCTGTCTTCCAATCCAACGGGACCTGCCCAGAGTCGAGAGAGTTTTGGTAAATGATTGCTAACGCATCTACTATAACCTCTGCCAATTCCCTCAGCACCCTGGGATGCATTCCATCAGGACCAGGGGACTTATCTACCTTCAGGCCCTCTAGTTTTCTCATCATGATCTCATTAGTGACAGTGATTTTATTGAGGTCCTCACCTCCCATTTCATCCATAACATCCTTCTTTGGCATATTAGACGTGTCCTCCACCGTGAAGACCGACACAAAATAGTCGTTCAATGCCTCAGCCAATTCCTTATCACCTGATATCAATCTCCCCTTATCATCTTCCAAGGGATCTACGTTGACTTTAGCCACCCTCTTCTGCTTTATATATTTATAAAAACTTTTGCTATCTGTTTTTATATTTTGCGCTAATTTACTTTCATACTCTCTTCCCTTTCCTTATTTCTTATTTAGTTGTTCTCTGTTGCTTTTTAAAGTTTTCCCAATCCTCCAGTCTCCCACTACTCTTTGCGACTTTGTACACGAGCTTTTAATTTGATACTATCTTTTATTTCCTTAGTTATCCAAAGCTGGCTCTCCCCACACTCACTGTCCTTACTTTTGACTGGAATATACTTCTGTTGAGCACTGTGAAAAATCTCTTTGAAAGTATTCCACTGTTCCTCAACTGTCCTACCAAATAGCCTGTGCTCCCAATCCACATTAGCCAACTCCTCCTTCATCCCGTTGTAGTCTCCCTTGTTCAAGCGTAATATACTACTTTTAGATCTAACTATTTCATCCTCCATCTGTATGCGAAATTCAATCATACTATGATCACTCTTTCCAAGAGGATTTCTGACTACAAGATCGTTAATCTTTCCTGTCTCATTGCACAGGACTAGACCTAAGATAGTATTCTCCCTTGTAGGTTCACTAACATGCTGCTCAAGAAAGCCATCGCAGATGCATTCTATGAAGTCCTCCTCAAGATTTCCTTGACCAATCTGATTCACCCAGTCTATGTGGAAGTTAAAATCCCCCATGACAACTGCCATTCTGTTCTTTACAAGCTTCAGTTATTTCTTGGTTAATCGCCTCTGCCACTGCAGTATTTTTATTAGGTGGCCTATAGACAACACCCAGCAGTGATTTTTCCCCTTTACTATTCTTAATCTCTACCCAGATGGACTCAACATTCTGCTCCGTAGATCTTATATCGTCTCTCACAATCGCCCTGATCTCATCCCTAATCAAGAGCGCCACCCCACCTCCTCTGCCTTCCTGCCTATCTTTCTGTATTACCTGATACCCTTGGATATTTAATTCCCAGTCATCTCCACCTTGCAACCAGGTTTCTGTAATGGCCACTAAATCATATGCCTTGGTACTGATCTGTGCCACAAGTTCATTAACCTTGTTTCTAATACTAAAGGCATTTAGATAAAGTGCCCTTATACTCATTCCAAGGAATCTTCTACATTCTAAGGAATAAAGTCCTAACCTGTTTAATTTTTCCATATAACTCAGGATCTGCAGACCCGGCAAAATCCTTGTAAATTTTCTTTGTACTCTTTCAACCTTATTTACATCTTTTGCAGTAGGTGACCAAGACTACATACAATACTCCAAATTAGGGCTCACCAATGTCTTATACAATTTCAACATAACATCCATCTCCTGGACTCATTTATCAGTACTTTGATTTATGCAGGGCAACGTGTCAAATGTTTTTTTTTCACAATCCTATCTACCCTGTGACACCGCTTTCAATGAATTATGGACCTGTATTCCCGTATCCCTTTTGTTCTACCACACTCCTCAGTGCCCTACCATTCAGTGTGTGTGAGACCTACGCTAGTTAGTCCTACCAAAGTGAAAAACCTCACATTTGTCTACATTAAATTCCATCTGCCATTTATTAGCCCATTTTTTTCCAGCCGGCCCAGTTTCGTCTGCAAGTCATGATAGCCTTCCTCACTGTCCACTACACCCCCAGTATGAGTTTGAACAACTACACTTCATCTGTCAACCAAGTACATTATAGTCTTTCAGTTTCATCACTTATGTCCATCCCTCTCAAAGTAAATTTATAATTAAAGTATGTATATGTTACCATATTATTTTTAAATTTATTCATTTATGGGATGTGGGCATTGCCAGCTACGCCAGCATTTACTGCCCATCCCTAGTTGCCCTTGAGAAGGTGGCGAAGAGCTGCCTTCTTGAACAACTGCAGCCCCTGAGCGGCGTTAGGGAGGGAATTCCATGATTTTGACACAGCAACAATGAAGGAACGGTAATATGTTTTTCAAGTCAGGACGGTGAGTGACATGGAGGGGGATTTCCAACTGGTGGTGTTCCCAGGTATCTGCTGTTCTCATCCTTCCAGATGGTAGTGGTCGTGGGTCTGGAACGTGCTGCCTGAGGAACTTGGTGTGTTGTTGCAGTGCATCCTGTACACAGTACAGACTGCTGCAACTGTTGGTCAGTGGTGGAGGGATTGGATGCTTGTAGAAGGGGTATCAATCAAGTACACTACTCTGAGATCTCATTTTCTTGCAGGAAAATGAAGACTCATGTTCTACCTGTTATTTATTCATTTTATTGTATTTGCACAATGTCTTCTTTTGCACTTTGGTTATTTGTCCGTCGTTATCCGTAGTTTTTCATCGATTCTGTTGTTCTACTAAACTGTAACGAAAACCAATTTCCCCCAGGATCAATAAAGTATGACTATGACTATGAACCACAGGGTAGTTGGTATGTGGTGACATAGACAATAGACAATAGGTGCAGGAATAGGCCATTCGGCCCTTCGAGCCAGCACTGCCATTCACTGTGATCATGGCTGATCATCCACAATCAGTACCCTGTTCCTGCCTTCTCCCCATATCCCTTGACTCCGCTGTCTTTAAGAGCTCTATCTAACTCTTTCTTGAAAGAATCCAGAGAATTTGCCTCCACTGCCTTCTGAGGCAGAGCATTCCACAGAACCACAACCCTCTGTGTGAAAAAGTTTTTCCTCAACTCCGTTCTAAATGGCCTACCCCTTATTCTTAAACTGTGGCCTCTGGTTCTGGACTCACCCCAACATCGGGAACATGTTTCCTGCCTCTAGCGTGTCCAATCCCTTAACAATCTTATATGTTTCAATCAGATCCCCTCTCACCCTTCTAAATTCCAGTGTATACAAGACGTTCTTTGATAATAAACTCATGAAAAGCTACACTTAAACAACGACTGACAAGCAACCAAATTCCAAAAGAAGGCAAATGGTGTAAATAAAAAAAAAATTAACCAATAATGAGAATGTGAATTGTAGAGCCCTTGAAAGTGACCCTGCAGGTTGTGGAATCAGTTTAGGTTTGAGGTGAGTGAAATATGCACTCTGGTTCAGAAGCCCAACGGCTGTACTATTCGTGAAGCCGGCAGTGTGGGACTGAAGGCTCCTGTACCTCCCGCCCGACTGAGGATGATACCACTTCTCAGCTGCTGCCGCACGGGCCGCACGGGCCCTTAAGCATGCTGATGGCATCAGAGGGATTCAGGACAGGCATTGCGTCTGCTTCTCAGTGCCACCATCAAGAGGGAGATATAGAAAGAGCCCTGAAGAAACACACTCAACATTTCAGGAACGGCTTCTTCCCCTCAGCCAGCAGATTTCTAAATGGACATTGAACCCATGAGCTCATTATTTATTTGCTCTTTTTAAATTTTTTGTATTTCTTTAATTATAATTTACAGCTTTTGTTATGTTCTGCACTGTACTGTTGCCACAAAACAGCAAGCTTCACAGCCTACAGTACATCAGCGATGTTGAACATGATTCTGATGTGGTCAGCAGGAATCTGATGCCACGATAGTGCCACCGTAGGATGAGATGCAGGAGAGGAGCCAAAGTAGAGGTCCCAGCGCAAGAGTTTTAAAGCGTTCTTATAAACGAGAATTATTTCTGGAAAACTAATTGCAAGAGATAAATTTAGTCCAATTGTCTGACAATCTATTATTCTCCACTGACACCAGTCTCAGCCGCACGCAGGGCATCAGTTGACAGTGTCCACACAGGGAAACTGCCATCAACGAAGCATCTTGTTTGCTTTTAGTAACCTCACCCCATGAACCAACTGCAGGATACGTTAAACAGGAAACGATTGACATCCGGGAGCCACCTCAAGGTCGCAAGTTCTTGCAATCAGTCGGAAGCAGCTTGTGACATGTTCAGATAGTTAATAAGGTAATTTGAACCCCTCAGTATATCACTCCTGGGCACCCATTATTCCAGATATAAACTATCACATACACAGAGTCAGAATGCTTCCTACAATTCACTTGCAGGTGTCCATTATTCTATATATATACCCATCAATATCCCTCCATTAGCCTGCCACTTTGCTCAGCTGCCAGCAGCCTTGCTTCTGAATTGATTCGAGCCCCACTGAGCACATACTGTTTCGGTGTGGCGCTGAGCCACTGGCACACCGCTTGTGTAGCCATCCTTCAGATAAAGTGACGCTCCACCACTGTCTCACAATGCGACTCCAGAATCTTGTGGGGTCCTATGGGCAGCGTCAAGATGGTATGGCAGGGAGGCAACTGCACAGAGCTGCAGAGAGTCATCTCCATCACGGGCACTAGCCTCCATAGTATCAAGGACATCTTCAAGGAGCGACACCTCAGAAAGGCTGCCTCCATCATTAGGGACCCCCATCACCCAGGTCATTCCTTGTCCTCATTGCTATCGTCGGGAAGGAGGTACAGAAGCCTGCAGGCACACACTCAACGATTCAGGAACAGCTTCTTCCTCTCTGCCATCCAATTTCTGAATGGACATTGAACCCTTCAACATTACCTCACTACTTTCTTTAAGTTTCTATTTTTGCACTACATACTTAATTTAACTATTTTTATAGGTATAGTGTAACTCACAGTTTTTTCTCTCTTTATTACATATTGCATTGTACTGCTGCCCGCATAGTCAACAAATTTTCTGACATATGCCAGTGATATTAAACCTGATCCCGATTCTGATTCACACAGGAAGCAGGCGGCTTGTCAGGTGTTTGATAGCACAGTGGTGACGTTGCTTACCAGCACTCCGCAGTGTCGTCTGGAGTTTGAAGTCAATCAGTAAATTAAATATGGAATGAAGAAGTTGGTGCCAGTAACTGCGACCATTAAATTATGGAGATACAGGAGGCTGCAGACGTTGGAATCCAGGGCAATGGGCCATCTGCTGGAGGAACTCAACGGGCCAGGCAGTCTCTGTGGGAGGGATTGCCAACATTTCAGGCCCCGAAACAGGGTTTTGACCTGAAACACTGATAATTTCTTTCCTCCCCACAGATGCCGCTTGACTTGCCGAGTTCCTTCAACTGGTAGTTCTTGCATGAAATGACTGGACTGTCATTCGCCCTAGACTGTAGTCAACTCCATGCACACCTCCAGACTCAGGTCAAACTGCCTGACGCTTAATTGCCACCGAAATTGCCTCAAGTTCAAGGGCAATTTGGGAAAGGCATTAAATGCTGGTCTTGCCACAGATGCCTACACTCATGAATGGAAAGAAAACCCTCCAGTATCATTGGTGCTGCTGCCACACAGTTCGAACACCAGGATTCAGTTCTGACCTCGGGTGCTGTTTACGTGGATTTATTTATTAATTGATTGATTGATTAGGATTTATTCATTGATCGATTGAATAGGCCTTTCCAGTCGCCCGGCAACCACCAATTTAACCCGAGCCTAATCATGGGACAATTTGCGATGACCAATTAACCTACCAGTTTTTGGACTTGGGGAGGCAACTGGAGCACCTGGAAGAATCCCATGCAGGCACAGGGAGAAGATACAAATTCCTTACAGGCATTGGTGGGATTTGAACCTAGGTTGCCTATACTGTAAACTGGTGTGCTAAGCACTATGCTACCATGCTGACCCAAGTTTTCACATTCTTCCTGTAGCCATGTGGGTAGGTTCTCCCATCACCCCTACACCAAAAGAATATGCTGGGAGGTGAATTGGGTACTGCAAACTGTACGGAGTGTTTATGGGTGGCTGAAGGATCTGGGAGAGTTAATAAGTTGGTGTGAGAGAAGATGTCGCAGGGAAGTAAGATGGGGAATGCAAAGGCAAAGGCGACTCTGAGAGCTGTCACAGACTCGATGGGCTGAATGGCCTGCTGCTATGCCATTAGAAATGATATAAGTTTGCATATTACAAAGCGACACAAGCCGGACCTGCCATTGGGTGCTTGTGGGACCTGGCTGAGTGGGTGGAAAAAAATGCCTTCTGCTTTGCAACACACACAAAATGCTGGGGGAGCTCACCAGGCCAGGCAGCATTTATGGAAAAGAGTAGACGGTCGACATTTCCGGCCGGGACCCTTCATCAGGACTTTTCAACATAGATGTCCTGATGAAGGGTCTCAACCCGAAACGTTGACTGTTTACCCTCTTCTTCAGATGCTGCCTCATCTGCTGAATTCCTCCAGCATTTTGCCTGTGTTGTGCTGGATTTCCAGCATCTGCAGATTTCTTGTGTTTGTGATGCCTTCTGTTTTGGCCGATTAGATACAATGTGAGAAATCTTACAGGGAAGCCTAACAGAAAGTTGATGAAAGAGGACAAGTGGTAACAAAGAAAGGCAGAGATGACCGTCCTGAGGGCATCGGTAGCAGGAAGCACTGCTGAATGTCTCCGGTCTACAAACAGAATCTGAAACATTAACTCCAATTTTGTTTGCTTCCTCCGTAGTGACTCTGATTCACTGAACACTGTGGCTCTCTCCATTAGTCACTGTGTAATCTGGCTCCAAATGGTCCTGTCTGTGACCTCTGCTGAAGGTGGAATTGGCTCAACTGCAACAACTAAAAATAGACCTGTGTGTAGTTATTCACCTGTGAAGAATGTGAAGCAAATCGCAAAGCATGCCAGAGGCAGAACAGGGCAAATTGTTGCCTTTCTGTTGTAGTTTAGTGGGTCACACTCTTCCCTCTGAATTACAGAGAGTTGTAGAGTAATAACGACACACACAATGCTGGGGGAACTCAGCAGGCCAGGCAGCATCTATGGAATGGAAAAAACAGTTACATTTTGGGCCAAGGCCCTCATCAAGGGCATTGGCCCGAAGGGTCAAATGTTTATTCCTCTCTGTAGATGCTGCCTGATCTGCTAAGTTACTACAGAATCTTGTGAATGTTACTCTGGACTCCCAGCATCTTCAGAACCTCTTGTGCTTAGAAAGCTGAGGACACAGCATGTCACGGCACCAATCTCCCTTCACGGACTCTGTCTACACTTCTTGCTGCCTTGGCAAAGCAGCCGACATGATCAAAGACCCCTCCCACCCTGCACATTCTCTCGTCTCCTTCCTCCCACAGGGCAGAAGATACAAAAGCTTGAAAGCATGTACTATCAGGCTCAAGGACAGCTTCCATGCCAATGTCATAAGACTATTGATTGGTACCCCAGAACAGTGGTATGGCTTATTCGCAGTCTACTTTGTCATGGCCTTGCATGTTATTGTCTGCCTTCAGTGCATATTCTCTGTAACTGTAACATGATATTCTACATCCAGTTGTTGTTTTAACTATCTCCAATGGTGAAATGATCTGTTTGCATGGTACCCAAAACAATGGGTTTTCAGTGTACCTCAATACACGGGACAATATTAAACCAATTTAACCAGGCAGAAGGTTCCACAAAGATGAGATACGGGCAAGGAGTCGGCCACATGACTCTTCAAGCCTGTTCTGAAGGGTTACCTCAGTTCTACATTCCTGCCTGCTCCTCATAACCCTTGGCTTGCCAACAACCAGCCTCAGGTTTGTGTGGACGTGGCCCCTGCACCCAGAGCTCCAAATATTCACAACCCCCAGAAAAGAAATTCCTCCTCACCACCATCCTTAGAGGACGTCCCCTCCCTCCTCCCCTGTGTCCGATGGCTAACGTTTTATTTGTGGCCAACACCACTAGGTCTGGCAATCTTCTTGTTGTCGAACTTGTGGAAACTGGCTGGGTTCAGCTAAATACTGCACTTCCAAAGGCCTCACTTTAAAACACTTCATAGCAACACACACATAATGCTAGAAGCAGGCAGCAGCATCTGTGGAGGGAAATAGTCAACTTTTCAGATCCCAAAACAGTGACTGTTTACTTCCTTTCGTAGATGCTGCCTGATCTGTTGAGTTTTTCCAGCATTCTCTGTGTGTTGCTGAAGATTTCCATCTCGGGAGTCTCTGAAAACACACTCTAGACTGCTTTGGGAGGTTGCAACGCCCAGGATGGTGGAGGAACGCAGCAGGTGCAGTAGCATTTGTAAAGTGGAACAGACAGTTGGTAGTTTAGGCTGAGACCCAATATCGTCAGTACTGATGAAGGGTTTTGGCCTGAAAGGTCAACTGTTTATTCCCCTCCATAGATGCTGCCTGACCTGTCGAGTTCCTCCACCATGTCGTATGTGTTGCACTGGATTTCCAGCATCTGCTGAATCTCTTGTGTTTTTGAAGAGAGTTTTGAGTAGGATGGGTTACACTGTGGGTTAGGAGCTTGAAAGGGGATCTTACTGGAATCTGCAAGAACACTGAGTGCGGCTGAAGGGCAGAATTTGGGAAGCTGTGTGCTCCGGTATCAGATTCTAGAGCTGAGAGCGAGTTGCATCAGGACATGGAGTCTGCTAATTACCAACAAGGTGAGAAGGCACGGCAGCAGCCCTTCCTCGTTAGGAGAGGAGATCTGTCACCAAAGTCTTACAAATTTCTACAATGTACCATGAAGCGGATTCTAACTGGCTACATCACTGTCTGAAATGGAGGCTCCAATGCACAGGAACGTAAGGATCTGCAGAGGGTTGTAAACTCACCCAGCTCCATTACAGGCGCACCTCCTCACCACTGAGGACATCTTCGAAAAGATCCTCAGGAAGGCAGCATCCATCATTAAGGATCCTCACCATTCAGCACATGCCTTCCTATTGTTTCAATTTTCACTGAAGACCCACACTCAACGTTTTAGGAACAGGTTTTTCCCTTCTGCCATTAGATTTCTGAATGTCCCTCAAACCCATAAACACTGTTTCATTATTCATCTTCTGTATTAGTTATTTTTCAAACATATGGTAATTTTAATGTCTTATACTGTACTGCTGCTGCAAAACAACAAACAGTGGCCTCTTTATTAGGCATACTTCTACATCTGCTCATTAATGCAAATATCTAATCAGCCACTCATGATGCAGCAACTCAAGACATAAAAGCTTGCAGACATGGTCAAGAGGTTCAGCTGTTGTTCAGAGCAAACATCGTAATGGGGAAGAAATGTGATCTAAATGACTTTGACCGTAGAATGATTGCTGGTGCCAGACGGGGTGGTTTGAGTATCTCAGAAACTGCTGATTTCCTGGGATTTTCACGCACAACAGTCTCTAGAGTTTACAGAGAATGGTGTGAAAAATTTTTAAAAATCCAGTGAGCAGCAGTTCTCTGTGTGGAAATGCCTTGTTAAAGAGAAAGGTCCGAGGAGAATGGCCAGACTGGTTCAAGCTGACAGGAAGGCAACAGTAACTCAAATAACCACACATTATAACAGTGGTGTGCAGAAGAACATCTCTGAATGCACAACATGTCAAACTTTGAAGTGAATGGGCTACGGCAGCAGAAGATAATGGACATAGAGTTAGTGGCCATTTTATTAAGTACAGGAGGTACTGTACCTAATAAAGTGGCCACTTAGTGTATGTCAGTAACAATAAACCTGATTCTGATTCTTCACATCATTGTCATTCTCTAACCCTGAGGTTGTGGGATGTGCAGTCAATCAAGGAACAGACGCTTAGACAAAGCAGGAGCTATGAGGATCAGGCAGGGAAGTGGATGAGGCATAGGGGTCAGACATTTCTCACTGAGCGGAAGAACAGGCCTGAGAAGCCAAAAGATCTCTGCTTGCTTTTTATCTTGGACAAAGTTAGGAGTTAATAATTAAGATCAAAGTGAGTGAGAGCATCGCAAATTCAAATAATGAACTGTGTTTTATAGAAGTATGAGACATTTATTAAATGAGAATGGTCAAGTTAACAAATTAATTCATGGCTTTAGATTTGGATTCAGATTTATTTATCACATGCACATTGAAACAGTCGAATGCATTGTCTGCATTTAGAACCAACGCACCCAACGATGTGCTGGGGGCAGCCTGCAAGTGTTGCCCAGCGCTGACATAGCATGCTTGCTGTGTTCAGCAGAACACAAGCAACAACAGCAACTAAACAAGACCACAAACAGAAAACAAACCTATTCCACATCCTCCCACACACACACAGTCAGGCCCTGGAGGCCCAGGGCAGGTAGTTTCCGGTCCTAGGCCCCGCCCCGGAATTGGCTTGTGGTAGCATTGTGATGGAAGCTGGTCATTCATTCCAGTGACGTGATGTACTTTATTCACAGTAACCACTGCTTAATCCTACTTCCCAGCCTTAATAACTTGAAGCCAGAAGAGAATGCAAGGCACAGTCTCGGCAAATGTGCATGAAACCGACACACTAAATAATGCATGCAACTATAAGCGGTTTGTAAAATAATCCATAAAGGTTTTGCCAGTGGGATCTGCAATCATTTTTCCCAAGTAACGGCTACTTTTGGTATCAGCTTTGCGTCAATGGGTACTATTCTCTCTCTCTATCATCTGAGTTATAAGGTTGTGGATCCAAAATCCTTAGCCAGGAGATAGAGTCATGGAATACTACAGTATAGAAACAGGCCCTTTGGCCCATCTACTCATGCTGAACTATTGTCCCTAGTCCCATCAAGGAAGGGGTCCTCTCTGTCCCTTGTTAATGAGAGAGTGAGAGACAGAAAGTGAGAGAGAGGGAGGGAGGGAGGAGCCTGTGGCATATCAAATTGTTGGGTAAACAATGGTTTTTGTTGGACTGCAGATCACGGTCTCTCTTTGGGAGCTTTGCTGTTATTTGGTGGTGGTGGGCACTGAGGCTTTCTCCTGAAATGGGTGGGGAAGGTTGATGCTTTGCTGCTACTTGTGTGTGGGAGGTGGGAGGAGGTCTTTGGGATTCTAACGTTTTTCTGTTGTTCATTTTGGGGTTTTCTTCTGTTTTCGTGGATGTCTCTGAAGAGTAGGAATTTCAAGTTGTATACTATATACATTCTCTGATATTAAATGGAACCATTTGAACTGCACCTGAACCATAGTCCTCCCACGTACTTATCCAATTTCCTCTTGTATATTCAATGGTTCAATGGTCTAATTGTTCAATCTAATATCAGAGGATGTATACAGTATACAACCTGAAATTCTTACTCTTCACAGAAACACCAGAGAATGAACGACAGAAACATCAGAACTCCAAAGCACCCTCCCAAGCACAAGCAGCAGATTGAAATTGAACCCGCATTCAACACTTCACCGCCACTTGTCCCACTCTCAACACCTGCGTACGCATTTCACCTCTCACCCTTAGCTCGTTACTTCCAGTTCTAGTCTCACCCAAACTCAGTAGAAAAAGCCTGCTTGTATTTACCTTACCTGTACCCCTCAGAATTTTGCATAGTCCTAGTAAATCTCCCTTCATTCTCCTACGCTCTAGGGAACAAAGTCCTAACCTATTAAACCTTTCCCTCTAACTCAGGAAATGAGAAGAGAATCTGGGCTGATACTCAGCCCAGCATTGAGGAGGTGCTGTACTGTTTCAAATGTCTTTCCCCTGAAGAGATGATAAATGTGAGGCCCTGCCAGCTCTCCCTAAAGCAGCCAGGTGCATTTTTTTCAAAGGCGAGAAATGTAATTTTCCTTTGTGTCCAGGGTTCAATATATATTACTCACTCAGTAACACCAAAACAAAACAGGATATCTGTTCCTGTCCGGGGATGGAGGCCTGTGTGTGTGATAAGGTGGGAGGGCAGGGAAGGGCCTTGCTTTGATGTTGTTGACTTGTTCTGTTATTGTTTTTGGTGTTACTTGTGTGCTGTGTTGCATTGAACATTTTGGGAAGGCTACGTTGGCATCTGAACGTGTGGTGACGTTTGCGGACTGCCCCCTGCACATCCATGGTCATTAACGCAAATGACGCACGTGCCTGTTTCGATGTATATGTGATAAGTAATTTGAGTAGATTATCTGGTGATATTACCATAGCTGTGCGTGGGGTCTCACTGGGTGCTAATTGCCCACTGTTTCCTACATTATAACAGTGACTACACTTTGAAGAGTACTTTATTAACTGAACAGTTCTTTAAGACAATCTGGAAAATTCAGGAAGGGAGCATCAGGAACCACACTGACATTGAAAAGACAAAGTATAGAGTGAAGCATCAATTAATAACTTGCTTGTACGAGACATTTTTTTTCATAATTCACGTCAAAAATAACCTGGCATCCTGTACCATACACAGCGAGATGCCAGTAGCATACAAAGACGCCACAAAGTCAAACCAGCCAGCTGCCAGGATGAAACAAAAGCTTGAATTCTGAACAGCGCTCACTGACAAAGTGGAAACCCAGTTTTGGGGATCATTTTGGCCAAGCACAGGGTAACCACTGATGGTTTATGGCCTGCACCAATTAGCCCATAAAAGATCATAGCTTTGCAACTCGAAAAACTGCAAAGCAACATCCGCTGTACGTTTTGCCAGTGAATCATTGATTTGTACTGTCACCACCCTTAAAATTATGGGTGAATTTAGTGTGTGTTAATAATGTTAAATTTAAAAAATAATTACTGGGGCATTATCAGATACATCACTGAAGTAGATATTATCATAAAGGGAGGAAGATTCTCAACCCATAAACAGCTAGTTTCAGAACCTGTGTATGGGGGATCTTCCACGTAGAAGCCAAGAGAGGACATCTCCAAATTTACTATATTTAGAGATTGATTTTCAGATAAATATCTTTGCGAAACACATTTCACCACGTAGTAGAATTTCCAGTGTGCTCTGATCCCCAATCAGCTGCCCAGGACATCACATCCTCCAAGTCTAGCGACTCGGAGACTCAGAGGAAGGCTCGGAGAAGGAAGACTCTCCAGGCCTGGAATGGAGCCCGATTGATTTTGTCGATCGAGTTGGAAACAAGGCGATTCAATCAGGACGTTGACATCTTGCACTTACTGCTTATTGTTCCGCTGGTGTTTACGGCTCAATGAAGCCCCTCCATCTCTGTCTGTATCGAGGGACTCTTCATTGCTGTTTCTGTAACAATTGTTTATTTGAAGAGTCAGGGTTGTCAGCCCTGAGAAGAACCCCTGAACCTGGAGGACCACTCTTAGTCTGGCCTCTGACTGAAAGGCATCTTGAGAGGTCTTTCAGCATATGATTAAGTACAGTTGTTCATGGCAGTAAGAGAACCTAGATTCCCTCCCAGCAATACTGAAGGAAGCCAAGCTCTAAAGAAGCACCCTTGGGTTTGGGAGAAGCACTTCACATTGATAGTCTACTCTTCCTTCTCCCTCTCAGGAACTCCTTTGGTGAGAAGGGGGGAGTCATCGGTACAAAGATCACCTGATCCTGTATCTCATCCCAGACTGTCTGGCCGATCCTGCCTGGCTGTTGATCAGAGGCTCAAAGCATAGAGCCCTGCCAGCACCTCAGAGTCAACACAAAAGACCCATAGCCAACTAAGTAGGAAATGACTGACAGCTCACTCCCAACCAACACAAAGACCAAGAAACATCAGAACTTTGCCACATTTAGGATTAGTCCACCGCTCAACAGAGCACAAAGAGCAGAGTTTATTACACAGAAACAGGCCATTCAGCCCAGCAAGTCCAAGTTAATTCTTATATTCCACAGAAGCCTCCTCTCATCCCTCTCATTACACCCTATCTATCCTCTTTCTCAGTAGATCCAATTTTCCCTGAAAAGCCATCAAAGCAGCTCGTCACTGTCATTCCTGTTAGGAGCCATACCGTATCAGATTGATTGAGAGAACGAGCCAAGCGCGCTACATGCAGCAGCTCGATTGCGCAGTGAGTCGATTGGGCAGCCTCCTACGTGCAAAAGGACCGTCAACTTGCGCGGGCTTTCAGGTGTGCGTGTCCTTCCGTCAGGGTTGTGGCCCCCACACTGTGCGTCGCCCAGCGTGCACCTTATTGACAAGGCTCGGTAAAAACGTTTCATCATATTACACTGTTCTCGTCCCTGCCCCACGCTTATGAACCAGAAGCGAGCTCCACGTTCTCAGTACTCTCAGATTTAAGCACGGCCATCCCAATTATTGTTCTTCCAAACAAGAGGAGGTATCTTCTCCACACCACCCTGTCAAACACTTGCAGCGTCTTGAAGCTCTCACCCAGGTCCTTTCTCTGCATAACCTGTACACTTCTGATCCCATGAGCTCTATTCAAATCGCGCTCCACCCCACACCCTCCGTATCTTCACTGAGAGGAAACACGTACAAAGCCAGCCTGGAACAAACACCAGCATCAAACACAAATAAAATACAAAAGGCAACACGGTTGAGACTCACCCAGTCAGAACCACAACAAAATCCATGATGTTCCAACCGTTCCGTAAGTAGGAGCCTTTGTGGAAAGCAAATCCGAGGGCAATTATTTTGATTCCTGCCTCAAAGCAAAAGATTCCAATGAAATATGGCTCGGTGTCATCCTGAAACGAAGCACAAACACAGTCGTCGCACCGTTAATATACACAGAGGGAATAGAGATGAGCCAAAGGCATCAAAGTTATCGTTAACAGTGGATGTAACTCAGTGCCCTCAAATTATCACAGAAGATTGAGGGTTCAAGTCCTAGTCAGGGATATGACACAGAGCTACAGGACGACTGTCCTTTGTAGTGATACCACAGCTCCTCATAGTCAGCGGGACAGTACTAAGGGAGTGTCTCACTGTCGGAGGGACAGTACTGAGGGAGTGTCACACTGTCGGAGGGACAGTACTGAGGGAGTGTCTCACTGTCGGAGGGACAGTACTGAGGGAGTGTCTCACTGTCGGAGGGACAGTACTGAGGGAGTGTCTCACTGTCGGAGGGACAGTACTGAGGGAGTGTCTCACTGTCAGGGGGACAGTACTGAGGGAGTGTCTCACTGTCGGAGGGACAGTACTGAGGGAGTGTCTCACTGTCGGAGGGACAGTACTGAGGGAGTGTCTCACTGTCGGAGGGACAGTACTGAGGGAGTGTCTCACTGTCGGAGGGACAGTACTGAGGGAGTGTCTCACTGTCAGGGGGACAGTACTGAGGGAGTGTCTCACTGTCGGAGGGACAGTACTGAGGGAGTGTCTCACTGTCGGAGGGACAGTACTGAGGGAGTGTCTCACTGTCAGGGGGACAGTACTGAGGGAGTGTCTCACTGTCGGAGGGACAGTACTGAGGGAGTGTCTCACTGTCGGAGGGACAGTACTGAGGGAGTGTCTCACTGTCGGAGGGACAGTACTGAGGGAGTGTCTCACTGTCGGAGGGACAGTACTGAGGGAGTGTCTCACTGTCGGAGGGACAGTACTAAGGGAGTGTCTCACTGTCGGAGGGACAGTACTGAGGGAGTGTCTCACTGTCAGGGGGACAGTACTGAGGGAGTGTCTCACTGTCGGAGGGACAGTACTGAGGGAGTGTCTCACTGTCGGAGGGACAGTACGGAGGGAGTGTCTCACTGTCGGAGGGACAGTACTGAGGGAGTGTCTCACTGTCGGAGGGACAGTACGGAGGGAGTGTCTCACTGTCGGAGGGACAGTACTGAGGGAGTGTCTCACTGTCGGAGGGACAGTACGGAGGGAGTGTCTCACTGTCGGAGGGACAGTACTGAGGGAGTGTCTCACTGTCGGAGGGACAGTACGGAGGGAGTGTCTCACTGTCGGAGGGACAGTACTGAGGGAGTGTCTCACTGTCGGAGGGACAGTACTGAGGGAGTGTCTCACTGTCGGAGGGACAGTACGGAGGGAGTGTCTCACTGTCGGAGGGACAGTACTGAGGGAGTGTCTCACTGTCGGAGGGACAGTACGGAGGGAGTGTCTCACTGTCGGAGGGACAGTACTGAGGGAGTGTCTCACTGTCGGAGGGACAGTACGGAGGGAGTGTCTCACTGTCAGGGGGACAGTACTGAGGGAGTGTCTCACTGTCGGAGGGACAGTACTGAGGGAGTGTCTCACTGTCGGAGGGACAGTACTGAGGGAGTGTCTCACTGTCGGAGGGACAGTACTGAGGGAGTGTCTCACTGTCAGGGGGACAGTACTGAGGGAGTGTCTCACTGTCAGAGGGACAGTACTGAGGGAGTGTCTCACTGTCGGAGGGACAGTACTGAGGGAGTGTCTCACTGTCGGAGGGACAGTACGGAGGGAGTGTCTCACTGTCGGAGGGACAGTACTGAGGGAGTGTCTCACTGTCGGAGGGACAGTACTGAGGGAGTGTCTCACTGTCGGAGGGACAATACTGAGGGAGTGTCTCACTGTCGGAGGGACAGTACTGAGGGAGTGTCACACTGTCGGAGGGACAGTACGGAGGGAGTGTCTCACTGTCGGAGGGACAGTACTGAGGGAGTGTCTCACTGTCGGAGGGACAGTACTGAGGGAGTGTCTCACTGTCGGAGGGACAGTACTGAGGGAGTGTCTCACTGTCAGGGGGACAGTACTGAGGGAGTGTCACACTGTCGGAGGGACAGTACTGAGGGAGTGTCTCACTGTCGGAGGGACAGTACTGAGGGAGTGTCTCACTGTCGGAGGGACAGTACTGAGGGAGTGTCTCACTGTCAGGGGGACAGTACTGAGGGAGTGTCTCACTGTCAGAGGGACAGTACTGAGGGAGTGTCTCACTGTCAGAGGGACAGTACTGAGGGAGTGTCTCACTGTCGGAGGGACAGTACTGAGGGAGTGTCACACTGTCAGAGGGACAGTACTGAGGGAGTGTCACACTGTCAGAGGGACGGTACTGAGGGAGGTCACTGTCAGGGGACAGTACTGAGGGAGTGTCTCACTGTCAGAGGGACAGTACTGAGGGAGTGTCACTGTCGGAGGGACAGTACTGAGGGAGTGTCTCACTGTCAGAGGGACAGTACTGAGGGAGTGTCACACTGTCAGAGGGACAGTACTGAGGGAGTGTCTCACTGTCGGAGGGACAGTACTGAGGGAGTGTCACACTGTCGGAGGGACAGTACTGAGGGAGTGTCTCACTGTCGGAGGGACAGTACTGAGGGAGTGTCTCACTGTCGGAGGGACTGTACTGAGGGAGTGTCTCACTGTCGGAGGGACAGTACTGAGGGAGTGTCTCACTGTCGGAGGGACAGTACTGAGGGAGTGTCACACTGTCGGAGGGACAGTACTGAGGGAGTGTCTCACTATCAGAAGGACAGTACTGAGGGAGTGTCTCACTGTCAGAGGGACAGTACTGAGGGAGTGTCTCACTGTCAGAGGGACAGTACTGAGGGAGTGTCACACTGTCAGAGGGACAGTACTGAGGGAGTGTCTCACTATCAGAAGGACAGTACTGTGAGAGAGCCACACTGTTAGAGGGTAGTACTAAGACAGTCTCACTGTCAGAGGGATAGGCTTTAAATATATCCAGTGACTAGGCCTGCACAGCCATCTGCAGCAATTAATTATACAGATTCACCACCCTCTGGTCAAAGTAATTTCTCCTCATCTCCGTACCAAATGGCTGTTCCTCTAT
The DNA here is from genome assembly GCF_963921235.1 of Mobula hypostoma. NCBI lineage: Eukaryota > Metazoa > Chordata > Chondrichthyes > Myliobatiformes > Myliobatidae > Mobula > Mobula hypostoma. The sequence goes on from NC_086125.1 coordinate 5,780,748, forward strand.
TTTCCCCTCTGGTCCTGGCTCTCCACTAATGGAACACTCTATCCAGGCCTTTCAATATTCGGTTGGAAAACAGGCGAATAATGTTCAAGATAGTTACTGAAAGCATATTAAACTCCTATGAATATTAACATCAATAAACTGCTCCTCGTACAGGGTGACTCTCCAGGTTTCTGTACTTCCTGCCTGATGGCATCACTGAGAAGGGACACAGCCAAGACAGTGGGAATTAACTGTTGTCCTTCATTGCTGGTGTGTCTGAATCCTCCAACTTCCCCAAAACCTTTGTGGGAGCACCTTCACTGATTGCAACAGTTCAAGAAGATGGCTTCCCACCGTCTTCTCAGGGCGAATTGGTGGTGGGCAAAAAGCACTAGTATCATTAATAAAACCCAAATCTAAGTCATAAATAAAGGGAGCTTCATTCATCTGCAAATTAATTGTCAAAACTTGCCCTCATCTCCTTATTATAACTTTTTGTGTCTTGCTCTGTACTGATGTGACAAAACAACAAAGCTCACGACATATGTCCGTGAGGGGTGGCATGGTAGTGTAGTGGTTAGCACGTTGCTTTACAGTACCAGTGACCCGGGTTCAATTCCCGTCGCGGCCTGTAAGGAGTTTGTACATTCTCCCTGTGACTGCGTGAGTTTCCTCCAGGTGCTCCGGTTTCCTCCCACAGTCCAAAGACGTACCGGTTGGTAGTTAATCCCAACAAATAAATAGCTAATGATTCTGATTCTGAGTGGGCAGACATAGTGAAGTGCGGTGAGAACAGGAATAGGTCTGCGTTCAGCTGAGCTGAGGTGACAACTGGTGGTGGAGATGCCATCTGAATCACACTTCAGTCTCAACTATAAAACCAAGTCTGGGAACAGTTTTGGGGAGATGCCAGAGAGCAGGATTGGGAATTGATTTCTCCAACTGGTAATTCCTCCTCCCTCATCTGTCTCTCTTTTTCCATTCCCCACCCTGGCTCCACTCTGACCTTTTCGCTTCTCCTTACCTGCCTATCACCCCCCACCACGCCCCCCCCAGTAACCCTCCTGCTTCCCTCCCTGCCACTCTCCTCTCCTATTAGATTCCTTCTTCTTCAGCCCCTTACATCTATCACTTTGCAGTTTCTCATTTCAAAACCTGTCCTCATCCAGGAATATATACAAAATGCTAGAGAAACTCGGCAGGTCAGGCAGCATCTATGGAAGCCAATAAACAGTCAACATTTCAAGCCAAGACCCTTCATCAGGTCATCCACACCCAAAAACATATCTTAGTCCCAACTTGTTTGAGCTTTAACTGGGGGCTGGTTCTCACTGCCCTTCACCTCCAGTGTCTAGCAGCCTGTAGTACATGAATGCAAAGGGTGTGGAACCGAAAGAGAAAGACAACTACTCACAAGTCGTTCGGACATGGGAGTCTTGTCGTCGTCGGGTAAGTGCTGCTCCAGTGCTAAAACAATGCAGTTGGCGATGATCGTTGCTAAAATCATGTATTCAAATGGAGTGTGAGAGTTAAGGCAAAATACGGTGCACAGAAACATAACGTTGAAACAACAATTTCCATTGATGTAGCACCTTTAATGTTGCACAATCAAAATTAGAGATAACGGTTAGCTTTATTTCAAAGTTCAAAAGTTCCAAGTAATTTTATTATCATAGTATGTATACATCACCACATACGACCCTGTCCATTTTCCTGTGGACATACTCAGCAAATCTATACAAAAGTAACTATAACAGGATCAGTGAAAGATCAACCAGAGTGCAGAAGACAACAAACTGTGCAAATGCAAATATAGATAAATAGCGATAAATAACGAGAACATGAGATAATAAGATAAAGAGTCCTTAAAGTGAGATCATTGGTTGTAGGAACATCTCAATGGATGGGCAAGTGAATATAGTTATATCCCTTTTATTCAAGAGCCTGATGGTTGAGGGGTAGTAACTGTTCTTGAACCTGATGGTGTGAGTTCTGAGGCTCCTGTACCTTTGACCTGATGGCAACAGCGAGAACAGAGCATGCCCTGGGTAGTGGAGATCTCTGATGATGGATGCTGCTTTCATGCAACAGCCTTTTATGCAGATGTGCTCAATGGTTGGAAGGGCTTCACCTGTGATGTACTGGAGTGAATCCACTACCTTTTGTAGGATTTGTAGGACATTGGTGTTTTCCATTCCAGGCCTGATGCAGCCGGTCAATGCACTCTCCACTACACATCTATAGAAGTTAGTCACATGTGCATTGAAACAGACAGTGAAATGTGTTATCTTGCAAATGTGTATTGGAGTGTTAAACAGAAACACATCAACGACTCCAAGAAACAAAAGCCCCAACCTAACAGCATTAATATCCCTTTCTCTAAATTCTGGTAACCTCCCCCCACTCCCCACCCCCCAATTACCTGGCCATTACCTTCACCTTCTTATCTCTGGTTCTATATTCTTCACATTATTCCATGCTCTATTCTCCTTTCCTATCAAATTCCTTCTTTAGCCGTTCATCTCTTTCACACATTACCTCCCAGATTCTCACATTATTCTCTTCCCCCCTTCACCTGGATTCTCAACACTTGCCAGCTCCTCCCCGTTACCCCCCATCCTTTTATTCTGGCTTCTGCTCTCTGTCTTTCCAGTCCTGATGAAGGGTCTCGGCCTGAAACAATGACTGTTCATTTGCCTCCATAGATGCTGCTTAACCTGCTGAGTTCCTACAGCATTTTATGTGTATCTAGCACAGGTACAGGCCACGGCCCATCATATAAATGCTGCACATCAACTACCCACAAGACCATAAGATATAGGAGCAGAATTAGGCCATTTGGCCCATTGAGTCTGCTCCACCATTGTATCAGGCTGATCCAATGTTCCTCTCAGCCCCAATCTCCTGCCTTCTCCCCATACCCCTTCATGCCCTAAACAATCAAGAATCTATCAGCCTCTGCCTTAAATGTTCATAAAGGCTTGGCCTCCACAGCTGCCTGTGGCAAAGAATTCCACAGATTCACCACTCTCTGGCTAAAGAAATTCCCCCTCATCTCCGTTCAAAAAGGACGCCTCTCTATTCTGAGGCTGCGTCCTCTGGTCTTAGACTCTCCCACCATAGGAAACATCCCCTCCACATCCACTTTATCAAAGCCTTTCACCATTCGATAGATATCAATGAGGTCACCCCTCATTCTTCTGAATTCTAGTGAATATCGGCCCAGAGCCATCAAACACCTTCACATGACAATACATTTAACCCTGGAATCATTTTTGTGAGCCTCCTTTGAACCCTCTCCCTTTTTAAGATAAGGGATCCAAAATTGCTCACAGTACTCCAAGTGAGGCTTCACCAGTGTTTTATAAAGTCTCAACATTATATCCTTGCTTTTAGATTCTAGTCCTCTTGAAATGAATGCTAACATTGCATCTGCTTTCCTCACCACAGATTCAACCTGCAAATTAACCTTTAGGGAATCCGGCACAAGGACTCCTAAGTCCCTTTGTGCCTCAGTTTTTTGTACTTTCTCTCCATTTCTTCTACCAAAGTGCATAACCATACACTTCCCAACTGTATTTCATCTGCCACTTCTTTGCCCATCCTCCTAATCTGTCTGCCCTTCTGTAGCCTCTCTACTTCCTCAAAACTAACTGCCCATCCACACATCTTCATATTGCCATCAATTCCATCATCCAAACCATTGACATACAACGTAAAAAGAATCAGTCCCAACAAAGACCCCTGTGGAACCCACTAGTCACTGGCAGCCAGCCAGAAAAGGCTCTTTGCCTCCAGCCAATCAGCCACTGCTTTATCCACGCTAGAATCTTTCCCATAAAACCACAGAATCATGGCTTGTTAAGCAGCCTCTTCTGTGCTACCTTGTCAAAGGCCTTCTGAAAATCCATGTACACAACATTAAGCAATTCTCCTTTGTCTATCCTGCTCGTTATTTTATCAAAGACTTCCAACAGATCTGTTAGGGAAAGATTTTCCCTTGAGGAAACCATGCTGACAATGGCCTATTTTATCATGTGCCTCAAAGTATCCTGAAACCTCATCCTTAACCATAGATTTCAACATCTTCCCAACCTCTGAAGTGAGACTAACAGGCCTATAATTTCCTTTCTTCTGCTTCTCTCCCTTCATGAAGAGTGGAATGACACTTGCAATTTTCCAGCCTTCTGAAACCATTCCAGAATCTAGTGATTCTTGAAAGATCATTACTAATGCCTCCACAATCACTGCAGCCACCTCTTTCAGAACCCTGGAGTGTACACCATCTGGTCCAGGTGATTTATCTACCTTCAGACCTTTCAGTTTCCCAAGCACCTTTTCTTTAGCAATGGTAATTTCACACACTTCACGACCCCTGACACCTGGAACTTCCACCATATTGCTAGTGTCTTGCACAGTGTGCAGGTGTACCTAATAAAGTGGCCGCTGTATGTACACTAATCCAGTTTGTCAGCATTCTGTTTCTTAGCAATTCGAGTGCTCATGTAGATTCTTCTCAAACGTTGTGAGAGTATCTGCTCCCACCACCCAACCGCCAGGCAGTGTACGTTAAATTCCAATCTGCCGCTAGGTTTGAAAGCTGTTCCTCAGATCCCTTCCAATCCTATGCCCTCATATGGATCAGTGAATGCAGGGCTGATCAGCAAATGGAATGCAAACAACAGGAATTCTGCAGATGCTGGAAATTCAAGCAACATACATCAAAGTTGCTGGTGAACGCAGCAGGCCAAGCAGCATCTATAGGAAGAGGTGCAGTCGACGTTTCAGGCCGAGACCCTTCGTCAGGACTAACTGAAGGAAGAATGGAATGGTCCTGGTTTGGAATGAACTTGTTTCTGGGATGAGGGAGACCAGCTTCTTCATGGTGGCAATCCTCCCAACCATTGAAGACATCTTCAAGAATTACCTCAGGAAGGTGGCATCCATCATTAAGGGCCCTTGCCATTCAGGACATGCCCTCTTCTCATTACTACCATCAGGGTATACGGGCCTGAAGACCCACATTCAATGTTTTAAGGCTACCTTCCTCCCCTCCACCATCAGATTCCTGACTGTTCCACAAAATACTACCTCACCCTTTCTGATTGGTCTATAAACACTACCTCACCATTTCTGATTGGTCCATAAACACTACCTCACCATTTCTGATTGGTCCATAAACACTACCTCATCAAATCACCTTTGTACTGTTTATTTTTTACTGTTGGTTATAGTAATTTTTATGTCTGGCATTGTACTTCTGCCACAAAGCAACAAGGTTCACAGCATATGTCAGTGATAATCAGTCTGGTCCTTAGTGTGTAGAAACAGTGAAGTATGTAGACTACAGAGGTAGGGTGTGTGTTTCAGGTGAGCTGAATTAGAGTGGAGTGGGCCATGTTACCGAGGTGACAATCGATGGCGTCATGAGGGGTGGGGTAGGAATATGCAGTCTGAAGCACACTGAAGTCTCAACTATAAGACCAAGTCTGAGAATGGTTTTGGATAGATGCCAGGGAGAAGGATGGAATCATTAGCTTGGGAAGAGAATTCTTTACCCTCTGGTAATTTCTCCCCACCCCCGCCCCCCACCAGTCTCCCTTTTCACATTCCCCATTCTGGCTCTCTTCATACCCCTTCTCTTCTCCTCACCTGCCCATCACCTTCTTCTGGTCCCCCTCCTCCATCCCTTTCTCCAATGGTGCACACTCCTTTCCTGTCACAATCCTTATTCAGCCATTTCCCTTTTCCATCGATCACCGCGCCGTTTCTCGCTTCATTCACCCTCCCGCCACCCACTTTACCTTCCTTCCCCCTCACCAGGTCTCACAAATCGCCTTCCAGCTTGTACTTCTTCCCCTGCCCCCACCTTCTTCACCCTCCCTTTCCGGTCCTGAAGGAGGATCTTGGCCTGAACCACTGACTCTTTATTCCTTTCCAGGGAGGCTGCCCGACCTGCTGAGTTTCTCCAGTGTTTTGTGTGTTTTGCTGTTGCCCATCCCCTCAATACTTAATCAGGAGAAACCTCTGCTCCTCCAGCCCTGGGCTTCACACTCGTAGTCTGGCAGAGTAGAGGGTGCAAGCACTCACACTAATCTCATGTCCTCATGCACAAAACACAACTTAGTTCCAGGGGGTCTCCTGTGGTGCTGCACAACTATTTGGAACTGGACACATCAGCTGCTGAAACTTGATGCACTGACTGCATTTCAAGCAGTGGCCAATACTTCCCATCTGAGGACAAAAAAAACGCAGAAAAGCTAAGATCTTGTAGATTCATACGGATGAAATGATGTAAAGTCAGGGTCAAAGAGTGAAATTGGAGTCGCCAGTCTGATAAGTGGGTTAAATTACAAGGGATGGTTACACAAACTAGAGCTGTATCTCCCGGAAGTTACAAGATTACAAGGTAATATGCTTGCATTTGGAGATGTAAGAGATTGCTGATGCTGGAATCTGGAGCCACACATAAAACGCTGGAGGAATCTGGTAGGTCGGGCAGCATCTGTGGCAGAGTCGGCATTTCAGGTCACAGCCCTTCATCCGGGCTTGCGCAGTTGCTCCAACACTTTCTGTGCTGACAAATGTGATTGAATTTTCCAGGGCGTGAGGAGGAACTAACTGAGAGAAATAATTTTTACTGGTTGTAGAGTCGAGAACATTTGAGTTGGGCTTTCCAGTGATAAAAGTTTGCAAACGTTTCTACATACAGATACAAGAGGTTCTGCAAATCCATGATACCATAAGATATAGAAGCAGGAGGAGTCTGTTCATCCCTTCTGCCTGATCCCCAGTTTAATAAAGTAATAGTGGTTCAACAATATCTCGTCCAGAAACGACAATAGTTTCTTTCCCTCCACAGCTGCTGCCTGGCTTGCTGAGTTTCTCCAGCGTTTTGTGTGTTCCTCTGGATTTCCACCTTCTGCAGAATCTCCTGTGTTTATGGTGGATTTTCTTCCTCCTGCACCAAGCCCAAATCTCTTAGTATCAAAAAGTCTATCAATCTCCCCCTTAGAGTTACAGCCAGTGGCCACTGCATTAGATACACCCGTACACCAGCTTGTTAATCAATCAGCCGATTGTGTGGCAGCAACTCAATGCATAAAAGCATGCAGACACGGTCAAGAGGTTCAGTTATTGTTCAGAGCAAACATCAGAATGGGAAGAAATATGATCTAAGTGACTTTCACCATGATCTCCTGGGATTTTCATGCTCAGCTGTCTGGAGTTGACAGTGAATTATGCAAAAAATAAAACAGTAACATCCAGCGGGCAGCAGCTCTGTGGGCGAAGATGCCTTGCTAATGCAAGAGGTCAGAGGAGAAGGGCCAGACTGGTTCAAGCTGACAGGAAGGTGACAGTAACTCAAATAACCATGTATTTGAGCAGTGGTGTGCAGAAGAGTATCTCTGAATGCACAACACATTGAACCTTGAAGTGGATGGGCTACAGACTCATGAGGCCAAAGGGCCTACTTTGTGCGGTGAATCACTCTAAGTGAGCTGAGGGGGAATCAGGTGTTTGATACATTCTGTGGCCACTATATATATGGGGGGGAGGGGGTTATCTTCAAAGCTAACCCCTTCCTTCACCTGAACTGGAGGTGATGTCCAGTATAAAGTAGTGAGTGATCCATTGCACCAACCAGTTATAGAGGTGCATTAAATCTTGAGGGGCATAATTGAGGTGAAGGTCACAGTCTTTTTCCTACGATATAGCAGCCCCACTCAAAAGGACAAAAATTTAATGTGAGAGAGGAAGTTTTAAAGAGGGCCTGAGAGGCAATTCTTTTCCCATATCGAGGGTGGTGGGTATTTGGATCGAGCTGCCACAGGAATTGAAAGATACAGGTATCGTTAAAATGTTTAAAAGACATCTGGACAGATACATAGTTAGGATTGTTTTCGAGCAGGGGGTCCCAAGCTGGGGTCCACAGAACCCTCGATTAATGGTAGAGGGTCCATGGCATAAAAACGGTTGGGAATCTTTGTTTTAGAGGGAATGGGACAAATGCAGGCAAATGGGACTAGCGGAGTCAGGTAATTTGCTTGGCAAAGATGGGCTAGGCCATAGGGCCTGTATCTGTGCTGTATAAAATCTACGGATCTACAATTTCCCGAGCTGGCGTGAGAGTTGTGAGTATCTGCTCCAGAAGTAGGACATCTGAATTTTTCCAGATGGCACATGGTAGACCCACATTCCCCTGCCCTCCATCTGTGCCCACCGCAGCCCGCCAACACCACAATCTGAACCTTTACTCCTCAGCTGCCGATGAGCCTCAGCCGGTTCCCGCGGCCACACGATCCCAAGCACTCATCGAATGCTTGCGTCTTGACACTCCACGCGGACAGCTAGCTGAGCCTGAAAATGATTCAATTTCCCAACAAGAGGCCATTTTATGAATAAGGTGGAAATTACCCTCCTCCCCTTCTCAAATTTCCAGTCTCCCAAACCCCGCAGGTAACATTAAATTCAGGATCACAAAAACAGATTCTGAATCAGAATCAGGTTTAGTACCACTGGCATATGTTGTGAAATTTATTAACTTTACAGAAGCAGTACAATGAAATACATGATAAATAAATATAGAGGAAAAATTGAGTTACATTACATATATAGATATGTCTATTAAATAGTTAAAATAAGTAAGGCAAAATAACAAAAATAAAAAGTAGTGAGGTAGTATTCATGGGTTTAATGTCCATTTAGAAATCGGATGGCAGAGGGGAAGGAGCTGTTACTGAATCATTGACTGTGTGCCTTCAGGCTCCTGTATCCGCTTCCTGATGGTGACAATGAGAAGAGGGCATGTTCTGGGTGGTGGAGATCCTTAATGACGGACGCCGCCTTCCTAAGGCACTGCTCCTTGAAGATGTCTTGGATAATACAGAGGCTCGTACCCATGATAGAGCTGACTAATTTTACCAGTTTCTGCAACTTACTGCGATCTTGTGAAGTACCTACCCCCCACCCCCCATACCAGACGATGATACAGCCAGTCGGAATGCCCTCCACGGTTGACAAACCAAATCTTCTATAACTCTGAATGAACTATAGCCGCTGTCTTGCCTTCTTTATAGCTGCATCAATATGTTGTGTCCAGGTTAGATCCTCAGAGTTACAGACACCTGGGATCTTGAAATTGCTCACTCTCTCCACTCCTGATCCCTCTGTGAAGATTGGTTTGTGTTCCCTCATCTTACTCTTCCTGAGGTCCACAATCAGCTCTTTGGTCTTGCTGACATTGTTGCTGTGACAACACTCAACTAGCTGGTATATCTCATTTCTGTACGCCCTTCCATCACCATCAAACACTTGAAGAGATGGATGATAGAATGGTACAACATAAGACAGGGCTTTTGACCCACAACATCTGTGCTTATCACAATGGCAAAATACATTTCCCCTGCCTGCACATGATCCATATCCCTCCATTTGCATGCTCATGTGCTTATCTCAAAACCTCTTAAACACCATTGTCGTATCTGCTTCCAGTAATGCCCCTGACACCTACTACTCTCTGTGTAAAAAGCTTGACCCACACTAATTACACTGGACAACAAAGATTTTACTTCCTGAATACTTCTGAGAGTATCTTATCGACTTTGGGCTGCTGATCATGAAATATTTCTGTCATGCACCACTTTTTGAAGTTGCCTATATTTGTTATTTCAGTTCATAATTCAGTCAGAATTACTGATGCCAAAATTAAGGAAGGTATTTTTGTTGATCCACAAATCAAACAAGTCATCAGTGACAACCAATTCAAAGAACTTCTAGTGGGACTGGAGAAAATCGCATGGAAGACATTCAAGAATGTTGAAAATTTTCTCAGCAACTACAAAGCACCAGACTATGTGCAACTGGTTGACAACATGCTGCAAGCATACAAAACCATGAAGTGTAACATGTCACTAAAGATTCATTTTCTGCATTCCCATTTCAACTTCTTCCCTGCAAGTCTTGGTGCTGTCAGTGACGAGCATGGTGAAAGGTTTCACCAGGACATTACGGTCATGGAGAAATAGTATCAGGGCACCTGGAATCCATCAATGCTGGCTGATTATTGCTGGACACATAAGCGAGAAGCCTCAGACACTGAGTACAAACAAAAATCATCAACAAAATATTTTTAGCTTAGTTGAACTATTGCAAATCATCAGCGCCGCCATGCAATTAAATGCATTATATTCGATAAAAGTTAATTTCTTGTTTCTCCAAATTCCTATGTGATACAAGTAGTCTGAAACTATATTTGCATTTAGCCTCAAGTGGTGTATCAAAAACAAAACAAAAAAAATCTGAGGAAGCAACACTTTGAAAAAAATTTGCTGTCTAGTGTTAGTTATACTTTCCCTTTCCCATATTAAAGCTATGTACTTTAGTATTTAGCAAGGAAGAAGATATACATTGTGGCATAAATAGGGTAAATAGTCCTTTTCCCCAGGCTGAAATATCAAACAAAATAGGTGAGAGGGGAAAGGTCAAAGGAGATTGATGAGGCAAGTTTTGCTTTTTTCACACACACAGAGTGCTAGGAACCTGGAAAGTGATGGAAGCAAATACGAAAGCAATGTTTATGAAGCATTTAGACAGATAGATGGCACAATCAGATTTAATATCACCGGGATATGTCGGAAATGTGTTGTCTTTGTGACAGCAGTACAATGCAATACATAATAATAGAAAAACAAAAAAACTGCGAATTACATAAGTATGTATTAAATAGTTAAATTAAATAAGTAGTGCAAGATAAAAATAAAAGAAAGTGATGAGGAAGTGTCCATTCAGAAATCGGATGGCAGAGGGGAAGAAGCTGTTCCTGAATCACTGAGTGTGTGCCTTCCGGCTCCTGTACCTCCTTCCTGATGAGAAGAGGGAGGGATGAGAATGGACGGATATGGATCATGAGCAGGCTGATGCAGCGGAGGCAGCATGGTAACGTAGTGGCTAGCAGGATGGTTTACAGTGCCGGTTCAATCCCCACGGCTGCCTGTACGGAGTTTGTACGTTCACCTGTGACCATGTGGTCCTCTGGTTCCCCCCGCCCTACCCACAGTCCAAACACCTACCGGTTGGTAGGTTAATTGTCCGGTGATTAGGCTCGAATTAAATCAGGGGTTGCTCCGCTCTTTCACGTAAACACACTGACAGCATGGTCCGCACACGCACAGTGGGGTGAGGCCGCTGATCGGATACACCCTCACCCTCGGTGATTTTCCAAAGCTGAAATGGAGAGGACGTGCACCTTGAAGCCGGGGAGGTGGCTAACAGCATGCTGTAAACATTAGACCCTGCCACGGGGAAGGGGGAGGGTTCAAGGGCATTAGATTCAGATAACCCTTGACCCCACACACACATCCTCACTATTTTGGTGCTAATCTGAGGAAAAGGTGGAGTATCTGAATGGACGTCTGGTTACTCGACACCATACCTGATGGTGATTCTGGACAATTACACACTCGTGTACAATGTACAAGGAGTTAAAATCTCTGTCCAAAGTCTGTAAAACATTCTGTTTCACATATTCTTGTCCTTTTCAGACCCGTGTTCTGTTTATTACTGAGGACTGACGGGGCAGCTTTCTGCAGTATCCCCCACAGGGAGCCTAGCTGGAGCCGCCCATTCACATTTCACTCAGATCTTTGACGGCATCAGGGGCGACCTCCATTCCATCTGTCTCTGGTGCCGTGCCTTCCTCATTCAGTGCAAGGAACGGTGGAAAAACAGCCCTGTGTTCGGAAAGGAGAGGAGGAGAGTGGGGCGAAGAGAGGGAGGGGCGAAGGGAGGGAGGGAGGGAGAGAGAGGGAGGGAGGAAGAAGGAGGATGTGTGAGAGAGAAGGAGAGAGAGGGGAGATGGAGAGAGGGAGGGAGGGTAGGGGAGAGAAAGAAGAGAAGAGGGAGAGAGGAGGTGGGAGAGAGGGGGAGGGGAGAGGGGAAATGGGGGAGGAGAGAGGGGGAAGCGGAGAGAGGAAGAGGGAGAGGGGGAGAGAGGGTAAGGGAGAGAGGAAGAGTGGAAGAGGAGGGGGGATTGAGAGGGGAGAGGGATTGAGGGGGAGAAGGAGGGGGGAAGGGGAGGGGAGAGCAGAGGGGGAGAGGAAGAGTGGAAGAGGAGAGGGATTGAGGGGGAGGAGAGAGAGGGGGAGGGAGAGAGGGAGGGGAAGGGGAGGGGAGAGGAGAGGGGGAGAAGAGAGGGGGAGGGAACAGAGAGGGTAAAGAAGGTGAGGGAGAGGGAGATGGAGTGGAGGAGACAAACAACAGAGGGGGGAGTGGAGTGATGGAAAGAGAAAGAAAGGGAGAAAAGGGAGAGAGTGAGGGAAGGATAAGAGAGGCATAGAGAGAGAAAGAGAGAGGGAGAGAGAGAGGGAAAAGACAGACAGACAAAGGGGGAAGGGAAAGAGAGGGTAGACTGAAGCAACACTGACGATGGGACTGTTATAAGTTTCCCTTAGGCTCGTTTTGCTCACAGTTGCAGAATAAAGAAACATCCCTCTCAAACTGGACTTGTACTTTCGCCAGGGTGGAACAATATAGACTCTAGTTTCCCTACTGTAAAACCAGCAAATCCTTTTAATACTTCCCAGGTCTGTGGTTAGTTTACTGCCTCAGGAAATACTGTCAAAGAATCTACTGGGTAGTATTTCAACAATCAATTGCACTGAGCCATGGACGGGCTGCACAGCAAGCAGCAGTGACCCTGCCGTGTGCAACAGGACCTGTCAGTTTACAGTCTGCGACCACGGGCTCTCTCCGTCCCTGTGCCGGATTATAAAATCAACTTCAAGACAAATGAACAAGGTCCTTATCTCCAACAGGAAAGCAGGAATATCTCTGGCATTTTCTGTTTTTATTTCAGATCTTTAACATCTGCTTTTGTAAAATTTTTAACCCATAGATCTCCTGTGCAGCCTCCTCAGTACACCTGTGACTTCCCTGCAGTGTGGTGACCAGTGCAGGGCTTTCAACTGGCTATCAGTCCCAGGAACAAACACACACACTGTGCTTTAGCAGGTTATCAGGCTAATGATTCTCACACTACAGCAGCTGGCTATCTCCCCCCACATCCCCCCCACCCCTGCCTAGGGTCATTGGCTGCCAAATCCCTCACCTTTGCTATCCTGCTCCTGACTCCCTCCAAAGCATCTGCAAAAATTAAATTGATAATTCTATAAATCTTGAATGAAATCCTAGTTTTATTAATGGTGAACATGAAACTACCCAACTGTTTCATTAATGTTCTTTACAGAATGAAATACATCCTCCTGACTTGCAGCAATCTATAAACAGCTCCTGAGCCACACAGTATGATTGGCTCTTCGCTGCCCTCTAAGTGATCTGGCAAGCCAATCAGTCCAAGGGGTAAATAAGGATGGGCACTAAATCCCAGCCAGGCCAGCGCCAATCACATCCCAGAAATGACTTAAAGCAGACCCTTCATGGGATGGCTCCGATACCTCTCGTTGGATCAGTTAAGACAATATTGCAGTACAGTACCTCATTCCCCAGCAATGAGCACATCTACACGGAGCGCTGTCACAGGAAAGCGGCATCCATCATCAAGGATCCCCACCATCCAGAACATGCTCTCTTCTCACTGCTGCAATCTAGAAGGTGATACAGGAGCCTCAGGACTCACACCACCAAGGTCAGGAACAGTTATCACCCCTCAACCATCAGGCTCTTGAACCAGAGGGGATAACTTCACTCGCCCCATCACCGAATCGTTCCCACAACCTATGGACTCATTATGAAGGACTCTTCATCTCATATTCTCGATATTTTTAACTTATTTATTTTTTTTGTATTTGCACAGATTGTTGTTTTTTGCACATTAGTTGACGTCCGTCCAATTGGGGGCGGTGTTTCGTTGATTCCATTGTGTTTCTTGGATTTATTGTGTATGTCGGCAGGAAAATAAATCTGAGGGTTGTGCACGGTGACACAGATGTACTTTGATAATAAATTTAATTTGAACTGGCCACATCCTGAACTGTGCTCACTGCTACTCAGCACGGCCTCCTTCCAATAATACATCACAAAACAAGATCGTCTTTCTATTGTGCTTTTCCACAAATTTCTCCCAGAGATGTACAGGGAGATGTACAGATGTAGGAGTAAGAGGCTTAGCTGGGATACAAGGAAGAATTTTGCCACTCGGAGGATTGCTGGAATCCGCACTGGCTGAGAGGGTGGCAGTGACAGAGACTCACAACAACTGAGAAGTTTCTAGACAAGCACTTGAACTGCCAAGGCATAGAAGGATATCAGACCAATTGTTGATTAATGGAATTAGTGCAGACGGGGATTTGATAGTCCCTATGGATGGAGTGGGTCAAAGTTTCTGTCCTGAGTAACTCTACAACAGGTACATAAAACATAATGTTCTGATACTAGAGGGGGATCAGCTACAACCTTGCACTCAATGTCAGTAAGACCAAAGAACTGATTGTGGACTTCAGAAAGGGCAAGACGAGGGAACACATACCAGTCCTCACAGAGGGACCAGAAGCGGAAAGGGTGAGCGGTTATAAATTCCTGGGTGTCAGCATCTCTGAGGATCTAACCTGGGCCCAACGTATCGATGCAGTTACAAAGAAGGCCCAACAGTGGCGATTTCATTAGGAGATTAAGGAGACTTGGTACGTCACCAAAGACACTCGCAGATTTCTACAGATGTACTGTGGAGAGCTTTCTGATTGGCTGCACCACCGTCTGGTATGGGGGGTGGGGAGAGGGGGGATGGTGGGTCTACTGCACAGGATCGAAGTAAGCTGCAGAGGGTTGTAAACTCAGTCAGCCCCATCATGGTCACTAGCCTCCAAAGTGTCCAGGACACCTTCAAGGAGCGATCCCTCAAAAAAGGGCATCCATCATTAAGGACCCCCACCACACAGGGCACGCCCTCTTCTCATTGCTACTATCAGGATGGAGATACAGATGCCTGAAGACACACACTCAGCGATTCAGGAACAGCTTCTTCCTCTCTGCCCTCAGGTTGCTGAATGAACATTGAACCCATGAGCACCACCTCACTACTTTAATTTAACTGTTTTATATAAACAGAATATAATATTATAGATATTATTTGCTGTAATTCACATTTCTTTTTTCTCTATTATTACGTATTGCAATGTCCGAAAACTTTCTCCCCCTCCCCCTCCCTCTTTCAACTCTCTTACTAGCTCTTCTTTCAGTTAGTCCTGACGAAGGGTCTCGGCCCGAAACGTCGACTGTACCTCTTCCTAGAGGTGCTGCCTGGCCTGCTGCGTTCACCAGCAACTTTTATGTGTGTTGATTGGTATCATGCCCAACTCTGCACTCTCTCCAGTGCAATCCCAACCCTCTCGTAGTGCAGTGCTCACAACTGTACACTGTGCTCTGTCTGTAGCCTGTCTAGTGTCCTATACAATTCAAAAGTGTCCTCCCTGTTTTTGTAATTTACAGCTCCATCAACAGGTTACCCCTTTTGCCTTCTCACCAACTTGCCCTGATTCCTTCAGCTACTTGTGAACATGAGCTCCAAGATTCCTCTGTGACTTCCACACTCCTTCAGGTCTTCAGGGAGGAGAATTTGGGAGGACACCTTCCAGTCCTCATCAAGGAGTCAACAGTGGAAAGGGAGAGTGGCTTCAAGTTATCAGTCATCACCTTCTCAGAGGATCTGTCCAGTCCTGGGCGCAACACGCCGATACTTATTCTGAAGGAGGCATGCCAGTGGGCTATATTTCATTAGGAGGTTGTGTAGATTTGGTACGTCGCTAAAGACTAGCAAATTTCTACAGGTGTATTGTTGAGAGCACTCTGTCTAGTCTCAACACTGTCTGGTATGGAGGGGCCACTACACAGGATCGGAAAAAGCTGCAGAGGCTTGTAAACACAGCCAGCTCCATCCTGGGCAGTAGCCTCCACACCATTGAGGATATCTTCAAAAGGCAATGCCTCAAAAAGGTGGCAAGCATTATTAAAAGGATATACACCACTCAGGACTTGCCCTCTTGTCACTACTACCATCAGAGACTAGTTTCATCGTGGAATGCTCAGGTTTCTGAACGGTCCCTGAACCAATGAACGTTACCTCACTGTTTTTGCACTACATATTTAATTCAAATTTATAAATATCTCTGATTGTAATTTATAGTATTTTAGTCATTACACTGTACAGCTGCTGCAAAATGCCACGCCAGTGGTAATAAACCCGATTCAATATTCTAGCATTTATCATTAATTCCCTATCCTTGTTTGCTCTCCTTACCCTCACCACAGACTGAAAACCATTTGCCACCCCCCTGCCTCCATTCCCAACACCCTAACATGCCAACCGATACCCAGAGGTTTTACTGCAGCTTCTGTCCTTGCCCGTCCCTCGTCAAAGCCCAGAGCCAGCGCCTGCCTCATAGTGCAGTTTCGGTACACTCACATTCCTGGCAACTTCCAGCTGGAAACATAACACGCTGCTGCTTATAAGGAGTGAGCTCAGCAACTTTTCTGACGGAGACCAGTACTTTTGCGTACATTCTGCTAATTAAATGAAGAGAAAATCAATTCCTTCATTTAATCATCTTGCCTTAATGTCGCCATGGCGCCACTACCTGTTGGCAGTTCCTTTTGATAAATGTCCATAATTACACAACCTAAACAAGCTGGCCCCCTGCCAGATCTGCGTGCGGCCTTGGGGTCTGTGAAGCCTGTCCACAGCTATCTTCCAGAACCCTGCAAACCTGCTTAATCTGCCCCTGTAGACCCTTACCAATTTTTACCAAAAGCATTCTGTACAGATGGTATGGAAACTGCTCTGCGTGTGACCGCGAGGAACTGCAGAGAGTTGCAGACACAGCTCAACACACCGTCGGAAGCAGCCTCCTCCCCACGGACTCTCGCTGCCTCAGTAAAGCAGTCAGCATAATCAAAGACCCAACTCACTCCAAACATTATCTGCTCTCCCTCCCCGCTCCCTTTGGGCTGAAGATACAGAGACCTAAAAGCATATACAGCCAGGCTCAGGAACAGCTTCCACCTCACCGTGATCAGACTCCTGAATGGACCTCGTGTATGATGAGATGGAATCACAGCCTCATAATCTACCTCTTTATGATCTTTTACTTCACCACTTTCCAGCACTGCACTTTTTCAGAAGCTGTTACACTTTATTCTGCATTGTTATTGTTTATCTTATTCTAGCTCAATGCACTGTGTCATGATTTGATCTGTATGAATGGTATGAAAGACAAGCCTTTCACTGTATCTTGGTACATGAGTCAATAATAAACCAGTAACTGAGGGAGGGTCCAGGACACTGGGCAAGCACTTCTACATAAAGTAGACAGGATGCTCAGTTATAGCACCTCCAACTGCGCACCACACTTCCGGTTCTGGACGGAAGGATCTGTCTGGATTTGTATACACGTGTTCCTGACAGATCGTGCCATTCATATATGTGACCACTTTATTAAGTACCTGTGCACCCAATGTTAACGCGAATATCTAATTGACCAATTGTGTGGCAGCAACTCAATGCATAAAAGCATGCAGACATGGTCAAGAGGTCCAGTCGTTGTTCAGACCCAATATCAGAATGGGGAAGAAATGTGATCTCAGTGACTTTCACCGTGGAATTGTTGTTGATGCCAGATGGGGTGGTTCAAGTATCTCAGAAACTGCTGCTTTCCTGGGAATTTCACACACAACTGTCTCTAGATAGATAGATAGATAGATATACTTTATTAATCCCGAGGGAAATTTGGTCCTCCGGATTTCAGCAGGGGTGTCCACCGCTCTGTTCGCTAAGCCGGCCGGTCTTTGCTGGTCCGTGAAATACACAATGCGACCTTGCTTCTGTCCCGCGTGTCGGGATGTAACCATTTCCAGCGCTAGAGAAAACCCAAATAAAACTCTCTCTACCAGCATGTTAGAGAGGGTGCAGCTTCGACGTGTTACCGTGAGAAAAAAAATACAAAAATAACGTAAATTAAAAAGTAAGAAGAAGAAAGTAAGAATAGATCGGAACGGCTGTACCAGGCTGCATGCACGACCGGCGCGTGCGCACTAATGTGTTTAGAGTTCACAGAGAGTGGTGAAATAAGCAAAAAACATCCAGTGAGCAGCAGTTCTGTGGGCAAAAATGTTTTGTTAATGAGAGAGGCCAGAGGAGAATGACCAGACTGGATCAAGCTGACAGGAAGGTGACAGTAACTCAAATAACCAGACTTCACAACAGTGTTGTGCAGAAGACCATCTCTGAATGCACAAGACATCGAACTGTAAAGTGGATGGGCCAGTAGAAAAAGACCACAGACATACACCTGGTGTATATTGAGGTACTAAAAGAAAAGAGAAAGCAGGATATAGTGTAGCAGCTGTGAGGAAGTGCAAAGCCACAGTCGGGTAGGATGGGAGATCAAGAGTTCAGCCTTAACATGTGAGGGGCCATTCAAGAGTCTGATCGCAGAGGGATACACCTTCCTTCAGCCTGGTGGTGTGGGCTTTCAAGCTTTTGTATCTTCTATCTGGCAGTGAGGAGAGAAGAGAAAATGTCCAAGGTTGGAGAGGTCTTTAGTTAAGTTGGCTGCTTTCTTGAGGCAGTAGGAAGTGCAGACGGTGTCACTGGAGGGGATGCTGGCTTGTGTGGCTGGAATTGTGAGTTTGTGGACACGGAGTAGAACTGAAACCCAAGCAAGGAGGTAGTGCAGCAAGGCATGGTAACTAACAGACAAAGGATCCGCATGGTTCAATAGGCTGAACACTTACAAATTAACATGTACAGAAAATGGTCTTATAATACAGATGAAAGTTACACTGAGAGATGCTGGCTATTACTTTTATAAGACACATCAGCGTGACCAGTGGTCATTAATATAACCAGAAAAAGTTACACACAGAACAGCTGAGGGAACATTTTCACAAAGAGGGCTATAACCAAATGGAATAGTGGGCCATTCAAGGTGCTCAAGCCACACACTGAGAGTCTTTATACATCGACTGTGCCTTCATCATAATGTGAAAGTCGTCGACAGTAGCATCGTCCACTGTTACCGCCTCAGAATAAAGGGACTTGCCTTTAAAAGGAGGAATCAGCGTTGAGGGCATATTCAAAAGACCAGGCCTCATCCATCTTTAAGGACCCCCATCACCCAAGACATGCTCTCTTCTTATTGCTAGTATCAGAGAGGATCCTGAAGACCCACACAGAGATTCAGGGACAGCTTCTTCCCCACAGCCGCCAGATTTCTGAAGAGACAGTGAACCGTGGACTCACAGAACACTACAGCAGAAACACAGGCCATGCTGAATATTCATCGGCCCAGTCCCATCAACCCGCACCCGGACCATAGCCTTCCACACCCTCCCATCCATCTACCCACAAATTTCTCTTAAATATTGAAATCGAACTTGCACCCACCAATTCTGCCGGCAGCTTGCTCCACACTCTCACCACCCTCTGAGTTAAGAAGATCCCCTTCATGTCCCCCTTAAGCTTTTCTCCGTTCACCCTTAATCTATGACCTCTAGTTGAAGTCTCACCCAGACTCAGTGGAAAAGGCCTGCTTGCATTTACCCTATCTGTACCCCACATGATTTTGCACACCTCTATCAAATCTCCCCTCATTCTCCTACACTCCATGGAATAAAGTCCTAACCTATTCAACCTTTCCCTATAACTCAGGTCCTCAAGTCCTTGCAGCATCCTTGTAAATTTTCTCTGCACTCTTTCAATCTTGTTGATAACTTTCTTGTAGATAGGTGACAAGATCTGCACACTGTACTCCAAATTAGGAGGAAGATACAAAATGCTGGAGGAACTCAGCAGGTCAGGCAGCATCTATGGAGAGGAATAAACGGACAACACTACAGGACAAGATCATTCTTCAGGACTGAAAAGGAAGGGGGAAGATGCTAGAGGTGGGGGAGGGGAAGTAGCACAAGCTAGCAATGATAGCTGAAGCCGGGTGGTTGATTGGCAGTGGGGGAGAGGGGAAATAAAGTATGAGGCTGAGACATGATAGGTGGAAAAGATAAAGTGCTGATAGGAGAGGAGAATGGACGATGGGGAAAATGGAAGGAAGAGGGGCACCAGGCAAAGGTGATAGGCAACACACATAAAAGTTGCTGGTGAACGCAGCAGGCCAGGCAGCATCTCTAGGAAGAGGTACAGTCGACGTTTTGGGCCAAGACCCTTCATTAGAGGTGATAGGTAGATGAGGAGAAGAGGTAAGAGGGGGCCAGAGTGGGGAATTGAAGAAGAGGGAAGTGTGAGGGGGATAACACTATCGGTACCAGAGGTTGGAGAAATCTATGTTTATGCCATCAGGGTGGAGGCTACATAAACAGAATATAAAGTTTTGCTCCTCCAACCTGACTGTCGCCTCACCATAGCAGCAGAGGAGGCCAAAGATTGACATGTCGGAATGCAAATGGGGATTGGGACTAAAATGATTGGACACCAGGAAGTCCTAATGTCTGTGGAAGGAGAGAAGGTGTCTGACAAAACAGTCCACCAATGTACATCGGGCCCCACTAATGTGGAGGAGTCCATAATGGGAGCACCAGGTACAGTAGATGACCCAAGTATACTGTATTTGCAGGTGAAGTGTTGCCTCACCTGGAAGGACTGTTTGGAATCCTGAATGGAGGTGAGGAAGGAAGTGAATAGGTAGGTGTAGCTCTTTGGCCACTTGTGGTGGATAAGTGTCAGAAGGGAGATCAGTGGGGAGGGATGAACGGACAAGGGAATCACAGAGGGAGCGATCCCTGAGGAAAATGGAGAGTTGGTGGGGTTGGGGGAGGAGGTGGAGGTAACGACGTGTTTGGTGATAGAGTCCCGTTGAGAATGACAGAAGTTGTGAAGAATGATTGATGAATGCAGGGGCTGATCGGTGGTAGGTAAGGACGAGAGGAACTCTATCACTGTTAAGGAGGTGGGAAGACGGGGACAGCACGGATGTTCAGGAAATGGGGAGATATGGGTGAGGGCAGCATCAAAAGGAGAGGAAGGAACCCCTGTTCATTGAAGAAGGATGACATTTCCGATGTCCTGGAAAGAAAACCCTCATCCTTGGAACAGATGCAGCAGGGACAAAGGAACTGAGAAAAAGGAATGACATTTTACAGGAGACAGTGTGGGAAGAGTCAAGAAAGAAATCAGTAAACATTTTGTTTTTGGAGATGGATACAAAGAGATCACAAAAGGGGAGAGATGTGTCAGAAATGGATAGAGTGAATTTAATTTAAATTTTGTTTTATACATATTTGCTATTATAATCTATAGTATTTTTATGTACTGCACTGGCAGAGAATATTAAACCTGACTGATTCTGGCATTCCGAATTTCTTCAGACAGAGAGTGCTGAATCTGTAGAAGCTGTTGCCAGTGTCTGGGGCTGCGAAGGCCAGGTCATTGGCTAACTTGAGGCAGACGCTGATAGGTTCTAGGGCGGTTAGGGTTAAAGGTTACAGGCAGAAAGCAAGAGAATGGGATTGAAAAAATATCAGCCATGATTGATGGCAGGCAGATTTGATGGTCTGAATGGCCTAATTCTGCTCCAATAATTTACAGTCCACCCATCACCCTGAACATTGACTCCTTCCACCGTGGGTACCACCACAAAAAAGCACAGTTATTATTCTCGTAGACTGCTCAGACAGTAGCTTCCAACCCATGACTTCTACCACCAGGAAGAACAACAACAGTGGGTACCACATTCCGAACATCTTACACACCAACTCCCATTTGGTAACATACTGCCAATTCTTCAACGTCGCTGGGTCAAAATCCCACAGAACCCTGACAAGAACTACATCACTTCAACGAGGTGGTACATTACATGGCAAAAACTACAGGCTTATTGGCAACACCAATATCCTGTTAGCAATTTGCATTAAATTGGATCTTTCGAGCCTACCTATAAAATTATGAGCTGTTTTTTCAGAATCAGAATCCAGGTTTAATATCACTGGTAAATGTCGTGAAATTTGTTGTCTTTGTGGCAGCAGTACAATACAATACATGATAATAGAGAAAAAAATTGTGTGTGTGTGTGTGTGTGTGTGTGTGTGTGTGTGTGTGTGTGTGTGTGTATTAGTTAAATTAAATAAGGTCTGCAAAAATAATATTTAAAAAAAAAGTTGTGAGGTACTGTTAGTGGGTTTAATGCCCATTCAGAAATCGGATGGCAGAGGGGAAGGAGCTGCTCCTGACTTACTGAGTGTGTGCCTTCATGTTTCTGTACCTCCTTCCTGATGGCAGCAATGAGAACAGGGCATGTCCCGACTGATTAGGGGTTGGGGAGGGGGGTTCTTTAGTGATGGACACCGGCTTTATGAGGCATCGCTTCCTGAAGATGTCCTGGCTACTACTGAGGCTGGTGCTCATGATGGAGCTGATTTCTCTGCAGCTAGCTTCTATCCTCTGCAGCAGCCCCACCCTCCATACCAGATGGCAATGAAGCCAGTTAGAATGGCATCAAGAACTTTAATGAACAGTATTACCTCAGTACCGTCCCTCCGACAGTGAGACACTCCCTCAGTACCGTCCCTCCGACAGTGTGACACTCCCTCAACACCGTCCCTCCAACAGTGTGACACTCCCTCAGTACTGTCCCTCTGACAGTGAGACACTCTCTCAACACCGTCCCTCCGACAGTGTGACACTCCCTCAGTACCGTCCCTCCGACAGTGAGACACTCCCTCAACATCGTCCCTCCGACAGTGAGACACTCCCTCAGTACCGTCCCTCCGACAGTGAGACACTCCCTCAACACCGTCCCTCCGACAGTGAGACACTCCCTCAACACCGTCCCTCCGACAGTGAGACACTCCCTCAGTACTGTCCCTCTGACAGTGTGACACTCCCTCAGTACCGTCCCTCCGACAGTGTGACACTCCCTCAGTACTGTCCCTCTGACAGTGTGACACTCCCTCAGTACCGTCCCTCCGACAGTGAGACACTCCCTCAGTACCATCCCTCCGACAGTGTGACACTCCCTCAGTACTGTCCCTCTGACAGTGTGACACTCCCTCAACACCATCCCTCCGACAGTGAGACACTCCCTCAGTACTGCCCCCTGACAGTGTGACACTCCCTCAGTACTGTCCCTCTGACAATTGGGTTTTCTGAATCTGTCTCCCTCTGAAGACATCTGGACTCCCACAACTCTTCTTCATCTTCCCTCATAGTTCACTTACCCTCTACCTTAAACATAATTCAACTCTGCCATGGAGGGTCCATGCATGGCTACAGGAGGAGGAGGGTTGGACATGGGGCTAGCAATACCATCCTGTAAAAACCCCGAGCTACAGAAACACCAACGGAAGCTCCAAGGAGCTCCTCTCTGTGAGAGGAAAGGTCTCTGAAGATGTGATACACCTGCAAGCAACTTGAAAGATTGGCCCAGGACCAAGATCTCTGGTGAGCTGCTGTCAGCAGCCTTTTCCCAGTCGGAGTGACGGCTTCAATGGTAAGTTAAATGTACGCACCCAGATAAGGGCCTATTCTCCAATGGAAAATGGCCCGTCCTCCTTAACCCTGGTTATCTCCTAGCTTTACAGAACTCGATTTCATCTTGAGTAACACAGACTAAAGGCTAGGGGAACTCAGCAGGTCAGGCAGCATCTATGCAAAGGATTAAAGTGTCGACTTTTCCAGCCGAGACTCTTCATCAGGAAGGGAGAAGAATAAAGTTGGAGGGAAAGAAGTACAATCTAGATGACAGGCGAAGGAGTACAATCTAGATGATCGGTGAAGCCAGATGAGGCGCAAGATCAGTGGGTAGCCGAGATGAAGTGTGAAGCTGGGAGGTGATCAGTGGAAAAGGTAAAGGGCTGAAGAAGGATTCCCAGCATCTGCAGAATCTTGTTTTTATTAATTGCATCTCCACGAGCTCTCTGCTGCTCCACAGAAAGTAGAAGCAAATCCTCCAACAAACCTCAAACTTTTCAAACCCACGTTAAAGTTCACTAATAAATGTATAAACACCCACTCATGCTCTGAGTTCCACCGCATAATTCCACTGCAAATTTTAATATGAAACAAGCTGATGTTTTGCACAGAAAAACAATTCATGATCCCAGTTCAGTTCAGAGTTTGGAAAAGTTAGAAGTAAAACAGGCTTGAAGGTGCAGGAACCAGAATGTGCTGGAGAACTGTTACCACCATCAGACTGGAGGTACAGAAACCTGAAGACACACAATGTTGCAGAAACAGGTTCTTCCCTTCCGTCATCAGATTTCTTCATTGTCCATGAACCTATCAACACTACCTCACTACTTTTGCTCTCTTTTTCCACTACGTATTTTTATATATATATATATTTCTTACAGGTTTTATGGTACATTTTGTGTACTGTAATGTATTGCTGCCAAAACACAACAAATGTCACTACAGGTGCCAGCAATTTAAAACCTGATTTTGAGTCAGATTCTGAAGAGAAGAGAGAATGAAGTGGAAGGTCTTTAAGAGGGTGGGAAGCAGACAGACTGTCTGAGGATTTGTTCCGATGAGGTGGCCTGTCCCTTTGGTGCCTCTGAAATATCCTCCTCCTCTTTGCAGGAGTGTGCCTTCTCCACTGTCACAGTGGACAGAGCTTGATACTAACAGCTGAAGATGGGCCCATGCAAGCCCGGCCGTTCTACCAAACATCCACTTGCTCAGGGGAAGAACAACTAGAGCGGTTTCATCCACTCACAGGATGGAAAGGCAGCATTTACTTCCCATCCTTAACTAAATGGCTTATTAACCAATTCCTAGCAAGGCCGTTAACAGGAGTAAATGGTCAAATGTGAGTCACATACAGACCCAACCAGGTAAGAATGGGCAAAACAACGGGGGAGTCAAGCTGGAACAGGAGCAGGCAGAAACCTTCGGCCTACCAGGGCAGTTAGGTTTGTGGATCATGGGTAAGAGGTGGATATGAGCACTGCGGGGTTCAGGAATTATGAGGCTGTTGGCAGTGGATGAGGTTGGTGATGGTGTGGGAGGCAATGGCCTGATGCTTCTTTGCAGGGTCCTGTTTGAGAGGAAGTGTTTGAGAGCTGCTGTCTCACCTCAGCAAAGTACAGGTCAGTCCACCAGACCACAACAGCAACCCCTGCTTGTCAGCAGGTTTGACGGTGAGGATGTGACTGATGCAGAGACAGTGGAGGGCAGTGCGTCAGGAGGGGCGAAGTTCAAATAGGCGACGGTAGTGGTCAGGTTGACACAGTGGATTTTTGTTGGCAGATATGAGATGAGGAGATCCAGAGTGGACAGTGTGCCACAGTGGGATGTCCAAGAAGAAGAAGAAGCAGGTTAAGGGCTGGAGAAGGGATCATTGGCGGGGATGTACAGGATCCTTGCCAAAGAAGTAGACTCAGAGATGGAGACAATGGGAGAAGTGTTGAGGTGAAGGCTTTCTGCCCAAAACATCAACTGCTCGCTTCCCTCTGAAGATGCTGCCTAGTCTGCCGAGTTCCTCCAGTATTCTGTGTGTGTTGTTCAAGATTTCCAACATCGCCAAAATCTCTAACGTTTAAGAATGGACAAATTTCCTTCCCCAAGGAAGGCACAGTAAGCAATATGCATGATAATTCTTCATGGTCACCATCACTGATATAAACTACATACTTAAGTTCTACTTAGATCATGTGATTGCTCCAAGTGTTAGTCGCAGCCTGAATAGTGTGCCCCAAGAACAGAGAGACTATTTAACCCAAGCTCAGGAGCAGAATTTATTTATTTGGAAATTCTGCAATTCCAGACCAATGGGCCCCACCACCCAATTACATCCAGGTGACCAATTAAGCTGCTAACTCGTATACCTTTGCAGTATGAAACTGGAGCACCCGGAAAACCCACACAGTCCCGGGAGAACGCACAACCTCTTTACAGAAAGTGGCAAGTATTGAACCCAGGTCACTGTCACAGCAACAGCGTTACGCTAACCGTGCTGTCCCCGTTTCCATCCCTTACCCCCAGTTAACCCTGACTGCCCCAGTCCCAACCCAACCTCGGACCAGATCACACGCTGAGCCAGGAGGACCTTCCACCGTTCCAGTTGTCACTACTGTTTCAGCCAGCTGAGTCACTGTACCAGAAACACTAATCTCACCACCAGAATGCACACAAGCTGAGAGACAATGACGTCAGTTAAATTTCTGAAAGATCAAAGGATGTTCTCACTCAGACGATGCTCGGGGGTCTGGAACCCATTACCTGAAAGGGTGGTGGGGGCAGAGACGCTGGTCACACCAAGCTGGTACTCGAGGTGAACAGCCAATGAGTGGGAACCCACGGGAGCCAAGGATCAAGAGGCGGGAAGTGGGATTAAGATGGATAGCTCTTTACCAGCCATCATGCACAAATACGCTCCTCTTGTGGTTCAACAAATCAATGAAAAATGACACACAAACAAGGGTAAACAACCATTCTGCAAATTTTTAAAAAATACTGAAAACACTGTCATGTCTTCTTAGTGATGGTACTTACGTGCAGGTTACATGATAACAATAAGGAATTTAAAGTTACCAACCCTTTCCACAAATGACGGCCTGCCAATAAGTTAACTCTTTAATGCTTGCCCACATGAACCGGCTCATGGACCTCTGATTTCTTCCCCTTGTAGTCAATAATTGGGTCTTTCTTACACGGGGTGAACTCTGTGTCATCCTAGAACTAGGGTGAGAGTGGGAATCAATAAGCGATAACTTACAGAGCTGGTAAGTGTGATAATTTAGGATAGCATTAGCCCAGCTGGAATGAACACAATGAGCTGAATGGTCTCGTCAGTGTTGTAAATACAAATGGGTAAATTCATTAAACAAGCCATCCGCTGGAGTAGCTTCTGTGGAGAGAAAGGAACCGCGGATGTGTCAGGGCAAACCCCTGCGTCAGGATTCTTTGTGCAGCAGCAATTCCTTCCCTCCCCACAGATGCTGCTCAACCTGCCGAGTTCCTCCAGCAGTTTATTTGCTGCTCGAGTTTGCAGCATCTGCAGTCTCCTGTGTTCTGGGTAAGCTAAAACCAGGAACCCTCCTAGAAGGCAAATACTTAAGGAGGCTGTGAGGCTACAAAAGATCTACTCAGCGAGCACATTCATTGCTCAGATTCACCCAAAGAGAAGCCAGTTTAAGTCAGCTCTCTGAACGTTTGCCAAGGTGATCAGCTCCCTCCTCCTGGCCATTTAACATCTACGGCATGAAGGCATCAGGATACAAAATCAATTTAAATAAGTTTGCTCTCCCCAAACCTCCCTTTTGATTCTTTTTTTAATGCAATTGTTTGAAACCATCATCGCAGCAATTTCAGCTCTCATGCCGTGAGAAGGGCTGTAGCCAGGTTTGGCTTCCTTCCTCACTCCGAGCACTGAGGATCCACACAGCATGTTCTGTTGTTTGTAGCTCTCAACAATGACCTGCTTTCACTTTGAAATCCAGCTCTGGAGGCATCACTCTCTGATAAATACACCCCGCTGCGGACTTTTACACAACACTGATTGGTGCAGGGCTAATAGTGGCTGAATCAGCATGTATGACGAGTGGATTTCTATATTGGCCATTCACTCTGGCATTTCTGGCAGTGAATAATTGCAGGATGGAGTTTCAGGAGACTGGGAGCCGGTCTAGGCATCAATCACTTCTTTACAAAACAATCTGAAGTCATGCTGGAGCACGACGTTTAGAAACCCTCCCTGGGAGAGAAAGAAATGAATTCCTACATCCCTTTAAGATGCAGCACAGAAGGCCTGCATCTCTAATCAGGCCATCCCAAAGCACTTTAGAACTACTTTGAAAGTTGGAATGCAGGAAACAAACACTGCAAGCTGCTGTCAGTACTTCGCTGAGGTTTAGCCCGGGCCAGGGTATTAGGTGAAACACTCTC
The DNA here is from genome assembly GCF_963921235.1 of Mobula hypostoma. Classification (NCBI taxonomy): domain Eukaryota; kingdom Metazoa; phylum Chordata; class Chondrichthyes; order Myliobatiformes; family Myliobatidae; genus Mobula; species Mobula hypostoma. Next base: position 5,808,574 of record NC_086125.1, read on the forward strand.
TGCTATCATAGAGTCAACCAGTACAGAAACAGGCACTTTAGCTCACCAAGTCCATGCTAAGCATCAACCAACCCTACTGTCATCCCTTCCTTAAATTCTCCACACATTCCCATCAGATCCTGCTGACCGAGAGGCTCAGATTGCCCATGTTTGGCCCATATCCTCCCAAACCAAGGGTTCCCAACCTTTTTTATGCCATGGACCAATACCATTAAGGAAGGAGTCCACAGACACCAGGTTAGAAACTCTTGTCCTAAAGATTTCCTGCCCAACTGTCCTTTAAAGTCATTATTGAACCACTCCATCTGGCAGTTAGTTCTATATACGTGCACCTTCTTAAAGCAGCATCACCGGATCATTTACATCCACCCCTCCAACAACCTGAAGGACAGCTCCTCTGCACGCGATCACTTTTCCAGTGGAGCGTGAGACTGCATCCTAGCCACTTGCTTTAGAGGGAGGACTGCAAAAGATCTCACACATGAGCGAGCTATTGCTGAATCCTGGGATGCCCTGGGGGATACCATCCCATGTCTCAGGCAGCTGCGAGGAATCGTGTAAAAAAGCATTGTTATGCCCAACCTTTACAGCATTTCAGGCCCTGCTGTAGAGATTGCAGAGCTGGTTACAACCAAGTGTACAAAAGCATTAGTGTGCCTTCTGCCTAAAAAAGATGCACTGATCTTTCTTAGATTAGTAGCGGACCGCACAACCCAATTGACATCAGTGGTGCACAAGTGGAACAGGTCAAAAGCTTTAAGTTCCTCGGGGTCAATATCACAAATGACCTGACTTGCTCCAACCAAGCAGAGTTCATTGTTAAGACGGCCCACCAGCACCTTTACTTTCTGAGAAAACTAAAGAAATTTGGCCTGTCCCCTAAAACCCTCACTAATTTTTATAGATGCACCGTAGAAAGTTCTTCTAGGGTGCATCACAACCTGGTATGGAAGTTGTCCTGTCCAAGACCGGAAGAAGCTTCAGAAGATCGTGAACACGGCGCAGCACATCACAGAAACCAATCTTCCGTCCTTGGACTCACTTTACACCGCACGCTGTCGGAGCAGTGCTGCCAGGATAATCAAGGACACAACCTACCCAGCCAACACACTTTTCGTCCCTCTTCCCTCCGGGAGAAGGCTCAGGAGCTTGAAGACTCATACGGCCAGATTTGGGAACAGCTTCTTTCCAACTGTGATAAGACTGCTGAACGGATCCTGACCCGGATCTGGGCCGTACACTCCAACTATCCATTTTTTTTTGCACTACCTTACTTTCCATTTTTCTGTTTTCTATTTATGATTTATAATTTAAATTTTTAATATTTACTAATTTTTACTATTTTTAACATATAATATTTGTAATCCAAGGAGCGGGAAGCGCAGAATCAAATATCGCTGTGGTGATTGTATGTTCTAGTATCAATTGTTTGGCGACAGTAAAGTATAAAGTATAAAGATATCACAATTTGTGCAGGTCCTAACAAGAGCAGCATCACCCCAGTGCAGTTTCTGTCATTTTACAGTGCTTAACTCTACGGAATTCATCAGTCTTCAGAGACACAATCCCCAGACTCTCGAGGGAACCTCTCATACACTGAGAGATGAAATGTTCATCTCCTAATCGTCATAACCCATCCCTTTATTAGTCTCCCTGCGTAACACAGACAAAATGCTGGAGGAGCTCAGCAGGTCTGACGATATCTCTAGAGGAGAAAAGAGCCAGCTTTTGGGCTGCGAACCTTCATCAGGTCTCAGCCTGAAACATTGGGTCAGGGCTGATGAAGGGTCTTGGCCTGAAATGCCAGCTCTTAATTCCTGTCCTGAGTTTCTCCACCATTTTGTGCATGTTACTCCGGATTTCAGCACCTGCAGAATCTCTTGTGTTTATTGTTAGTCTCCCTGCACTGTACTTTCTCTGTAACTGCAACACAGACAAAATGCTGGAGGAACTCAGCAGGCGAGGTAGCATCTGTGGAAAAGAGTAAATAGTCGACGTTAATGCCAAAACCCTTCTTCGGGACTGATAAGGCAGGGGGAAGGTGCCAGAATAAAATGGTGGGGTGGGGGGGGCAGGAAGGAGACTAGCTGGAAGGTGATGTGAAGCCAGATGGGTGGGAAAGGTCAGGGGCTGGAGAAGAAAGAAACTGACAGGAGAGAAGAGTGGACAACAGGAGAAAGGGAAGGAGGATGGGACCCAGGGGAAAGAATAGGCTGCTGAAGAAGAAGTGTGGGGAATATATTCTGTACTTTGGTTTTTTTTTACGACTTACTAATGGGCATTTGTACTAGTACATTGGGTAGAAAGTGTGTAGAAGGAAAGGCAAGTGGGACTACCTGAGGCAGATGATTTAGTTGGTATAGATGGTTTGGCCCATAGGATCTGCTTATGTGTCGTATGACACCATGATTTCCTCCTCAATGTCATTCTGTACTGCACAATCTGTCTGGATGGCAAAAAAAGCTTATCACTGTATCTCAGTACGTGTGACAACTAATATGCCAATACCAACACAAAGCATCTTCCAGGGCTTCACACTTCCGTAAGCTGAGGAATGGATGCATTATTGGCAAATGCTCAAGAACATGCTTTAAGAAACAGACTGGCGCATGGATGGTAGAAAAATGAAGCTCTGTGTAGGAGGGAAGGGTTAGATCAGGAGTTCCCAACCTTCTTAATGCCATGGACCCTTACCATTAACCGAAGGGGTCCAGGGACCCCAGGTTAGGAACTCTGGGTTAGATTGATCTTTAGGGTAGGTGAAAAGGTTGACACAGCATCTGAGGCTAAAGGCCTGTGCAATGCTGAAATGTTCTATGTTCTATAGAACAATGATCAATCTTAAACTCCTTCTCAGTTACAATGGGCTCTGCTATATTTCACCTAAGGAACATCAGACAGTAATACGCTGCTTGTAGATAACAATGGACCACACTCTGTGGCTGCTGAAGAATAACAGACAGTATTGTGCTGTTTCTTAAGTACCTGAAACTTATTGCTCTGATTTTCTGAGGTCATAGGATGTGATCTCTTGGGTTACTTTGAGTTTGACTTCCTATATCTAAGGTGACGTGAAGATCTGTCTGACTTTCTTTCAGATCATTAGTAGTTCTAGAGCACGGGAGCATAGCAGTTAGTGAAACACTATTGTAATGCCAGAGGTAAGATCAGGGTTTAATTTCTACTGATCTTGATAAGGGGTTTGCACGTTCTCTCTGTGACTGTGTGAAGTTCCTCCGGATGCTGCAGATTCCTCCCACATTCCAAGGCCATACATTTAGGTTTAGTGAGTTGTGGGCATGCTATGTTGATTCTGGAAGCATGGCACTGATTTGATTTGACACAAATTATGCATACCACTGTATGTTCAATGTACTGTACTTGTGACACTTAAAACTGATCTGTATCTCTTTATCTATTAATCTGCACCAGCCACACATAAGTCAGAATTGCTTCAAAATTCAGATTCATTCCTTCTACATTTGCCGTAGTTGGTAGTAGGGCTTCCTCCCAGCACCAGAGACCTGGGTTCAATTCCGATCTTGGCTGCTGTCTACGTGGAGTTTGCAGGTTCTCCCTGTGTCGATGTGAGTTTCTCATCTGGGAGCCCCAGTTTCCTGACACATCCCAAAAACACATGGTTGTTGGGTTAGTTGGTCACTTTGGTGGCAGAATCCGGGTGGAATTGATGAGAATTTGCAGAGAATTTAAGAACTGATTACTGGAGGATTGGTTGATGGTCAGCTGAAGGGCCTGGTCCCGTGTGTGCTCTCTTTCTCTGTCTCTCTTTCTCTTTTTGACTCTATGACAAAAAAGTATTCTTCATGGTGACAGACATGATGATTATTTTTCGTCACCGTTCGTGGTTGTCTAACCACTTTATGATTGTTCCTAAGGTTGAAATCAATAGACATTTCCATATAAAACGTGTGAGATCCGCTACTGAATCATTTACAGCAATTCCACTTTCATGAACTTTATTTAGAACTGAAGTATTCTACTTGTATCAGTGGATTACTGAGGAAGTCCTCTGCAGAATGTTAAAGTGGTACCCATTCCACTCTCCGTATCACACGTAAGATCCACAGCACTCTTACAAAGCAGAACGGTGACATACTGCCAGTGTCCTGGCCAATATCTAACTTTTTATCAACGTTGCTAAAGGCTATCTCATTCTTCATATTCATATTTTGAGAGCTTGACGATTTTGAGAGTTTGAGAGCAAACTGGGTGCAGCTTTTCCTGTGTTAATAATGAAATGACGCACCTCAATGTCACTTTAAGAAAATGTAAAATTATAAGGAATTGGAATATTTCCATAAGGCAGAATTGCTTCAGAATTCAGAAGCCTGCTAAATTTCGGTAAGATCACTGGCTTCGTTCAGTTTCCCACCTTCTTCCCAAATCTCTTGGAATCCAAAAGTCTATCAATCTCAGCTGTGTATTCACTCAACTACTGAACATCTAGACCATTCAGACCTAAAGAATTCCAAAGATTTACAACCTTTTAAATAAGGGAATCTCTCATGCTCTCAGTAACTGATCCCTTGTCTGAGACAAGCAACACATATCCTGTCAGAAGTCTCTATGTCACCTATGCAGGCTCTAGTGAGTACAGTTTGCTCAATGTCTCAACATTCCCACTGACCCTCACCCAGTTTTGTAGAAGGACCACGGAAAATATCCTAACATGGTATGGCAACTGTGCTGCCCAAGTCCACAAGAAACTGCAGAGAACTTTTATCACATCATGAACGCCAGCCTCCCTTCAGTAGACTATGCCTACACTTCTTGCTGTCTTAGTAAGGCAGCCTGCAAAGATCCCACCCAACCTGGTCGCCCAAAAGCATGTAGTACCAGGTTGAAGGACAGCATCTATTATCGATGGATAATTGGTTTATTACTGTCACATGTACTGAGATACAGTGAAAATATTTGTTTTGTATGTCATCCCTACAGATCATTTCATCACATCAGAATCAGAATCAGGTTTAATATCACCAGTATATGTTGTGAAATTTGTTGACTTTGCATCAGCAGTACGATGCAAAACATAACAGAGAAAAAAACTGAATTACAGTAATATATATTAAACAGTTAAATTAAATAAATAGTGCAAAAATAAAAATAAAAAGTCATGAGGGAGTGTTCATGGGTTCAATGTCCATTCAGAAATTGGAAGAAGCTGTTCCTGAATCACTGAGTGTGTGCCTTCAGGCTTCTGTACCTCCTCCCTGATGGTAGCAATGAGAACAGGGCATGTCGTGTGTGATGGGGTGCTTAATGATGGACGTCACCTTTTTGAGGGATTGCTCCTTGAAGATATCTTGGATACTACAGAGACTAGTGCTCATGATAGAGCTGACTAAGTTTACAACTCTCTGCAACCTATTTTGATCCTGTGCAGTAGACCCCCCCCCCCCCATACCAGACAGTGATGCAGCCGGTTAGAATGCTCTCCGCAGTCCATCTGTAGAAATTTGCAAGTGTCTTTGGTGACGTACCAAACCTTTTCAAACTCCTAATAAAATACAGCTACTGTTGTGCTTTCTTTGTGGCTGCGTCGATGTGTTGGGGCCAGGTTAGATCCTCAGAGATATTGACACACTGGAACTTGAAACTGCTCACTCTTTCCACTTCTGACCATTCTTTGAGGACTGGTGTGCATTCCCTCATGAGGACGTCAAGGTAGTATAAGGTACTATTGAGTGGTTCCTCAGTATGGAAAGATACTAACTTCTAAATTTTCACTTCTCATGGCCTTGCACCTTATTGTCTCCTTTTGCACTCATTCTGCAATAATAACACTATAATCTGTATTCTGATATTCCCTTTTCCTTGTACGACGTCAATGTACTGATGAAATGAAATGATCCGTAGGGATACCATGCAAAACAAAGTTCTTCCCTGTATCTCAGTACAGGTGACAACAATAAACCAATTACTAATCTCACCAGATTTCATTGCCCCAAGAACAGTTACTACGCCTCAACCATTAGGTTCCTGAACAAAAGGGGATAAATACACTGATTCAATTTCTGGTGTTCCCACAAACAATGGTCTCACTTTAGGGACTTTTTATCTTGTTATTTCATGCTCTTTCATTTCATATTATCTGACACTCATTATTTATTGTTATTTAGTTATATTTGCATTTACCTATTCTGTTGTTCATTGATCCTGTTTAGAGTTAACGTTCTATAGATTTGCTAATGCTGCCCACGGGAAAAGGAATCTCAGGGTCGTATGTGCTGACATGTATGTACTCTGACAATAAATTTTACTTTGTACTTTTGTACTTTGTATCTAGCTAGCTCCACTGGTTATATGAAGCATCACAGAAAGCATCACACAAAGTCAAGCATCACAGAAACAGGCTCTGTAGCCCACTCTACCCAAGTCAATCATCCACACTCATCCCGTTTTCACCAGATTTTCCTGAATTTCTAAAAATGGCATTAAAAAAAATGCTTCCAAGCTTTTCTTCCTTTGGTCGGGATAAAATGGATTCCTTTTCATTCTGAACATGAATTTATTCCAAAAGTACAGGTTGAGCTTTGACTAAAATGGTGATGGTAGTCAGGAGATCATTTGTAAATTAAATTGCAAACCATTTCTTATTAGATGCTGATTAATTGCAATCCTTGCATGAAATGCATTCTATTTCTCACAGTCTACTTGCCAGGAAATATTGATCCCTTCTCTCCCGCTGGTGTGGGTCCAAGGCAATTAGAGATTACTTTTCATGATAAAAAGCCTTCAGGTTTGTTGAGAAAAATTCAGTCAATTCTGATCTTTGGGTGAGTCACAGAAGCAGCTTTTTACAATGGTACAGATAAAGAACAAGTATTAATGTCAAGGAGCCTAGGAAATGGGCAAAATTCCATAGTGCTATGAGATGGCTAGACATGAGGTCTGAGAGAAGAGCACCGAAACCGGACAGGATAGTGCAACATCATTCTAGGAGTGACTGTGTCAGAGAGTAATGTGCTACATCAGGATTATTTGTTCCTGGAAACTGAGCCATCACTTGATCACTTCCTTAGAATCCTGAAGGACAGTTGGCCATTCCACTACAGTAAATTTACCACAGTGGAGCAGGCCATTTTACCCACTGTGTCTGTCCCCGCACTTATTCATTACCCTACAGGTCATGCCTCTTCAGGTACACAACCACATGCTGTTTAAATGTAACGAGGGTTTCTCCTCACCCTCAAGAGAGAGAAACAAAATTATCCCTCCTTCAGTCCTGAGTTGAATGGGTTGTGGAAGTTGTGGCAAGGCAAGGGTTAAGGTGATGTCCAGGCAAGGATTGTTTATTGATCCTGTTCAGTCAACTGAAGCAAGTGAGGCCTTTGAGGAACATACTTTCCCTTTGCACAGTGGGGGGGGGGGGGGCCTGACACCTTCGGCATAGCAAGCCACAAATGAGGGATTCCAGAGTGACACTTCCTAATGGTCAATTACTTTACTAATTCTGGATTATTGTTGGCCTTTAATGCAAAGATTCTATTGGCCAGACATTCCCAAACCAAAAGGCGTGGATGAACGAGGAGGGAGAGGATACGGTAACTACATCTATGTGGATCACTGCTGCACCTGGTGACCCTGTGATCTCTGTTTCGGAGGCCAACTTCAGGCTACTTTAAGGAGGGTGAACCCTCGCAAGGTAGTAGGCCCGAGGGAGTACCTGGTAGGCCTCTGAAAACTTGTGCCAACCAACTGGCGGGTGTGTTCAAAGACATTTTCAACCTCTCACTGCTGGTGTTGGAAATTCTCACCTGCTTCAAAAGGACAACAATTATACCAGTGCCCCAGAAAAGTAGTGTCAGCTGCCTTAAGCCTGATTTATACTTGTGCGTAGCCTGATTTATACTTCTGCATAGCCCTACACCGTAGCGAGCATGCGTCGTTGTGTCTGCGTCACTTTGCAATTCACCGCCAAAACACTAGTTGGCAGTGGGGTTTCTATACCACTGTGTTGAGTTTCTTCGTGAGAGACATGGACGAGGAAATGCATTTCAAATATTTCTGGATGTCGGCAGGTAGATTTGACGATTTGCTTCATTGTCCCTAACCATTTATTTCGCATCAGTGTACAGATATGGAGGAGAAAAGCAACTGGAAATGAGTAGGAGGAAATGCGATGCTACCAAGCGGACCAATCACAGTTGTTGTGGTCTGCGTCGTCGCAACACGTGCATTATTTTTTTAGGGAGGTGCACGTCACCCTACGGTGTAGGATACACGGTACGTACGGCGTACATTTGATGCAGAAGTATAAATCAGGCTTTAATGAGTATCATCCAGTAGCACTCACGTCTACAGTGATTAAATACTTTGGGACATTGTGCATGGCTAGGATCAACTCCTGCCTCAGCAAGGACCCAGACCTATTGCAATTTGCCTATCACCACAACAGGTCAAAGGCAGACGCAATCTCATCGGTTTTTTACGAGGCCTCAGAACACCTGGACAATACAAACACCCATGTCACAATGCTGTTCATTGACTATAGCTCAACATTTAACACCATCATTGAGACAGTGCTGATTGAAAAGCTACAGAACCTGGGCCTCTGTACCTCCCTCTGCCATTGGAACCTCGACATCCTAACTAGAAGACCACAATCTGTGCAGGTTGGTGATAATATCTCCTCCTTGCTGACGATCAACACTGGTGCACCTCAGGGATGTGTGCTTAGCCCACTGTTTTACTTTCTCTATACCCATGACTGTGTGGCTAGGTATCACTCAAATGCCATTTATAAATTTGCTGATGATACAACCATTATTGGCAGAAGCTCGGACGGAGACAAGAAGGCATACGTCAGCAAGTGATTTTGCAGCAACAATCTTGCACTCAACATCAGTAAGACTAAGGAGCTGGTTGTGGACTCCAGGAAGGGTGAGACAAGGGAACACACACCAATCCTCATAGAGGAATCCAAAGTGGAGAGTGTGAGCAATTTCCAAGTTCCTGAGTGTCAATACATCTGAGGATCTAACCTGGTCCCAACATATCGATGCAGTTATAAAGAAGGCAAGACAGTGGCTATATTTCATTAGGAGTTTGAGGAGGTTTGGTTTGTCACCTAAAATACTTGAAAACTTCTACAAGTGTACCGTGAAGAGCATTCTGACAGGCTGCATCACCATTTGGTATTGGAGGTGGGGGCTACTGCACAGGATTGAAAGAAGCTTCAGAAACTCGTAACTTGTAAAATTAGTCAGCTCCATTATGGGCTCTAGCCTCCGTAATATCCAAGACATCTTCAAGGAGCGATGCCTCAGAAAAGCAGCATCCATTATTAAGGACCACCATCATCCAGGTCATGTCCTCTTCCCATTGTTACTGTTAGGAAGGAGATACAGAAGCCTGAAGGCACACACTTAATGATTCAGGAACAGCTTCTTCCCCTCTGTCATCCAATTTCTAAATAGACATTCAACCGATGAACACTACTTCACTTTTTTATTATTTCTGTTTTTGCACTATTTTTAATTTAACTATTTAATATACATAAATTAATCACAGTAAGCATATATATTTCCTCTGTTATTATGTATTGCAATTTACTGCTGCTTCTAAGTTAACAAATTTCACGACATATGCCGGTGATACTAAACCTGATTCTGATTCTAATAATACCTGTATTATCATAGTATGATTAGTGATTGGTGATTGCTGATGCAAATAAGGAATTTAAACAGACATAATGTTAACAATTGGTCAACATCTGTACCCAACTAGTCAATTTCTATACAAAAATGGTATTTCTTTGATCGTGCACAAATAAATAAAAAGTAATCATGGAACGAGGGCAACTTTTCAGAGTCCAGTTACTCAGCAACAGCAGGATGACCCTTAATTTTTAAACACACCCTGCCCCCAAAGGGAGCTAAGTATTGTTGCTGGCAGAATGTCAAGCGATGACGAGGCACACGGGAGCGAGATAGATCAGATGGTTGAGTAGGGTCGCAACAACAACCTTGTACTCAACATCAGTAAGACCAAGGAATTACTGTGGACTTCAGGAAGGGACAGTTGAGGGAGCACACGTCAGTCCTCGCTGAGGGATCAGCAGTAAAAAGGGTGAGCAGCTTGAAGTTCCTGGGGGGGGGGGGCGGGCAACATCTCTGACGATCTAAACTGGGCCCAACATATTGATGTAATCACAACGAAAGAGCTTAAGGAGATTTGGTATGTCACCAAAAACTCTAGCAAATTTCTACAGATGCCTGGTGGAGATCATTCAGTCTGTTTGCATCACAGCTTGGCATGGAGGCTTCAGCAGACAGGATCGAGGGAAGCTTCCGAGGGTGCACTCAGCTCATCACGGGCACTAGCCTCCTCACCACCAAGGACATCTTTAGAAGGCAGCATCCATCATGAAGGGTCCTCGCCGTCGAAAACACGCTCTCTTTTCGTTGTTACCGTCAGGGAGAAGGTACAGGCTCCTGAAAGCCTCACTCAAGGTTTTAGGAACAGATTCTTCCTCACTGCCATCACATTCCTGAGTAGTCCATGAACACTGCCTCACTATTTCACTACTCCTTTTTAAAGATATTTTTATTGTAACTTAAAGTAATTATTTTATGCCTTGCACTGTGCTGCTGCCACAAATGATATATGTCAGTGACAATAAACCTGATTTTGATTCTTATTCTGGCTTCCTGTTCACTTTAACAAGGCCCTTCATAATTCTACCACCACAGTCTCCCCTCAGTCTCACTGATCCAAAGAATAACAATTGTTTATTCAATCTTAACTCATAGCCATAATTCCTACCTAGACAACATAGTCATAAATCTCCCCTCCACACTCTCGAGCACAATCATACCTTTCCCGTAAAAACCACACACAGTATCTCAAGGACTAGCATGACCTCTCGGCTCCTGAGTTCTCTGCCTGGGCTAATGAAAGAAAACACCCCATTTGCCTCTTGAGTGATGTTGAGTGTTCATCTTCAGGCTCCTGTTCCCTCTTTGTTGACGGTGGTAATGATAAGAGGGCATATCCGAGGTAGTGGGAGTCCTTAACGATGGAAGCTGCCTTCTTCAGGCATTGCCTTTTGAAGACGTCCTCAATTGTTGGGAGGCTAGTGCCCATGATGGATCAGGCTGAGCCTACAGCCCTCCGCCGCTTTTTCCAATCCTGTGCATTGGCGCCTCCAGACCAGGCTGTGATACAAACAGGCAGCCTGCTGCCACTTTAAAAATCAGTCGGCAAAGACTCCTCCACACTTCTCAATATCTTCACAATCACTGCAAAACTCTCCAATACATTACCAGTCCTGTTTCTATGTTGGCAGTGGTGTAAAGGAATACTGCAGCCTACCTGAATATCTGAAAGCACTTTATGTCTAATAAAGACACGCGCGAGACTGCAGATGCTAGAAAAGGGAACAAGAAAAATATCAAACTGCTGGAGGAACTCAGCAAGTCGGGAGGCATCGGTGGAGGGAAATGGACAGCCAACGCAAGGGGTCGAGACCCCTCATCTGGATGGATGAAGGTTCTCAACTCAAAATGTTGGCTTTGCATTTCCCTCCACAGATGCTGCCTGGCCTTCTGAGCTCCTTAAGCATTTTGCTTCCTGCATTTCAGTAATGTAGGAAATACAGAAGACTCCTTGTAGACAGCAAGCTCCCACAGAGAGCTATATCATAATGACCAAATTCTGATTTAAGTAATGTGGATTGAGGATAATAGACAATCGACAACAGGTGCAGAAGAAGACCATTCAGCCCTTCGAGCCTGCACCGCCATTCTGAGATCATGGCTGATCATCTACTATCAGCACCCGGTTCCTGCCTTGTCCCCATAACCCTTGATTCCACTTTCCATAAGATACCTATCTAGCTCCTTCTTGAAAGCATCCAGAGAATTGGCCTCCACTGCCTTCTTACAATCAGAATCAGGTTTATTATCACTGTATATGTCATGAAATTTTGTGGCAGCAGTACAGTGCAAGAAATAAAAAAAACTGTCAATACAATAAAAAATTAAATTAAATTAAATAAAGAATGGAAAAATAGAGCAAAAAGACAGCGAGATGGTGTTCATGGGCTGGTTCACTGTCGATTCATTGTCGATATTTTGAATTATGCTACTCGTTTTCTTTAATGCCTGCTTGCTATTTTGAATGTTTTTCACCTTGGCCCCAGAGGAACACTCTCTTGTTCAGCTGCATCTATGCATGGTTTCAATGATAATTAAACTTGATTTTATTGAGTTCAGAAATCTGAAGGTAGACGGGAAGAAGCTGTTCCTGAATCACTGAGTATGTGCCTTCAAGCTCCTGTGCCTCCTTCCTGATGGCAGCAATGAGAAGAGAGCACGTCCTGGGTGATGAAAGTCCACAAGCAATTCCTTGGTCTGACTGATGTTGAGTACAAAGTTGTTCTTACGTCTCCACTCAACCAGCTGATCTATCTCGTTTCTGTACACCCCTTTGAAACTATCTACGATTCTGCCAACAACAATTATGTCATCAGCAAATTTATAGATTAAATTTGCCACACAGGCATGGGTGTACAGAGAGTATAGCAAAGGGTTAATCATGTCCCTTGAGGAGCACCAGTGTTGATTGTCAGTGAGGAGGAGATGCTATTTCTGACCTGCACTGACTGTGGTCTCCCGATGAGGAAGTCAAGGATCCAGCTGCAGAGGAAGGAACAGAGGCCTAGGTTTTGAAGTTTGTTAATTAATACTGAAATATGATGGTATTGAACACTGATCTGTAATCAATAAACTGCCACTCCACTTGGCCTTGGACCACCTGATACTAGGCAGGACAACCTCCCAACGCTTTTCCTTATAGCTGAGTTAAGGAATCTATACCAACTGCCTCAAACAACAGAGCGGGTCTCTAGGAAACTGTTTCCTCCAGAAGGACAGTACCGACAACTGAACAGCTTTCCTTCCAACCTATACTTTGGCATTAGACTACACTTCTGTGTTCTGATCTCTGAACCCGTTGCTGACACCACTGATACCTTGGTCTTGTGGCATCACATTGCTTATTGAACACTTGGGATCACAGGGAGCTCCCAATCCTCTGTGTGGTTTAGTGGGAGTGCGTTGCAAGGCTGGGAAAAGATGGAGCCCACCTGAAGGAGCAGTGTCTGGTTTGAGATGACGATCAAGGAACAAACAGGTAATGCCAGAAACGTCACTCCAATGGGGAGAATGGCCAGTCACTTGACTTCGCTCAATTTCTCTGTTTGCACATCAATACCACCTTGCATGTAGTCACAGTACATGACCAGTAATACAAGGAATGGATAAGCATTTTTTTTATCAATCTCTGTCCATATGGCTAAAGAAACTCTTCCTCATCTTAGCTTAAAGGGACATCCCTCGATTCCGAGGTTGTGCCCTCAGATCCTAGATTCTCCTCCATCCTCTCCACATCCACTCAATCCAGGCCTTGGTAGGCTTCCAAGAGATCCCACCTCTTCTTTCTGAATTCCTGTGACGACAAACCCAGAGACATCAGACACTCCTCATAGATTAAGCTTTTTGTTCTGAATCAGAACCAGGTTTAATATCACCAGCGTATGTCACGAAATTTGTTAACTTAGCAGCAACAGCACAATGATAATTATAGAAAATAAATGAAGTACACCGTGTGTGTGTGTGTGTGTGTGTGTGTGTGTGTGTTGGTGTGTGTGTATTAAATAGTTAAATTAAAAATAGGGCAAAAACAGAAATAATTTTTTTAAAAGTGAGGTAGTGTTTCTGGGTTCAATGTCCAGTTAGAAATCGGATGGCAAAGGGGAAGAAGCTGTTCCTGAATTAAACATAGAAACATAGAAAATAGGTGCAGGAGTAGGCCATTCAGCCCTTCGAGCCTGCACCGCCATTCAGTATGATCATGGCTGATCATCCAACTCAGAACCCTGTACCAGCCTTCCCTCCATACCCCCTGATCCCTTTAGCCACAAGGGCCATATCTAACTCCCTCTTAAATATAGCCAATGAACTGGCCTCAACAGTTTCCTGTGGCAGAGAATTCCACAGATTCACCACTCTCTGTGTGAAGAAGTTTTTCCTAATCTCGGTCCTAAAAGGCTTCCCCTTTATCCTCAAACTGTGACCCCTCGTTCTGGACTTCCCCGTCATCAGGAACAATCTTCCTGCATCTAGCCTGTCCAATCCCTTTAGGATTTTATATGTTTCAATAAGATTCCCCCTCAATCTTCTAAATTCCAACGAGTATAAGCCTAGTTGATCCAGTCTTTCATTACAGGAAAGTCCTGCCATCCCAGGAATCAATCTGGTGAACCTTCTTTGTACTCCCTCTATGGCAAGGATGTCTTTCCTCAGATTAGGGGACCAAAACTACACACAATACTCCTGTAATTGCTGAGTGTGTGCCTTCAGACCTCTGTACCTACTCCCTCTTTAACAATAAGAAGAAGAGGGTATGTCCTGGGTGATGGGGGCATTTAATAATGGATGCCACCTTTCTGAGGCATTGTTCCTTGAAGATGTCTTGGATACTACGGAGGCTAGTATCCATGATGGAGCTGACTAATTTTACAACTTTCTGTAGCTTCTTTCGTATTGTGCAGTAGCACCCCCTCACCACCACCACCACCACTAGACAGTGATGCAACCAGTTAGAATGTTCTCCACGATACTTCTGTATAAGTTTTCCTGTGTTTTAGGTGACAAACCAACACTCCTCAAACTCCTAATGAAATATAGCCACTGTCCTGTCTTCTTTGTAGCTGCATCAATATGTTGGGTTCTCAGACATATTGATATCCAGGAACTTGAAACTGCTCATTCTCACTTCTGATCCCTCTCTGAGAACTGGCTCATGTTCCTTTATCTTCCCCTTTCTGAATCTGCTGTTTGGTCTTACTGACGTCGAATGCAATGTTGTTGCTGCGACACCACTCTACTAGCTGGTATATTTCGCTCCTGTATACCCTCTCGTCTCCATCTCACATTCTGCCAACAATGGTTGTATCATCAGCAAATTTATAGATGGCATTTGAGCTGTGCCTAGCCACAGTCATGGATGTAGAGAGAGTAGAGCAGTGGGATAAGCACGCATCCTTGAGGTGCACCAGTGTTGATGGTCAGCAAGGAGGAGATTTTATACCAATCCGCACAGATTGTGGTCTTCTGGTTAGGAAGTCAAGGTTCCAATTACAGGGGGAGGTACAGAGGCCCAGGGTCTGTAGCTTTTCGATCAGGACCGTAGGAATGCTGGTGATTCCCGAGATTATTCTTGTGAATCGCTGACGAAAAACAATGATTTAGGTACATTTCATGAGCACAAGTTCAAATCAGCTCTGGAATTAAAATTTGGTGAACTAATAGTTTTCAGAAATAAGCTACTAACAGCAGTGACAATAAATTTATTTGATGGTCATAATAATTCATCTGATTCATTAGCACCATTGGAAATCTGCCCTTATTTATCTGGTCTGACCCATGCTTGACTCCAGGATCCATAGCTATATTGGTGAGGAGTAACTGTCCTCTGAGTTAACTCAGCAAGCCACTCACTTGTTTCAAAGTCACTGCACTGAATGAACTGAATGGAATTGCTGACAGTGACTCTTGCACTGAACACAGACCCTTTACACCTTGGGCTTGGGAATAAGCCCCCATTCCTTGTCACTGAGACCAAATCCTGGAACTCCCTCCTAGCTGCACATCAGGAGCCCGTTACCACTCAGACTGCACTGGCCCGTGAAAGTAGCTCATCACAATCTTCTCAAGGCTGTTTAAGGAAGCCTTGTGATCGATACCCACATGTCATTAATGTTTAAAAATGGGTTAAATACAACAGAGTCTGCTATATGTCATATTCCTTAATCTGACTCAGGAGGTCAAGAATTCATCCTGCGCTATAGCACAAGAATTGTGTGCAAATTTGGGCTCTCCAAGGAAGATATGCTGGCCCTAATAGAGTCCAGAGGTTCACCAAGAATGATTCCAGCATGATAGGCTTAACACATGAAGAGCAATTGATGTCTCTGGGCCCGTACCTGATGGAATTTAGAAGAATGAAGGGGTAGAGGATCTCCTTGAAACCCACCAAATACTGAAAGCCCTGGATAGAGTGGATGTGGAGAGGATGTTTCCCTTAGCAGGAGAGTCTAGGATCTGAAGACAGAGCCTTAGAATAAAGGGACATCCCTTTAAAACTGAAATTAAAAGGAATTTCTTCACCCAGAGGGTAGTAAATCTGTGGAATCTGTTGCCACAAGGAGTTGTGGAAGTCAGGTTATTGGGTGTATTTAAGGTAGAGTTTGATAGGTTCTTGATTGTTAAGGGTTACAGGGAGAGAGCAGGACAATGGGATCATTTATTTATTTAGAGTTACAGAATGGATCAGGCAAGAAACTGCACTGCCCAGCAACAAATCCACACAGTTCACAGCAGAACATACAAACTCTTTACAGACAGTGCTGGAACTGAACCCTGCACGCTAGGACACCCTGAGCTGCAGTAGTGAGTGGTCTAATTCTGCTCCAATCTCATATAGTCCAATGTAGACCAATGTTCTGAGACTATACAGTGGGGAAGCTACATTGTCAGAGGTGGTATGATCCCTGCTGCCCCCTCAGATGTACAGAAAAGGTCACATGATATCATTAAATAAGAAAAGATTCTGCTCGATCAACATCACTAGAAGTAACACAAAAATAAAATCATGCAGATGCTGCAAACCTGAACTAAAAACATAAACCACTGGAGATAGTCAACAGCTCAGGCAGCCTGGGCAGAGAGAGGAACAAACTTAAATCTTTCAGCTCAGTGGTTCATAATCAGAATTCATCCACCTGAAATACTAACTTTGCATGCTCCAGCGAAGCTTCCTGACATGCTGAAGAGCTCCTGCTCATTTTCTGCTTTTAATTTCACTGCCTGGTCAGCACTTTCCCATGATGCTCTGCTGCATAGCAACTGCAATCTGAACATGCCTTTACTGGGTTGCAGACCCCTTGAGAATGCGAGAGGAGCAATAAAAATGGGAGTCTTTCTCTTACAGTACTAGAGGCATGTTCAACTGTAAAATCAGTGCCAAGCCAGCTGGAATGGAGTTGAATAAGTGTCCTTGTTCAGTTCCAGAAATGGTCATTGAAAAGGAACCACATTCAGTGCAGGGCAATGCACAAAGTGCTGGAGGACCTCAACAAGCCAGTCAGCATCCATGGAGGGGAATAAACAGTCGGCATGTTGGGCCATGACACTTCATCAAGGTTGGAAAGGAAGAAGAAAGTAAGTGCAGTTCTAGTTTGCAAAATTGCCAAGAAGCTAATAACCCTCAAAGGAATTGATGGAAACTTAGACAGCTGCATTAAGGTGCTTTGCAAATGTAGGTCTTGCTTACCTTGGTGTTGCTTAATATGGTAGTGGTTTTGCTTTCTGTGAGTGACCTAGATACATTTCAAAATGAATGCTGAATCAACACAGCACAAAGCCAATTTGTCAAGATCATGATCTGATTTTTTTTGGATTTGCATTGCATTGCAATTTGATAACCTTGTTTAAAAAATGTGTTCCTCGCAACTTAAGCTGCGGCCTCCTCCTCCTCCTAATCTTCCATCACAACCCTTCACCCAGACTCCTGCACCCCTAACCACTACTCTCTCATAATTATATGTTCAGGAGTCTAAACTCAGGGCACGAGACATTACAAACAGAGGTCTAACTGTAAAAGAGATGATTTCTCCCAAAACAGCTTGTCGATACTTCCCTATTTTTTAATCTTGTACAAATAACTTTGCTTGTAAGGACCATTTCTCAAAGTGTTTACCATTCATTTCATGTAGGTACAATCTTGCCACAATCACAGTGACAGCTGGTTAGCCACATTGGGATCTGTGCTTTTTAATATTTAGGTCCCAGGGTCTGGAATTCTTGCCTAAATCCTCAACTCCATCTGCCTCTCCACCTTAAATTCTACTTCTTTCTCCAATATGTGACTCCTTTGACTAATTACTTTGGTTTTAGGCGCTTCTTGATTTTTTTTTCTCTCATTCCATTTCTGTCAGAACATAGAACAGAAGGTACAGGAAGAAGCCCGATGGCCCACCATCTCTGTGCAACCATGAAGCTAACCCAAGCTAATCCCATCTGCCTGCATTGGTCCTTAGCCTTTCATGACCAGAGGACACAGCATCAGAGTAGAGGGGCGTCCTTTTACAACAGAAATGAAGAGGAATTTCTTTAGCCAGAGAGAGCTGAATCTGTGGAATTCATTGCCACAGGCAGCTGTGGAGGCCAAGTCATCGGGTACACTTAAGGCAGAGGTTGGTATTTTCTTGATTAGTCAGGGCATGAAGGGATACAGGGAGAAGGCAGGAGACTGGGGCTGAGAGGGAAAATAGATCAGGTGTGATGGAATGGTGGAGCAGACTCGATGGGCCAAATTGCTTAATTCTGCTCCGATATCTTATGGTCTTATTCCCTGCATATTTGTATATCTGATTAAATGTCTCTTAAGAATTGTTGTCGTTTCTGCTTCCACTAATTCCTTGAGAAATTCTTCCAGGCAGTCCTGGCAAAAACAAAGTTTCCTTACAATCTCCTTCAAATTTTCCTCCATCTCACCTTAAGCCTATGCCTTCTGGCAGTTGACATTCCCACTCTACCTACCCAGTCTCATCATCATCATGTGCCTTGTCGTATGGCGTGGGCGATCATAGTCCAATGACGATGATTATTCTTGGCAATTTTTTCTACAGAATTGGTTTGCCATTGCCTTCTTCTGGGCAGTGTCTTTACAAGATGGGTAACGACAGCCATCGTCAATGCTTTTCAGAGATTTTCTGCCTGGCGCCAGTGGTCATATAACCAGGACTAGTGATATGTAGCAGCTGCTGATAGGACCATCCACCATCTGCACCCATGGCTTCATGTGACCCTGATCGGGGGCTAAACAGGCGCTACACCTTGCCCAAGGGTGACCTGCAGACTAGTGGAGGGAAGGAGCGACTTTCACCTCCTTTGGTAGAGACACAATTCTACCCTACCACACAAATTCCACCTTAAATATCCAATCTATACTTCTCATAATTTTATCTGCTTCTATCAAATTGTTTCTCGGCTTTCAACGCTCCGGAGAAAACAATCCAAGGTTGTCCAACCTCTTCTTGTATCAAATATACACCAATGCAGGTGAAGGTGAATCTCTTCTGCACCCTCTTCACAGATTCCATTTGTTTCTTGTTAAGGGGCCACCAGAACTGCATACCATATTCTAAGTGTGGCCCAACCTAAGCTTTATACAGCTGCAACCCTCATACTCAGGGCACTGACCAATAAAGGGAAGCAGGTTGTGTGCTTTGTTTACCACCCTACCTACTGGCGTAGTCACTCTCAGGGAGCTATGCACTTGCACCCCAAGATTCCTCTGTGTCTCAAAGGGTCCTGCCATTTATTCCTATTTATTCAGATACAAAGCAAATTAGGCTCTTCCAGTCCTTCAAGCCATGCCACCCAGCAACCCCCAATTTAATCCTAGCCTAATCATGGGACAATTTACAATGACCAACTAACCTACCCAACTAGTACGTCTTTGGACTTTGGGAGGAAACCCAAGCAGTTATGGGGAGAAGGTACAGGCAGTGCTGGGGATTGAACCCATGTCGTGGGCACTGTAAAGGGTTGCGCTAACCACTACGCCTACCATGTACGTTCCTCTTGCATTTGACCTTCCAAAATATATCCCCTCACACTTGTCTGGATTACACTTGGCCTGCCATTTCTGCTTCCAAATTTCTAATCTGATCCCTGGGACAGTTCTATTTTGCTAGAAGTGTTTATCAATTACAGTGAATGCCACAAACTCATTCTCTGTGAAGGATTGGGAGGTAGATAGGTTTAAATCTGGAAAGGGACCAAGTTGCACTATATCTGACACCGAGGTGATCTTCCTTACTCCTTTATATGCCTCTCTCACCACCTCTCCATAACCTCAAACTCTGTATTTGATTTGGAGGTTGAGGAGATTCGGTCTGTTACCAAAGACGCTCGCAAATTTCAACAGATGTACTGTGGAGAGCATTCTATCCGGCTGCATTGCTGTCTGGCATGGCGGGGGTGGGGGTGCTACTGTACAATGTTGAATTAAGCTGCAGATAGTTGTAAAATTAGTCATATCCATCATGAGTACTAGCCTCCGTAGTATCCAGGACCTCTTCAGGAAGCAATTTCTCAAAAAAGGCAGCATCCATTATTAAGGATCTCCACCACCCAGGACATGCCCTCTTCTCATTGCTACCATCAGGAAGGAGGTACAGGAGCCTGAAGGAACACACTCAACAATTCAGGAACAGCTTCTTCCCCTTCACTATCTGATTTCTGAACAGACACTGAACCCATGAACACTACATCACGACTTTCTTATTTTCATTTTTGCACTACTCATTTAATTTAACTATTTTATATAAATACACTTACTATAATACAGTTTTTTCTCTATTATCGTGTATTGCATTATACTGCTGCTGCAAAGACAACAAATTTCACGACAGTCCGATTCTGGTTCTGAGTCCACACTCGCTAGGCTCCTTTCACCTATCACCTGTGCTTCCTGACCTACACAGACTTCCAGCAAGGTCAACTACAGTCCTCTGGTTTGAACTCGTTGATTGACTCCCCATTTAATCAGCAGTAATGTCTTCAACGATCTGGACTCTAAGCAATGGAGTTCTCTTGTAACCCTCCCTGCCTCTCATCCCTTAACCTAGTTCGTTATGTAGCCTGACATCAGATTCTGTTTGATAACTCTCCCACGATGCCCTGGATCTTCTTTTTCCAACCATGTTTCAAGTATCTTCTCAATGGGAGATGTTGTTTGGTTACTATCCCAGTTTGGGAACCTGGTATCTACAGCTGACAGTGTGAGTATTGGTAAGACGAATGGCCTTAACGCAGGGGTTCCCAACCTGGGGTCCACAGAACCCTTGCTCAATGGTATTGGCCCATGACATGAAAAAGGTTGGGAACTTCTGTCTTTATGGACCAAATTCATTAGACATAGGGGGAACTAATGGTGAATGAGCAAGGAGCTGGGGTCTTTAATACTGCAGATTTCAGACCTTGAGACAGAGAAGCAGAATTAGACTGTCTGGTCCACTGACTCTGCTCCGCCATTCCATCACGGCTGATTAATTTTCCCTCTCAGCTCCATTCTCCTGCCTTCTTCCAGCAACCTTTGCTCCCCTTTCTACTGGAGAACCTATCACCCTCTGTTTTAAACATATCCAATGACTTGGCATCTGCGACTGTCAGTGATAACGAGTTCCACAGATTCACCTAAAGAAACTCCTCCTCATCTCTGTCCTAAAGAGGTGTTCTTCCATTTTGCCCTCTGATCCTATGCTCTCCCACTACTCTATCTGGAGCCTTTCAACTCTGTTCTAATGGGAATGTCCTTCTACTCTGAGGCAGTGCCCTCTGGTGCTCGACTCCCCCACTACTGGAAACATCCTCTCCACATCCACTCTATCTAGGCCTGTCAATATTCTTTAGGTTTCAGCGAGTGCAAGCCCAGAGCCATCAAACGCTCCTCATACTTTCTCTTGATGCTCACTCAATTCCTTCCAATAAAGAAAATGTAAAACCAGCTGTTGTGTAAACACCAGGCGTTGGTGATGAGAGGGCGTACGGGAGGCAGGTATACCAGCTAGTCGAGTGGTAGCACAGCAACAAAGAACTGATTGTGGACTTCAGAAAGGGTAAAATGAGGGAAAACACACCAGTCCTCATCGAGGGATCAGAAGTTGAACGAGTGAACAACTTCAAGTTCCTGGGTGTCTATATTTCTAACCTGGACCCAACATATCGATGCAGCTATAAAGAAGGCAAGACAGCGGCTATATTTTGTGGAAAGCATTCTAACTGGCTGCGTCACCATCTGGTATGGGGGAAGGGAGCTACTTCACAGGATTGAAGTAAGCTGCAGAGTTGTAAAATTAGTCAGC
Organism: Mobula hypostoma; assembly: GCF_963921235.1. NCBI lineage: Eukaryota > Metazoa > Chordata > Chondrichthyes > Myliobatiformes > Myliobatidae > Mobula > Mobula hypostoma. Next base: position 5,830,538 of record NC_086125.1, read on the forward strand.
TCCATCACGGGCTCTAGCCTCCGTAGTATCCAGGACATCTTCAAGGAGCAATCCCTCAGAAAGGTGACGTCCATCATTAAGGACCCCCATCATCCAGAACGTGCCTAGTTCTCATTTCTACGTTAGGCATGAGGTACAGAAACCTGAAGGCACACACTCAAGTGTTTCAGAAATAGATTCTTCCCTTCTGATATCCGATTTCTGAATGGACACTGAACCCATGGACAATACCTAACTAATTATTTTGTTTCTCTTTTATTGCACTTATTTAATTTAACTATTTAATAAATATATGCATATTGTTATTCACAGTTCTATATCTATTATGTATTACATTGTGCTGCTACGGCAAAGTTAAGAAATTTCACGTCATAGGCCAGTGGTATTAAACTGATTCTGATTCTGACTTGCATTCCTTTAACACCTAAGAGCTTTAGAGCCAACAAAGTAATTTTGAAATGCAGTTACTGCAATGATGCAGGAAACCAATTTCTGCACAGCAAGATTCTACTTGCCATCTGTTTCTAATGATGTTGGTGGAGGTACAAATACTGGCCTCAGGACACCAAGGAGACTGCTCAACTTCAGAACCGCGCCCAAAAACAGACGGGGGTCTGAGCTGATCTGGAATGCCGAGAGATGCTCCCCACTGCCCTTGATACTCAGCTTCAGTCCTTGTGCTCCTGTCTCCGGGTTGGAGCGTGTTCAAACACCCAGCCCGGGGAGAGAGAGGTGTCAGCTCAGGCACAGATACAATTATCACAGGGGATGCAACAACGTTGACATTCTAAACACATTAAGGCCATCGCTGCAGAAGTGGCACTGCACTGATAAGCTTTAACTGTGTCCTGTTGCCTCAGTCATCGCCTGCAGGGATCAAAGCATCATATACAATTCCAGCTACTGCAATTAAAATGGCTTCTATTCAAGCACGAACAGTTTGACATTTACACAGCCTAAATATATAAAATTTGAATGATTGTCCTGGAAGTATTGCTCATATAAATTTCAAGAATTTTCACTGTTTATTAGGTTGAGTACTTCCCTTATCTCCATTGCCTCTACTAAAACCCTACACAAACACACAGAGCTGTGTGGGCAGCGCAGTGCAGTTGTTATTTCCCTTGACTCGTAATCAAAGGTTCTGTGCAGATAGCCCAAAGACATGAGATCAAATCCCGACGTGGCCAAGAAATTAGAATTCAGTTAAATATTCCTCTGAAAAGCCAGTCCATGAAACTGCTGGATCGTTGCAAAAATACGTATCAGGCCAATAATACCTTTTAGAGAAGGATTTCTCTGACCCGAGTGGGAACAAGACCCACAGCATTATGGTTAACTCCAAAGGGGCCAGGAAGCTCCTCACTTCAGGACAATATGGGGTGGGCAATGGACACCAGATTTTATTAACCATAATGTAGGCTGTGATGAAAGTTTTAGTGATGAAACTAGCTTACTTTTCCATGGGAAAGGAATTCTGGACAACTAGATATTAGTGACTCTCAAAAAGAACAGAAGTAATAGGTTACAATACATAAAGTGCTGGAAGAACTCAGCAGGTCAGACAGCATCCATGGAGGGAAATGGACAGTAGTCATTTCAGGTCAAGACCCTTCACAGTTCAGCACCACAAGGAAACTAGACTCCTCTCTACGGACTCTGCTTGTACTTCTCACAGCCATCATAATCAAAAACCCTATCTACAGCAGATATTCCCTCTTCTCCACACTGCCATCAGCAAACGGTACAGTATAGCAGCCTGAAATTATATATAATAGCCACACAGCTTGAGGACAGCTTCTACTCTGCGTTACATTGTAAGACTATTGAATTGTTCCCAGCATGATAAAATGGATTCTTGACCTCACAATCTACTCATTATGATTCTGCACCTTATTGTTTTCTCTTTCGCTGTAACTGTTACACTTTATTCTGCATTCTGTTAATGTTTTACCTAGTTCTACCTCAATTGTACTACTGAAGAGACTGAACCTGATGTTTGGACGATAATGTAAGTGCAATGCTGAATTGGAAAGGTTGGGTACAGGCCGAATTGAGGTGTGGAATCCAGGTCCCAGAGTGTACAGAGGCAACTGAACCCGATATTCAGATGACAATTGCGGTGTCAGGTCAGACTGAAAAGGTCAGGGTGTCAGGGTCCGAGATAAGGGACGGGCCTGGTCCAGCTCTCTGCTTTGCTCTCCACTGAACTAACTCTCTTTGTGGACTTCAGTTCAGTGTGCTATTTGCTAACATTTACTGTTTGTAATCATTTGTTTGTCTCTCTGCACATTGGGTGTTTTGCGGTCTTTTTTTTTAAATGGGTTCTTTTCGGTTCCTTTGTTTCATGGCTGCCTGGAAGGAGATGAATCTCAAGATTCTACAATGTATACATACTTTAAACTTTGATACCCTATGAACTGTCTGCAAGATAAGCTTTTCACTGCATCTTGGTACATGTGACAATAATAAACCAATTCCAATTCCAATCTGGATTACCACAGAGACTCCAGAAAATGGAGACAGCAGATGCTGCGATCCAGAGAGATCTCAACCTGAAACATCAATTGTCCATTTCCCTCCATTGATGCTGCCTGATTTGCTGAGTTCCTCCAGCATTTTATGTGTTACTCCAGATTGCAGCAGCTGCAGCCTCTATCATGTCTCCAAAAGAAAAAGGCTTGCCAGTCAGCTGGTTCCTCGTGCTTGCTCCAACATTCAGTAGCTGATCTGATTATGGCTTTGGATCCACTTTCCTGACTGGTTCCCATAACCTTTGGCTCTTTTATAGTCCAAAAATCTGTCTGTTTCTCCTTTGAAATATATCCTGTCTGCATTGCTTCCTGGAGTGGAGGACTGCAAAGAGTTACAGCCCTCTGTAAGAAGAAATTCTTCCTCACCCCGCTCTTAAATGGGTTGTCCCTTACTCTAAAACTATGCTCGGTAGTCATATAATAGTGATGGGTGTGCAGAAAGCAAGAACCCACAATCTTCAAGTTGGTAATGACCAATCAGTTTGGGCTAGTAGGCTACATTGACCCAGTTCATCGTCCTGCCCTATTCTTCTGTGAAACTGTGGCAATGGATTCTCCTAAATTCTTCCAATAAAGCAACCATCCCATTTGAAAGACAGCACCTTGATAGAGTAGCAAACCTTGCATGCTAGAGTTTCAGCCTGAATTCTCAGGAGTGGGACTCCAATTCAAGTCTTCCTGTAGAATCTCTCTCTTTTGGAATGAGGAAGGATCAGACAGGTAGAAGAAATCTACATCCATCTCTCTCCAAGACAATAAAGGTTCTGGTTACCTATAACCCAGTTCTGCAGAAATCGTCACAATTTGTACTGAGCAATTAAAGGAACCAATTTTGATTATAAATACAAACTATTATTATAATACCATAGATCACAGGAGCACAAATAGGCCATTCGGCCCATCTAGTCTGCTCTGCCATTCCATCAAGGCTGATTAATTGTTCCTCTCAGCACCATCTCCCGTTGTCTTCAGGTAATCTTTGACATGTTACTAACACAAACAACGTTTGCTGATGACACCACTGTCAAAAGCAGAATCAAAGGTAGTGATGAATCAGCATAAAGGAGGGAGATTGAAAATCTGGCTGAGTAGTGCCACAATAACAACCTCTCACTCAATGTCAGCAAGACCAAGGAGATGCATATTGATTTTAGAAGGAGGAAACCAGAGGTCCATGAGCCAGTTCTCATCGGAGGACCAGAGATGGAAAGGATAGGCAATTTTAAATTCCTCAGTGTTATTATTTTGGAGAATCTGTCCTGGGCCCAGCACACAAGTGCAATTACATCGAGAGCACAGCAGTGCCTAGGCTTCCTTAGAAGTTTGCAAAGATTCAGCATGACATCTAAAACTTTGACAAACTTCTATAGATGTGCAGTGGAGAATATATTGACTGGCTCCATCATAGCCTGGTATGGAAATGCCAATGCCTCTGAATGGAAAACTCAGCAAAAGATAGTGGATATCGGCCAGTCCATTACAGGTAAAGCCCTCTCCATTACTGAGCACATCTACACAAAGTGTTGTTGCAGGAAAGCACCATCCACCATCAAGGATCCCCACGACCCAGGTCATCAGGAAGGCGGTACAGGAGCCTCAGGACTCACACCACCAAGCTCAGGAACAGTTATTACCCCTCAACCATCAACCTCTTGAACCAAAGGGAATAACTTCACTCGCCTCATCATTGAACTGTTCCCACTGTGCATGAACTCACTTTCAAGGACTCTTCGTCTCATGATCTTGATATTTATTGCTTATTTATTTATTATTATTTCTTTCTTTTTGTATTTGTGCAGTTTGTTGTCACACTGGTTGAATGCCCAATTTGGTGCAGTCTTTCATTGATTCTATTATGGCTATTATTCGATCACAGACTTAATGGGTATGCCCGCAAGAAAACAAATCTCAGAGTTGTACTGTATATGGTGGCATATATGTACTTTGATAATAAATTTACTTTGAACTTTGAACCTATTTTACTGCATGCTTCCATGTACATATGATAAATAAACTGGAATTTGAATCTGAATAATGTGTGCCTGTCTCAGCTCCTTATCTAAGAAAGATATTCTTGTTCTAGAGGGAGTGCAACAAAGATTCATCACTTAAGAAAAATTAAGTCATCCCGTAAGCGGCCATGGGCAATCATGGCCTTTTCATGACCATGATTGCTCTTGGCAATTTTTCTACAGAAGTGGTTTGCCTTTGCCTTCTTCTGGGCAGTGTCTCTACAAGATGGGTGACCTCAACAATTACTAATACTGTTCAGAGGTTGTCTGCCTGGACTTGTGATATGCACCAGCTGCTCATACAACAATCCACCACTTGCTCCCATCACTTCACGTGACCCTGATCGAGGTCTAAGCAGGTCCTACACCTTGCCCAAGGTTGACTGCATTACACCTCCTCTTAAGTCATGTAGGGTTATATTTATTAGTGTTGATAAAATGAGAGGGATTGAGTTGAAACTGACCAGATTCTGACATGGATCCACAAACCAGATACAGAGAGGTTGTTTATCTTTGCTTGGTTACCTACAAGGAGTGGTCACAGTCAGAATCTGAATGAAAATTGTCGCTACCGAATGTTTGAAATGTGTTGTTTTGTGGCAGCAGTATAGTGCAAGACATAAAAGTTATGAAAATAAATAAACTTTACAGAAGACCAATAACAAGGTAGTGACCATGGGTTCAGAAATCTGATGGCAAAGGCGAAGAAGCTTTTCCTAAAACCTTCAGTGAATTCAGGTTCCTGTACTTCTTCCCCAATGCGAAGATGGCACTTCCCAAATGGCAAGGGTCTTTAATGATGAATGCTACATTATTGAGGTTAGATTACCTCAGATTAACAGAGTCAAAGATCTAGAACTGAGGTAAGGAGAAACTTCTACACTTGGAGGACGGTGAACCGAGGACACCCCCAACCTCAGGCAATTGCTGAGTCTGAGTCCTTGAATATTTAAGAAGATCACTGAATTTGTGGAGACAAGGATATCAAAGGATATGGGGAGAGAGTGTGAATATAGTACTGAGATAATGGACTAGACATGCTCATGTTGAATGGCAGAGGTTTGAAGAGCTGATTGGTCTCCTTTTGTTATTTATGAATTTCCACCCTCAGTTAACACCACTAAAAATTAATTGGTCCGTTGCTTTGTAATGTTCCAAGCATTTAAAGACTGCTTCAGTTGCCTTAAGGTGACCCGACAGACATGAAATCCTATTTAAAAGGTTTTGCTTTCTTGAATGGAAGCTTCGTAAAATGCCCCTTATTAACTAATTCAATTAAGTTATTGAACTGGCTACTGAAGAGAGGTGAGATTGTTGGATACAGTGAGGCATTGGGTTCACTGACTGAAATAAAGGCTTTTGCTCATTCTCAAAAATCCTTTTATCTATTTGTAAACATGAGGCAACTCTGCAGACTGGGCAGATGTCCCAGCAAAGACCAACACCTCTACTTCCTCAGGAGGCTAAAGAAATTCAGCATGTCCCCATCAACTCTTACAATATTTATTGGTGCACACAGAAAACATTGTGTCTGTATGCATAACAGCTTGGTATGATTAAATAGTCTGCCCATCACTGCAAATAACTGCAGAGAATAGTGAGCACAGCTCAGCACATTACAGGAACCATCTTCCCTCACAGATTCTATCTATACTTTTCACCTTCTCAGTAAAGCAGCCAACATAATCAAAGACCCCACCCATCCTGAACATCCTCTCTTCACCCCTCTCCAATCGGACAGAAGATACAAAGGCCTGAAAGCACATACCATCAGGCTCAAGAGCGGCTTCCATCTCAGTTATCAGACTCTCGAATGGACCTCGTGTACAATAAAATGGACTCTGAGCCTCAGAATCTACCTCGTTATAATCTTGCACTTTATTCATTCACCTGCACTGTACTTTTTCGCAAGCTTTTACACTTTATTCTGCATTAGGCCACAAGATATAGGAGCAGAATTAGGCCAGTTAGCCCATCAAGTCTGCTCTGCCATTTCATCCAATCTTCCTCTCAGCCCAAATCTCCTGCCCTGTATCTCTTCATGCCCTGACCAATCAAGAATCTACCAACCTCTGCCTTAGATATACCCAATGACTTGGCCTCCACAGCCGCCTGTGGCAACAAATTCCAGATTCACCACCCTCTGGCTAAATGATCCTATGCACTTCCTGGTTGGCTGCCAGTGACTAGTGGTGTTCCGCAAGGGTTGGTGTTGGGACACTTCTTTTTATACTGTATATCAATGATTTAGATGATGGAATAGATGGCTTTGTTGCCAAGTTTGCAGATGATATGAAGATTGGTGGAGGGCCAGGTAGTGTTGAGGAAACAGGTATGCTGCTGAAGGACTTAAGACAGATTAGGAGAATGGGCAAGACAGTGGCAAATGAAATACAACGTTGGAAAATGCTTCGTCGTGCACCTTGGTAGAAGAAATAAACGTGCAGACTATTTTCTAAATGGGGAGAAAATCCAGAAATCTGAGATGCAAAGGGACTAGGGAGTCCTTGTGCAGAACACCCTGAAGGTTAACTTGCAGGTTGAGTCAGTGGTGAGGAAGGCAAATGCCATGTTAGCATTCATTTCAAGAGGTCTAGAATACAAGAGCAAGGATGTGATGCTGAGGCTTTATAAGGCACTGGTGAGGCCTCTCCTTGAGTATTGTGAACAGTTTTGGGCTCATCATCTTAGAAAAGATGTGCTGGCATTGGAGAGGGTCCTCACTGAAATTTAGAAGGATGAATGGGGATCTCATTGAAACATTTTGAATGTTGAAAGGCCTAGACAGAGTAGATGAGGAAAGGATATTTCCTATAGTGGGGGGGAGTCTAGGACAAGAGAGCACAGCCTCAGGATAGAGAGGCGTCCATTTAAAACACAGATGTGGTGAAATTTCTTTTGCCAGAGGGTGGTGAATTTGTAGAACTTATTACCACAGGCCAGGTCGTTGGGTGTATTTAAGGCAGAGCTTGATAGGTACTTGATTGGACACAGCAACAAAGGCTACGGGGAGAAGGCAGGGGAGTGGGTCTGAGGAGGGGGAATTAAAAAAAAAGAGGATCAGCCATGATTAATTGGTGGAGCAGACTCGATGGGCCAGATGGCCTAATTCTACTCCTATGTCTTACAGTCTTATGGTCTAAGCATTCCTTATTCTGGCTCAATGCACTGATATGATCTGATTTGTATGAACATTATGCAAGACAAGCTTTTCACTGTATCTTGGCACATGTGACACTAGTAAACCAATAGCAATACCAATACTCTGCCCTGCACTTTCTTTGTACTGTAACACTATAGTCTGCATTCTGTTGTTTTTTCCGCTGTGCTATCTGAATGTACTGATGTGTTGAAATGATTTATACAGATGATATGCAAAACCAAGTTTCTCACAGTACCTCGGTACAGGTGACAATAATAAACCACTGTTACCAACTTGTTCCGACATCCAGTGGAAGTAAGGAGGAGAATCTAGGCTCCGTAATAAAAAAACAGCCTTAATTTGCCACCTTCTCATTTAAAAAGATTTACTATGACTTCCTTTTCACCAGCTGCGGTTACCACACTCCCCATCTCCTAGCAGTTCATTATCAGGCCCTCGGTGGACCATACTCTCACCTCTGGAGGCTGCGAGGTCAAGTTCTGCGCCATAAGCACAAAGATCCAGGCTCCTCTGTAAGCTGTGGAGTTGGAGTGGGACTGTCTTTCAGCTAAGATGGCCCTTGTTTGCTGTCACATGGGATCCCATGGCACTTTGGGAAAGCTAGCACTGATCAATACTCAGTTCGCAATCAGTATCTCCAGAAACCTATTCTAGTTATTACCATGTTGTTGTGTGGGATCTTGCTGTGCATAAATCAGCCACCCTGTTTCCAACGTTACATAGAAACATAGAAAATAGGTGCAGGAGTAGGCCATTCGGCCCTTCGAGCCTACACTGCCATTCAGTATGACCATGGCTGATCATCCAACTCAGAACCCTGTACCTGCCTTCTCTCCATACCTCCTGATCCCTTTAGCCACAAGGGCCATTACAAGACCTTTTTGGCAGCAAAGGAATGAACTGGGCACTGAAGGCAGAGAAGAGGTGCCGAGACAGGAAAGGCAGAATGGAGACAGGCTTGATGCAGGCAAATGGGATCAACATAATTAGGCCTCAAAGTCAGAATGGACCCAATGGGCTGAGTGGCCTGTTTCTGCACTGTATGATTCTGTGCTGGTGGCAGGGTGGAGATAAAGGAGGCGTAGGGCGCTCCCTCCCTCTGTTAGCCGGCAAGTCACCCTTGGGCAAGGTGTAGCACCCGCTTAGACCCCCGTTCAGGGTCACGTGAAGCCATGGAGGGGAGGTGGTGGGTGGTTGTATGAGCAGCCAGTGCATGTCACAGGTCATGGTTGTGTGACCCCTGAAGCCAGGCAGATAATCTCTGAAGAGTATGGATAATGGCCGGGGTCACCTATCTTTTAAAGGCATTGTTCAAAAGGCAGCAATGGAAAATCACTTCCGTAGAAAAATTTGCCAAGACAATCATGGTCACGGAAAGACCATGATCGCCTACATCATACAACTTGGCATGTAATGATGACGATGATACTATGATCAATACAGAATTGCAAAACACTCCCTGATATTATTTGCCTTAAAATCATACTGAATGCTGTGAAACCCAAAACTGGGATCCTTCAAACTTAGCTCTGTGTCTCAGAATGGCTGCTTGGGTGTTCAAGTATTTCCTTAAGGAAATCTGGATATTCCTGAATGAAGTGTCTGTCAATGGCAGGATGCCTCCTTTTAACTCAGCACTGGTGCTTTCTTCCATTAACAAAGCAGGGAAGAGCCAAGGACATATTGCCAAACCACCCACTGATTCACCATTTGTCTCTTTTTGAAAAGAGATGCTGTGGATACACAATGAAATGCAAGGTTGTATCTGGCAGCTTACTAAACCCTTCCTAACAGGAGGGGTGATCTTTGTCCCAATGAGACGAGCGATGTTAATCAGTAACTAAACAACTGTGCTTTTAACAGTCCCCAGATCTGGTTTATAAACTCTTTGTATTTCAATGCACCTTTGCAGACAAAATAAAAACAGATAGTACTGGGAATTTCAGCTGGTCAGGCAGCATCTGTGGAAAGGGAAAGAGTTGCTGTTTCTGAACTGGGATGGATAAATAATAAGGGGTGCCAGATTAACTCTTCTCCTTCTGCAGATGCTGCCTAACCTGCCGCATTTTTCTAGCACTTAGTTTTTACTTTATATTTCCAACATCAGCATTTTAAAAAAAAATTTATCTTTACAGGCACACTCGCTGACAGCTACTACATTCAAGCACAAAATGCTGGAGGAACTCAGCAGGTCAGGCAGCATTTATGGAAATGAATGGGCAGTCAACGTTTTGGGCCAACACCCTTCTGTCACGTGCGGCTCATCTGCCGGTCAAAAGTCGCTTCTGCTGTGTTGGTCATTGATTGGCCCATTTAAAATCTGCAGTCACTCTTTCCCATTAGTCAACTTGCGCACACCACAGCACCGATTTCTGGTTTTCAAACACCTCAGGTGTAATAGCACATGTGGGAGGCTTGCGCGTGTGCGTTCTCTCTCTCTTTTTCCTCTGTCCCCAGGACACAGTTCACAGAACCATTGGGAAAGTGTGCTCGATGCATGCACTCTTAGCTAAGTATCTGTTTGTTCATCATTTAATTTTGTAGTTTGCGTAACTTGGGGAGACTTAGATATTTGGTCAAATCTTTTACTGTTCGTAAATAAATGATTAACAAGCTTGTTCGTAGTCTGTGTTTTCTGTCTCACCCACCAAACCCGTGAACCTGCTTCCATGTTACAGCTTCTCAGTCCCAAAGAAGGGTCTCATCCCAAAATATCAACTATTGATTCATTTTCATAGATGCTGCCTGACTTGCTGAGTTCCTCCAGCATTTTGTATGCGTTGCTTTGGATTTTCAGCATCTGTAGAATTTCTCATGTTTATGATTAATTCAGTCTTCCGAAGTGAGAAATTTTATTTTTATTTCAGATGCAGGTCCTATTTCCCTCTCACGAATATCTATATATAACAAAGCATATGCACTGTATATGGATCGTCACGTCACTCTCTCAACTCCAAGTTGTGGATTCCAGGTCCATTCCAGAAACTTGAGCACAACGCTCTGTCCTGATCCAGTCACTGCAGTCTGGAGGGCGTGATGCACTGCTGGAAAGGTAGCCGTTTGGGTGAAATATTAAAACAAGGCCCTGACAGTCTTCACAACCCCTTTACTATTTATCCCCACTGTGACTCTGTCTTCACCCCACAGATATTCCCTTTGTTTTTCCTTTCACTTCAACTTAAAAATTAAGGGTTTCTCCAGGGTCTTTGACCTGAAATATTCATTCTTTTTATCTTCCTATAGATGGTGCCTGACCTGCTGAGTGCTTTACAGCATTTTTTTTTGTTTTTGTTCTTCTTTCTGATTTACAGCATTCATAGTTTTCCTGCTGGTTTACACTAACAATCATCCCATGGCACTTTTTCAAAGAACAAAAGAGCTCCCACTGCATCCCGGGGTCAAGATTTCGCCCTGGATCAACATCGTTAATAATAGGTTATTGGGTCATGAATGCATTGCTTGCTCCGTGTCGCTCTACTCTCCAGCATCTTCCTCATTATAATTGCGCCTACACTTCAACTTGCATTTAATTGGCTGTAAAGAGCACACGGATGTTCTGAAAGGGACAGGTAAGAAGACATAAAAATATACATCTGTTCATATGAACAAGTCACCCTGGAAAACTTCCTTCTCAACACATGTACCTGACGCAGAATAAACTGACCCTATTCTACTGTTCTTGGAAGTGTATCCTCTAAATATAAGCTCAGTGGCCACTTTATTGGGTCCCTCCTGTACCTAATAAAGTATCCACCAAGTGTATGCTCATGGCCTTCTGCTGCTGTAACCCATCCACTTCAAAGTTTGGTGCATTGTGCATTCAGAGATGTTCTTGTTGTAACGTGTGGTTGCTTGAGTTTCTATCACCTTCCTGTCAGCTGGAACCAATCTGGCCATTCTCCTCTGACCTCTCTCATTAACAAAGTGCTTTTGCCTACAGAAATGCCACTCGTTGCGTGCTTTTTTGTTTTCCACACCATCCTCTGTAAACTCGAGAGACTGTTGTGCGTGAAAATCTCAGGAAGTCAGCTGTTTCTGAGATACTCAAACCACCCCGACTGACACCAACAATTGTTCCACGGTCAAAATCACTTAGATCACATTTGACGTTTGGTCTGAACGGCAACTGAACCTCTTGACCATGTCTGCATGCTTTTATGCATTGAGCTGCTGCCACATGATTGGTTGATTAGATACTTACATTAACCTTTTAAAGTGGCCACTGAGTGTATTAGCACTAGCCTTCTGAATCTTCCACAAAAGTAAGCTTGTAGGAAGTTTGTTATTTACAAAGGAATTATCCAACTCTTATATATAATATACTCCAAGAGGACCACAGCCCTGACGTAGGGTTTGGAGGCTTGTGTGCCTCAGCGACCTGGAGAGCTATGTTGGCTGGGGTCAGGGCCTCGTGCTTTAGCTCTTGGTTGGGTCACCCATGCCAAGGGGTAGAGGCCAAACTAAGAGTGTCCACCAGGTTTGGGGGTTGAACTCAGGGCTAGCAACCCTGACTGGTAAAACAAAATTGTTATGGAAACAGCAACGAAGAATCCTTCTATATCTGTGTGTGACGCAATGGACAGACAGAGATGGAGATCCTTCTTTGCTGCCCTAAATGACAACAATATATGATAAATCTGAACCGTTAATCTCTCATTCTAGCTCATCACGGCCCTTGAACTCTACCTGTCTACCTGCACATTCTCTGTAACACTACGTATATTCTGCTTTCTGGTTGTTTTTTCCTTTTGTACTACTTCAATGTACTTGCGTATGGAATGATCTGTCTGGATGACGTATGAAGAAAAGCTTTTCACCCTATTTTAGTCCATGTAGGTGACCAGCCGAAGAGCAGAAAGCTGAGGAGGAGGAGGAGGAGGAAGGAGGCAAACCCAAGATCCCTGAACAAATGGAATATCAGTGACCCTCACAATCACACAGTCTTGGTTCACTGTCCACCATAGCACCCTCCTACAGAACAACGAGCCAACACAAGGAAAACAGTCCAAAACATAAATTGAAGTTAAAAAAAAAACAAACCTTAACTACTCATGTGAGGTCACTGAACTTGCAGAACTTCACCCTTTAGGCTTGACGTTTGACACTGACCGTCACACCATCAGCTCCTGCGCCTTACAGACAGATAGTGGCGGAACAGAACTTGGGATGCTCACGCTGTAATAGCGTTGCGCTACCATGTGATCTGGAGGGGCACTTTAGCTGACCAGTTCCGTTGTCAGCTCCGTTACACCCACGGACACTACAGCGCGAAGAAGAATTGTTGGTCAAATGCTTCTTTCACATTTTCTCCTCAGGAAGACACAAACAATTGCTGGGCAATATTTGGAAAAAGGACAGGAGAGTCGAGAGCAACATTTTTCTCTCAGTCAACATCACAAGAACAGATTACCTGATCAACTTTGACGTTTAACAATAACAGACTTCCATTTGTTTAGCACCTTTATCACTCGGTCCACCCTGCATCCTCAAGGGCTTACGAAGAATGGTCAATAAATGCTGGCTCCAGTGATGCCCACATTGTGCAAATTATCATAAGCCAAAGTCGACCAACAGTTATGAGAAGTTGGTTATATTCCAATCTCACACTATTCTCGATCCGAGTTAAATTTAAAAAAAAATTTCAATGAGATTCTACCTTGCTGCTATAAGACTACTGAATAGTTTTCAGGTAAAATAGGAAAGGCTCTTGACCCCACAATCTAGCTCACTATGATCTTGCACCCTTATGGCTTATTTAGTTAGAGATGCAGCACAGAACAGACTGTTCCAGACCAATGAGACACCCCACCCAGCAACCCACCTGTTCAACCCCAGCCTTTCACAGGACAATTTACAATGAACAATTAACCTATCAACTGGTATGTCTTTGGATTATTGGAGGAAACTGGAGCACCAGGAGCAAACCCACAATGAGAACGTACAAACCCCCGACAGACAGTGCCGGAAATGAACTCTGAACTCCAATGCCCCAAGCTGTAATAAAATCACCTAACCTACCCTGCACTTTCACTGTGTCTGTTACATTTTATTCAACACTCTGTTATTGTACTACCTCAATAGGCTGTTGTGATGAATCAATCTGCATGAACAGTATGCAGGACAAGCTTTTCACTGTACCTGTGACAACAGTAAACCAATCCCAATTCAAGTACTCTGAGAAAGATTTAAAATCAGGTGTCAGTAATTTCTGCATCACTGCCAACCTTGACATTTAGCAATAACAACTTCCATTTTCTCAGAACATCCCAAAATACTTCACTAGAGTACGAGATTCACAAGCGAACGAATTAGGACTTAACCAACAGAAGATCAGGTGACACAAACACAAAATGCTGGAGGAGCTCAGCAGGCCAGGCAGTATCTATGGAAAAGAGTACAGTCTTTTCGGGCTGAAATGTCAGTTGTACTCTTTTCCATAGATGCTGCCTGACCTGCTGAGCTCCTCCAGCATTTTGTGTGTGTGTCTGCAGGCTTTCTGTTGTTTGTGAGAAGTTCAGGTGACCTCATGCTCACTAAGAAAGGCAGACTGGGAGATGGGTGGGGGAGTGGGTTGGAACATGTATTGAGGTGACAGGTATTTTTTTCCAGCAGGTGGGCTGAGGTAGTGCTGGGTGAGGTTGTGGTGTAGGGAATAGGAATTTACTGCCAACCCTAGAACATTTAATCAGAACAGGTTCACCAGGATGCTGCCTGGATTAGAGAGAATTAACTATAGAAAGACATAGTTTGTTTTCTCTCGAGCGTCAGAAGCTGAGTGGAGACCTGATAGAAGTTTGTGAAATTATGAGACATTAGAGTAGAGAGCCACCATCTTTTACCCCAGGGGTAGAAACGTCAATTACTAGAGGGTATAGCTTTAAGACATGAAGGGGAAATTTTAAAGGGGATGTGTGAGGCAAGTTTTTTCCTCCCCTCACAGAGAATGATGGGAGCCTGAAACACACTGGCACGGTGGTGATGGATGCAGATATTTCAGAGGCATTCAAGAGCCTTTTAGAGAGGCACATGATCGTGCAAGGGAATGGAGGGATATGGATTACGTACAGGCAGAAGGCATGGTTTACACTGGCATCATGCTTAGCACATACATTGTGAGCCGAAGGGCCTGTTTCTGAGTTGTCTATGTAAAAGTCATTTTGAATCAGGAGTGCAAATCCTCATGTTACCCATATTTTAACATTGCAAAGGTTTAGTAAGCATGTGTCAAAAATGTCTTGAAAACAGTCTCACACATTTCTAAGCTTTTCCATCCCAGATATTCATACCACCACATGTACCAATTACTATGAACAACACAGCCAGCTCATCAATAACGTCACTTTAGGATTATGTGATTATACCACAAAATAACTTCAAGCAGGTTTAATGATAGCATTGAAGCTGCAGAGTTAAAAATACTGAACTGTGAATATAAGAAGCTTAAATACTATAAACACATCTGGAATTAGTACATAATTCATCTTGCAGGTGTGGGATTCCAATAGGAAGCAAACACAATAATATATTAAAATACGTTTTTTCTGACGTTTACCATTTGCAATCTCTTCACTAAGTGCAAACCCAATAATATTCAAAAATGCAGGACAAAGCAGACTACTAGATTAGCACCCAGACATACACATCCTCGATTCAGGTACATTCTTACAGATGTCTAAGGCCATTCAGTCCATTGAGTCTATGCCCACCCTCAGGGTAATCTCGTCAATGAGATCCCCCATGTGTTTTCTTCTGATCAGTTCTCCCTCGCGTGCCCATCATCTTTCACCAATTCTCCTGCCAGCAACCTACACACTAGGGGGTAATTTACAGTGGCTAATTAAACTACCGACCAATACAAGAGATTCTGCAGATGCTCAAAATCCAGAGCAACAGACACAAAATGCAGGAGGAAGTCAGCAGGTCAGGCAGCACCTATGGAAATGAATAAACAGTTGACATTTCCTTCTTCGTGACTGGAATGGAAGGGGGAAGATGCCAGGCTGAAAAGGTGGGGAGATGGGAAGCAGGACCAGCTAGAAGGTGATAGGTGAAGCCAGGTGGGTGGGAAAGGTAAAGGGCTGGAGAAGAGAGAATCTGATAGTAAAAGAGAACAGACCAGGGAGAAAGGGAAGGAGAGGCACCAGGGGAAGGTGACAGGCGGGTGAGGAGAAGAGGAGAGATTGGGAACAGAAAAGGGAAGAGAAAGGGAAAAAAATTACCGGAAGGAGAAATTGATCTTCACACCATCAGAATGGAGGCCACCTAGGAGGAATATGAGGTGTTGCTCTTCCACCCTGAGAGTAGCCTCATTGTGGCAAAAGAGGCAGCTAAGGACCAACATGTCAGAGCAGGAAAGGGGATGGGAATTAAAATGTTGGGCCACTGGGAAATTCTGCTTGTGGCGGATTGGGGGCGGGGGGGACCTCGACAAAACCATTCCCCAATTTACGACGGATCTCACCAATGTTGAGGAGGCGCATCGGAGGCACCAGGTACAATAGATGACCTCAACAGGTTCTCAGGTAAAGTGGTGCCTCACTGGGAAGGACTGTTTGGAGGTAAGGGAGGAACTGAATGGGCAGGTGTGGTATTTTAGTTACTTTCAGGGATATATGCAGGAGGGAAGTTAGTGGGGAGAGATGAGTGGACAAGAGAGTCACAGAGGGTGCAATCCCTGCGGAAAGCAGAGAGTTGGGGGGCGGGGGGACTATGGTGTTTGGTGGTAGGATCCCGTTGAAGATGACGGAAGGGGCAGAGAATGGTTTGTTGGATACAGAGGCTCACGGGGTGGTAGGTGTAGACAGGAAGAACTATCCCTGTTAAGGCAGCAGGAAGACGTGGTGAGGCGCATGTCCAGAAAATGGAGGAGATGCGGGTGAGGGCAGCATCTATGGTGCAGGAAAGGAGGACATCTCTGCTGTGCTGGAAAGAAAAGCCTCATCCTGGGAACAGATGCAGTGGAGACAAAGGAACTGAGAAAAGGGAATAACGTTTTTACAGCAGAGTGAGAAAAGGTATAATCAAGATAGCTGTGGGAATGAGTAGGTTTATAAAGGTTATCAGTACAGTTTACTGCCAGAGATGGAGACACAGAGTTCAAGGAAATGGAGAGAGGTGTCAGAAATGGACTGAGTGAACTCAAGGGCAGCGTGGAAGTTGGAGGGAAAATTGATTAAATTGACGGGTTCAGCACGGGTCATCAACATCGTGCAGGAAGAATTGGGCAGCGTTACCAGGGAAGGCTTGGAACATGGACTGTTCTACGTAGCCAATAAAAGGGCAGGCATAACTGGGACCAACGCAGTTGCCCATGGCTACCCCTTGCATCTAGAAAAAGTGGAAGGAACAGGAGAAATTGTTGAGGTTGAGGACCAATTCTGCCAGACGCAGGAGGGTGGTGGTGGAGTCTTCTGTCAAGAAAGAAGCAGAGGGCTTTGAGGCCTTCTTTTTGGGGGATAGGAGTGTATAGGGACTGGGCATCTATGGTGAAAGTGAGGCAGTCAGGGCCAAGGAATTGAAAGTTATTGAGATTAAGAGCATATGAAGTGTGATAGATGAAGGTGGGAAGGGACAGAACCAAGGTGGATAGAATGGATTTGTTGTATGAGGACACAAGATCAGTGGGGCAGGTGCAGGCAGAGACAATGGGACTACTGGACAGTCCCGTCTGTGGATCTTGGGTAGGAGGTAGAAATGAGCAGTGCAGGGTAAGGGAACTATGAGATTGGTGGCATGGATGGGATTCCTCCAGAGTTGATGAGGTTTGTGATTGTGCCAGAGACAATGTCCTGAAGGTTCTGAGTGGGGTCCTTTTCAAGGGGTAAGTAAGAGGAGTTTCTGAGAGATGCTGCCTGGCCTCAGCAAGGTAGAGGTCAGTCCCCCACAACTCCAACAGCACCCCCTTTATCTGTGGGTTTGATGGTAAGGCTGAGAGTGGTGCAGAGAGAGTGGAGGGCAGTGCATTCAGAGGAGATAAACTTCAAAGAAGAGAGAGGAGGGCTGAAGTCAAAGCAGTTGATGACTTATCGGCATTTAGACATGCAAAGGTCCACAGCAGGCAGAGAACCAAAGCCAGGTGTTCCTACTAGTGGAGGAGGAGGGTTGGAGATGGGAAAAGGGGTCATTGGTGCAGGGGGGGTTGTGCTCAGAGACAGAAGGCAACAGAAGAAGAGCTTGGTGTGATGGTGTGAGCGAAGGGGGACAAAGATGGAGCCCCTTCTGAGGACAGACTGCTCCACCTCAGAGAGGGGGAGGTCAGAGGGAATGGTGAACACATGGCAGGGATTAGAGCTGGGATTGAAGGGGAGAGGAGAGTTGGTGGTGTCGGAGGATGGTGCATTGGGGTGTTCAGGGAAGGTGGGGGGGGGGAAGATGGAGGCAATGAGAACCCTAGAGGTATTGGGGGAGCCTGGGAGACCTGGGGTTGGTGAGTGGTGGTGGGGGATGCGGAGCCACGGACCCCAGTGCCAGCGAGGAAGGTCTCAGCCTAGAGGTGGTGGTGACCAACCCAACAGGCCATTGGGATGATTCTGATTTGGAATTGTTTATTACTCGTACATCAAAACAACAGTGTAACATGTCATTTGTGTTAACAACCAACACACCCAAGTGTGCAGCCTGCAAGTCTCGCCACGCAATCCGGCATCCACATAACATGCCCATGGCGCTTGGTAGAACAACACCGAAAATGAAACAGAACATACCAAGCAACGAAACAAGCCCCGTTCCTCCATCCTTTCCACTCACCCACCCACACTCATCTCCTAACCCCAGGAAAGGCCGTCTCTGCCAGCCACCATGCATTCACAGGCTTTGGTCTAAGGCCTTCGGGCTCCAATCCAGCCCTCCAGAGGTGGCAGGAAATCAGATACCGGGAAAACCCACACAGTCAAGGGGGGAACGTATAAACTCCATGGAGACAGCTACCAAGGACAGAATTGAACCTGGGCTGCCGAAACTGTGCAGCAGTGTACGATCAATAAATCGTACTGGAGTTACTCTCCCAAGCTACTACGACAGACCTGCCTGAGCCTGTTGCATTTCACCGGCAAAGAGGACAAAGTCAGCAGATGCTTGACAGCACGATAACTCTCAGATTCATCTCTGTGTTACACACCAGGCTGAACTGGAAATCTCTTTTAGTTCCCTCATTACTACTGTGTCCAAGATCTACAACTTTCCATCCAAAAACATGAGCTCACCACCAGCTTCTCAAGAAGAACTGTGCGTGGGCAGTACTGTAAATGCTGGCCTTGACAAATAGCCACTGCAACCCAGGAATTAATAAGAAAACAGATTGCATGTGTTTAGCAAGGCATGTGTAATTTTTGCATGCTAGTTTATGAACATCTGAGTAACTGTGAGATTATGCACTGAAACGTGTACACAGGAGCTGGCCCATGAATCAAACGTTCAACAATACAGCCACTTTAAATCCCCTAATGAAATCTGACCTACATACACTCATTGGCCACTTTATTAGGTACACTTGCTCGTCCATGTAAATATCTAATCGGCCAATCATGTGGCAGTAAATCAATCCATAAAAGCATGCAGACACAGTCAAGAGGTTCAGTTGTTGCTCAGACCAAACATCAGAATGGGGGAGAAATGTGATCTAAGTGACTGATTCTGGAATGATTGTTGGTGCCAGACAGGGTGGATTGAGTATCTCAGAAACTGCTGATCTCCTGGGATTCTCACACACAATGGTCCCTCGAGTTTTCAGAGAATTATGCAAAAATTTAAAAAAACATCCAGTGATCAGCAGTTCTGTGGGTAAAAACAGCTTGTTAATGAGAGAGGTCAGAGGAGAATGGCCAGACTGGTTCAAGCTGACAGGAAGGTGACAATAACTCAAATAACCACGTTCAAACCTTGAAATGGATGGGCTACAGAACGCCATACTTGGTTCCACTTTGTACTCAGTAAATGGTGCCGGGGAAGTGCAGCAGTTAAAGCTACACTCTATCAGCTCTGGGCGCCAGAGTTCAGAGCTCAGATCCAACGCGGTTTATACGTCCTTCCCGTGAGCATGCGCGTTTCCTCCAGATCCAACGCGGTTTATACGTCCTTCCCGTGAGCATGCGCGTTTCCTCCAGATCCAACGCGGTTTATACGTCCTTCCCGTGAGCATGCGCGTTTCCTCCAGATCCAACGCGGTTTATACGTCCTTCCCGTGAGCATGCGCGTTTCCTCCAGATCCAACGCGGTTTATACGTCCTTCCCGTGAGCATGCGCGTTTCCTCCAGATCCAACGCGGTTTATACGTCCTTCCCGGGAGCATGCGCGTTTCCTCCAGATCCAACGCGGTTTATACGTCCTTCCCGTGAGCATGTGCGTTTCCTCCAGATCCAACGTGGTTTATAAATCCTTCCCGTGAACACGTGTTTCCTCCGGGTGCTCCAGTTGCCTCCCACAGTCCAAAGACGTACCAGACGTGTAAAACTGGGCTGAGAAGTGGCAGATGGAGTTCAACACAGATAAGTGTGAAGTGGTTCATTTTGGTAGGTCAAATATGATGGCAGAATATAGAATTAATGGTAAGACTCTTGGCAGTGCGGAGGATCAGAGGGATCTTGGGGTCCGAGTCCATAGGACACTCAAAGCAGCTGCACAGGTTGACTCTGTGGTTAAGAAGGCATACGGTGTATTGGCCTTCATCAATCGTGGGATTGAGTTTAGGAGTTGAGAGGTAATGTTGCAGCTATATAGGACCCTGGTCAGACCCCACTTGGAATACTGTGCTCAGTTCTGGTTGCCTCACTACAGGAAGGACGTGGAAATTATAGAAAGGGTGCAGATGAGATTTACAAGGATGTTGCCTGGATTGGGGAACATGCCTTATAAGAATAGGTTGAGTGAACTCGGCCTTTTCTCCTTGGAGCAGCAGAGGATGAGAGGTGTACAAGATAGTCATAGTCATACTTTATTGATCCCAGGGGAAATTGGTTTTCTTTACAGTTGCACCATAAATAATAAATAGTATTAAAACCATAAACAGTTAAATAGTAATATGTAAATTATGCCAGGAAATAAGTCCAGGACCAGCCTATTGGCTCAGGATGTCTGACCCTCCAAGGGAGGAGTTGTAAAGTTTGATGGCCACAGGCAGGAATGACTTCCTATGACGCTCTGTGCTGCATCTCGGTGGAATGAGTCTCTGGCTGAATGTACTCCTGTGCCCACCCAGTACATTATGTAGTGGATGGGAGACATTGTCCAAGATGGCATGCAACTTAGACAGCATCCTCTTTTCAGACACCACCGTCAGAGAGTCCAGTTCCATCCCCACAACATCACTGGCCTTACGAATGAGTTTGTTGATTCTGTTGGTGTCTGCTACCCTCAGCCTGCTGCCCCAGCACACAACAGCAAACATGATAGCACTGGCCACCACAGACTTGTAGAACATCCTCAGCATCATCCGGCAGGTGTTAAAGGACCTCAGTCTCCTCAGGAAATAGAGGCATAGATGATGAGGGGCATTGGTCATGTGCATAGTCACAGGCTTTTTCCCAGGGCTGAAATGTCTGACATGAGAGGGTACAGTTTTAAGGTGCTTGGAAGTAGGTACAGAGGAGGTGTCAGGGGCATGCGTTTTTTTTTACATAGAGAGTGGTGAGTGCGTGCAATGGGCTGCTGGTGGTGGAGGCGGATATGATAGGGTCTTTTAAGAGACTCCTGGATAGGTACATGGAGCTTAGAAAAATAGAGGGCTATGGGTAACCCTAGGTAATTTCTAAAATATGTACATGTTTGGCACGGCATCGTGGGCCGAAGGGCCTGTATTGTGCTGTAGGTTTTCTAGGTTTTCTAATTAGGAGGATAATTGGTCATTGTAAACTGCCCTGTGATTAGTGTTAAACAGATGAGTTTCTGGGCAGTGAGGCTCTTTGGGTCAGAAGGTCCTGTTCTGTGCAGGATCGCTAAATAGATAAATGAATAGAACAAAATTAAGTGGGCACTGAGTATATTTGATTTGCAATATGTCTGTAGTTTATGTTGCTCAACTTTGAAAAGACCCTCTGAAATAAAATCCAGGCATCCTCTCCCACCTAATCTGCCTTCCCTTTAATTATTCCCCAACTCTCCTGAAGCAAGCCTCCTCATACCAGGGTAGAGTATTTGTCTTGGGATTAGTGGAATGACTTGCAATGGAGCTAAAAAATTACCTGTTACTTTGGGCGGTAGGCTAGGTGAGAGGGGCTGAATGGCCTACTCCTGTTCTTACCTTTCTTATTTCTAATACTGGATATTCAAAAGTGCTTTATAGCCGATGATAGACACAAGCGATTCTGCAGATGCTGGAAAATCAGAGTAACACATACAAAGTGCATGACAGACTGGCAGCATCTATGGAGAGGAATAAACAATTGACGATTCAGGTCTGATGAAACCTTTTGGCCAAAACGTCAACTGTTTATTCTCACCATGGATGCTGCCTGACCTGCTGAGTTCTTCCAGCAGATTGTGTGTTACTTATAGCCAATAATGCACTTTTGGTTTATTCACCATCTCAATAACTCTCACATTCATTTCCCGACGAACCAGGCCAGTACAACTCCAATAGTCTGGCACCTGGTTATTCAGAATTCCTAATGTTTACATATGTAGTCCATTGGGCTCAGTTTTCCTGTTGCCCCTTTAAACTCAAGGAGTTCACTGGAAGTTTATAATGTAGCACATCAAACAGAAGTGAAATAAAAGTGTGTTGAGTATTAATTGGGATTAACATCCTATAGTCCAGAAAGTCTAGCAGCACCAAAGTTCGGATGGAGTCGTCGGATTTTCAAAGCTTTACTGTGATTCAAATGAACAGTATCTTTGTCAGGAAACAGTTCCCAGAGTTAGTGCTATGATGCCTCTCTTTCTAACACATTCTACATCACAATACCCCCAACAGCCTGAAGGTCAGTTAGCAACGTGATCTAACCTGTGAAGGGGTGATAAGCTTAAAGACACAGTTACTGTTCAGAAGCAATTATTACATACGGCGCATATGTTACAGTCATTGTCACAAGGCAACACGGCAACTCGTTTGTACATAGGAAGCTCCCATAAATCACAAAAGACCGGAGACTGGACGATCTGCTTTTGTAAGGTGGGCTGAGCCACAAGTTCTCACCACTGGCAAAGCCAGTGGAGATGCTACCTGAAGTATTACTGACCAGTTCAAACCTAACCCCCTGGTGCTGTCTGTGTGGAATCTGTATGTTCTCCCTGCTATGTGTGGGCTTTAGCTTCGAACACAGAACAGAACAGCACAGGAACAGGCCCTTCAGCCCTCAATGTTGTACCAAACAAATTAAATTAGTAATCAGATCCCCAATCAAACTAACCCCTTCTGCTTACACAAGAACCATTATCTTCCATGTCTCGTACATACATCTGCCAGTCTAAGAGCCTCTAATGTGTTCTTATCTCCTTTCACCACCACCTTGCGTCACCCATTCCAAATACCCACCACTCCCTGTGTAATGAAACATGCCCTACACATCACCTTTGAACTTACCACTTCTCACCGTAAATAGTATTAGACCTTTCCAATTTTGGGATAAAGATACTGGCTGCCTACTCTACCTGTGCCTCTTATAAACCTCGATCAGATCTCCCCTCAGCCTCAAGTCTCCATAGAACCACATTCACCCCTGTTTTGGGGATCAACCCTCTTCACACCTCAAGCCCTCCACCACGTTGCCAAGAGTCTTACCATTAATACTATATTAACACAACCAGAAGACAGCCACTAACCTCAGCCACCACTTACTCTTGCCCACACTGCACCAGAATATGTGGATCCCAGATCGGCCTCTACAGTCACCTGAGGACCCACCAATAGACAATACCATACTCGACTCGAGTGATCGCACAACTACATTAAATCTGTAAGACCACAGGACATAGGACCAGAATTAGGCCTTTTGGCCCCTTTAAGTCTGCTATGCCATTCGATGATGGCTGACTTGATGGCAGAATATTGTGTTAATGGTAAGACTCTTGGCAGCATGGAGGATCAGAGGGATCTTGGGGTCCGAACCCATAGGACGCTCAAAGCAGCTGCACAGGTTGACCCTGTGGTTAAGAACATACGGTGTATTGGCCTCCATCAATCACGGAATTGAATTTAGGAGCCAAGAGGTAATGTTGCAGCTATATAGAACCCCACTTGGAGTACTGTGCTCAGTTCTGGTGGCCTCACTACAGGATGGATGTGGAAACCATAGAAAGGGTGCAGAGGAGATTTACAAGGACGTTGCCTGGATTGGAGAGCATGTCTTATGAAAACAGGTTGAGTGAACTTGGCCTTTTCTCCTCAGAGTGACGGAGGATGAGAGGTGACCTGATAGAGGTGTATAAAATGCTGAGAGGCATTGATCGTGTGGATAGTCAGGGGCTTTTTCCCAGGGATGAAATGGCTGCCACAAGAGGGCACAGGTTTAAGGTGCTTGGGAGTAGGTACAGAGGAGATGTCAGGGGCAAGTGTTTTTTTTTTATGTAAGTGGTGAATGCATGGAATGGGCTGCCGGCAACAGTGCTGGAGGCGGATACGATAGGGTCTTCTAAGAGACTTTTCAATAGGTAAATGGAGCTTAGAAAAATAGAGGGCTATGGGTAACCCTAGTAATTTCTAAGATAGGGACATGTTCTGCACAACCTTGTTGGCCGAAGGACCTGTATTGTGCTGTAGGTTTTCTATGTTTCTATGACTTAGTTTCCCTCTTAATCCCATTCTCTTGCCTTCTCCCCATAACCTCTGAAGTCCTCACTAAACAAACTCCTACCAACCTCCACATTAAGTACATCCAAAGGCTTGGCCTCCACAGCTGCCTGTGGCAATGAATTCCACAGATTGACTACCCTCTGGCTAAAGAAATTCCTCCCCATCTCTGTCCTAGAGCTTTGTCCTTTTATTCCATGACTATACTGGATAAGCGCTGCTGTGTCAGAGCAGCTGCCTTTAGGATATGCCAGGGAACGTGAAGGCTGCTATAAGAATGCAGGCCTGATTATTTTTCCCCAGTTTGAATCTTGAATTTACAAGATCTGCAATTTCATGCTTGTAACTAAAATCAATAGCACCTACACAGCACAACTGTGCTACCCTTGGAGTTATTCATAGCCAGCCTGAGGAAACAGCTCAGCTGGCCTCGATTTTAATGGAGAGTGGGCTGTATTAAACCTCTTTGGGAAAGCAACAGACACAGACAGCTCCCTTTCCAGGGTTACATTTCAGTAGCTGCAGTTCACATCATCAGACCAAAATCAAAAGGCTGATCATTTGTAACAGCGCTGGGTAAAGGAGATGCAAGAAAGCAATTGGTCCCATCCAGTTCTTCCAGCAGCACTGATAAAAGACCCAGTTAGTCACAACCATCATGGCCTTGACCAATTAGGCACGGATCCTAATCCTCTGGCACCCATTTACACAAACCCCAGTTAATTCTCACCGCATTTCATAAGACCAAAAGTCATAGGAGAATTAGACTACTTGGCCATTTAAATTTGCTCCGCCATTCAATCATGGCTAATTTATCTTCCCTCTCAATCCCATTCTCCTGCCTTCTCCCCATAACCTTTGACACCCTTACGAATCAAGAACCCATCAATCTCTGCTTTAAATATACCCTCCACAGCTGTCCGTGGCAATGGGTTCCACAGATTCACCACCCAATGGCTAAAACAGTTCCTCCTTACCTCTGTTCTAAATGGATGTGTTTCTATTCTGAGGCTGTGCACTCTGGTCCTAGAGTCCCCCACTCTCTCTAGGCCTTTCAATATTTGATAGGGTATCTCATTGAAACCTGTCTTCTAACTCCAGTGAGTACAGGCCCAGAGCCATTAAATGCTCCTCCTGGTAACCCTTTCTTTTCCAGGATCATTCTCATAAACCTCCTGTGGACCACTCTCCAGTGCCAGCATATCCTTCCTTATTTTATAAGGCCCCAAGACTGCTCACAATACTCGAAATTCCCAACAAACCCCCCTCGGATTCTACCACTCACCAACATACTTTAACCAGCCTGGACAACCTGAATCACTACCTCAATATTGCAATGTTATGACCACTTAGCCACACAATGGATTTTTTTGTTATAATTTTGTTCTTTCTAGCTTAATTTTTGCAAAGCACCTAATGATGTGATCCTGTTTCTGCTGGTCCGTCTGGCAGTGTCACAGTCCGCTGGGCCCCCCGGCAGCGTCACAGTCCGCTGGGTTACACGGATCAGTACAGCACAGGAACAGTGCTGAACTCTCTGGTTAGTCATATCTCTTCATCTGCCTGTTGTTTCCTCTTGAATAATCTGCCCTGGCTACTGACCGTCCTACCATTCACCTACTCTATCACAACACCCCATTTCTTAGAGCAGCTCCATAGATCTTCCCTTACCCTGTTGCACCACATCTCCCTTGAACTTTTTACAGTACTTCCTGGAGAACAATCCCAGCTTCTCCTGCCTTGGGTCCGTCAGGTCATTGTCCTGTGCTTTGCTTTGGCAGGGTTCCGGCCAGAAAAGGGGAAATGGGAATAAAAAATCAGAGACTGCAGAGTTGAAATGTGAGCTCAATTTCTTTCCCCATGCGGCTTGGCCTGTTGAGTAATTCCACCATTTTATCCTCATCTTATCACCTCCTTAGCAGCAACTCTTTTAGGAATGAAACACTGGAATAAGGGTTCCATAAAGGTTCAAGGTGAGAGAGGAAAGATTTTATCGGGGGCCCCAGAAGCAACTTCTTCATGCTGAGAGTGGTACAAATATGGACTGGGCTGCAAGAGAATGTGGTAGAAGAGAGTACAAACACAGTGTGTGAAAGAAATTGGACAGGCACATAGATAGGAAAAGTTCAGAAGGATATGGACAAGTCTGACTTGCTTAGTTGGGCTTGAATGAGTTGAGCCAAAGGGATTGTATCTGTGCTCTATGACTGAGGTGTGTACCAAAGTTCAAAGTATATGTATTATCAAATTACGTGCGCACTATACAACCTTGAGATTTGTCTCCTGACAGGTTGCCACGAAACAAATAAAGCCAAAGAACCCATTTAAGAAGAAGATGATCAAACACAGAATGTGCAGAGAAAGAAAACACAAATCCTGTAAACAACAAAAGCAAGCAAACAGCACACAGAACTGAAGCCCACAAAGAGAGTCCATACACAGAACCTCAGTTCAGCACACAGCCAAGTAGAGTTGTGGATTAGCGAGCTGAAATGGCCTATTTCTCGCCTTGGACCCTGACACTGCTTAAATCATTGTTCAAACACCAGGTTCAGTCGCTTCGATACATTCTGTGGTTTGGACCCCGCTGCCTCGATTTGGCCTGGACCCACCCTTTCCAATTCGGCCAGGCACTTAAATCAATCAAACCTCGGGTCTATCCCCACTCTTGGCGACAGGCCTGCTGCCTTGCCTCAGTTCTGCCACAACGATTTGCCTCAAAGTCCAAAGAGAAGTAACAGACTATTGTTTGGAGTGATTGTTGACAAGAAAAAGAGTGATTAACAAAGTATTTAGTTGCTTTCTGTTTCATTGGTCACCAGGAAATAATCACTGAGCTTCACCAGTGCCATCTTAAACCAGCAGACACAACAAATTCATGAACAGGCAGAGCAGACAAACGTTAATATATTTCACCACAAACTTGGGGGTTTCAGGTACGTGAATGGAAAAATGGCTGCAACCCTCAGCAGAGGTGGTGTCTGCCATTAAAGGTACCACCAAGGTCCCATCTCCCCTCTCAGGTGGGCCCAAGAGGTCTACTTTGAAGAAGAACAAGGGAGTTCTGCCCAGTGTCACGGGGCCAACTGAATCATTACAGCAGTTAATCTGATCTCTGTGGTGCTGCTCTTTTGTAAAGCTTGCTTTGCACAAACTGGTCATTGGTTTTCCAATGTCATAACTACAACAGTGGGAACTTCAGAAACAGGAGTGGGAATTGGCTGTAAATGTGACTGTAAGATGTTGTTAAAGGTGCTCTAGGAATACACGGTATGGAAGACAAAACAACAGAACAGAAAGGCTTCCACGGGAGTCGGCTTTCTATCGACGAAGAACGAATGAATTAGGAGCAGGGATAAACCATTCGGCCCACTAACTTGTTCTCCACTTTCTTGAGATCACGCGGAAAGGCAAAAATTGTTTTTAAATGAATCTTTCAGAAGGAAATGGTGATTTGGCAGCACAGCATCAGCTCCAGTTTGATCATAATTTAATTTACTTTGCAGTAGGAGGCTAATCACAATCCTATGTCAACTCCTCCATTTATCAAAACTATGGCGGGTCCCCCAGGCCATTCCTATTGGATCCTCATGTTCCCCAACACACACAAATCTCATCACAAACACAAGAGATTTTACAGATGCTGGAACTGTTAAACAACACACTCAAATCTCATCATAAACACAAGTGATTTTACAGATGCTGGAACTGTTAGACAATAAACACACACACACACACACACACACACACACACACACACAATGCTGGAGGAACGCAGCTTCTATGGAGAGGAATAAATGATCAGCATTTTGGCCCGGATGGTTCACCAGGACTAGAAAGGAAGGGGGAAGAAACCAGAATAAGGAGGTGCTGGGGGCAGAGAAAGGAGTACAAGCTGGCTAGTGATTGGTGAAGTCAGGTGAGGGTGAAGGTGGTAGATGAGGGAGATGAAATAAGAAGCTGGAAGGGGACAGGTGGAAGTGGTTACGAGCTGAAGAAGGAATCTAATAAGAGAGGACAGTGGACCACAGAAGAAAGGAAAGGAAGAGGGGAACCAGAGAGAGGTGATGAGCAGGTGAGGAGAAGAGAAGAGGTGAGAGGGTAACCTGAATGGGGAATGGAAAAAAAAGAGAGGAGGGAGGAAGGAGAAATTACCAGAAGTTAGATAAATTGATGTTCATGCAATCAGGTTGGAGGCTACATAGAGACAGAATATGAGATGCTGCTCCTCCATCTCTAGTTTGGCCTTATCAGGGCAGTAGCGGAGGCCATGGACAGACATGTCAGAATCAGAATGAGAAGTTGAATGGAAATGGGTAACCACCCTGTCATCCTGCTTCTTGCGGAAGACAGAACAAAGGTACTCAACAAAATGGTCTCAACGATATCGATGGAGGCCACACCAATTTAATCAACTTAGTCTTGAATATTCCCAATGATCCAGTATCCACAGCCTCTGGGATAGGGAATTCCAAAGATTCGTAACACTGTCAAAGTGCCAGCTTTTCCCTATCCTTGCATTGATGATCCTCAATCTAGAGACCCCTGTCTCAGGAGACAGCATCTTCCCTCTCAGTACCTTTCCCAGCTCTCTTCAAACAGAGAGAGAGCCTTTTTCTGCTCTTCCTAACCTTGAGGAGGAGCTAAATAACCTCTGGTTTAAGAACGTCTCCAATTACAGCTGCTCAGCCCTTATAGCTTTCGAGAGTTGGCAAGTTACATGATTCTCCACCCTAGCAACATTGCTAGACACTTCCCCCATCTTTGTTCCACTAATTTACACCATGGAAGAAACACCAATTGATGTCAGAGATGAACATAAAAGGATTTTTTAAAATATTTGTTAAATGTATAGAGATTGTAAAATTGGCCTGAAAAGAATAAAAGTTCATTTCCATGTGGACAGAGACATTTCTGACATTGAGTTTCAAATGTCCAAGGCTGCAGTTGCCCCCTCACCAAAGCTTCCCCTCCCTCCTCCTCCTGCCCTTTTCCCTCCTCTCGAGGCTGTGCTCCAGTCCTACAGGGACGGGCAGCTTGTCACTGTACCCTGTTACCTGCCACCATAATAAACCAGTTCCAATCTCTCCACATACCAGGTCTTGGTGCCTGTTGGGCAAGGCAGTGTCACGTCCCCAATGAAACATCACTCTGGCCATCACTTCCACACACAATTCCAATGACATACGGCTCAGGTGCGTAAACTATGGCGGCAGAAGCATTGTGACAGCTGTGGACTGCCCACAGCAAGCCTCAGACCGTGTTGGTCATGATACAAACAATCAGAATCAGGTTTAGTATCACTGGCATACGTTGTGAAGTTTGTTACTTAGCAGTACAATGAAGTCCTGATAAATATAGAGAAAAAAAATCAATTACAGTATGTATATTAAAATGTTAAATTAAAAATAAGGCAAAAACAGAAATAATAGTAAGGTAGTGTTCATGGGTTCAATATCCATTCAGAAATCCGATGGCAGAGGGGAAGAAGCTGTTCCTGAATCGCTGAGTGTGTGTGCCTTCAGGCTTCTGTACCTCCTTCTGGATGGTAACAATGAGAAATGGGCACGTCCAGGGTGATAATGGACACCAGCTTTCAAAGGCATCGCTCCTTGAAGATGCCTCGGATACTACGGAGGCTTGTACCCAGGATGGAACTGACTAATTTTACAACTTTCTGCAGCTTTTCACTAAACAATGCATTTCACTATTTTTTTGATGTTTTGATATACTTGCGACAAGTAAAGCTCATATTATGAGGCAACCAAATGTCCTCCTCATCTGCCTATCCCCTCCCTCCTCGTCCTGCCTCTCAATCTACCATGATCTTGTACTTTATCGTTGCCCTCCGCTGCGCTCTGTAGCTGTTACACTAGTCTGCATTGTTATTGTTTATCTTATTCTAGATCAATGCACTGTGTAATGATTTGATCCGTATGAATGGTATGAAAGACAAGCTTTTCACTGTAACTTGATACTTGCAACATTAATAAACCAATACCTTCTCTTTATTCCCTGTTCTGCTGTCCTCTCCTTCAAACCTTAACTTCTTCCAATTATCACCCCCCCCCAGCTTCTTTTATTCCTCATCCACCCACCTTCCCCCTCACCTGATCTCATCTATCCCCTGCCAGCTTGTACTTCCCCTACCCTACTTTCTTATTCTGGCATCTGCCTCCTTTTCAAGTCCTGATGAACTGTCTCAGCCCAAAATGTTGACCGTTTATTCCTCTCCATAGATGCTGCCTGGCCTGCTGAGTTCCTCCAGTATTATCTACTGGAAGATCCCACAAACAGCATGGTGGCAATGACAGGAAGATTCTGCTTTCAGAAATGTTGACAGAGATACAAATGTGGGCTCCAAGGCACTGGAGAGCGCTCTTCACGCAAAGACTGGCCATGGGATCGTGTACAAAGGAGGGCAGACGGGACTTTAGTTTAACCTTCATGCTGGTCTAGGACTTCATGTTCTGCCTTTTGCATCACACACACCTCCCTATTCGGTGAGAACAAAGAGCTAAGAACCGAACTCTCACAGGTCTCTTCCAGGAGCGGAAGCAGCTCTACGTTTTCTCAACAATGACATTAAGCACAGGCTGGGCACGAAGCTTCTCTGTACATAGTACATACACAGCCAGATACTTTGCACTCCAGATTCACAACAACGTTGGCATTCACCCTCCTAGGTAACCCTCAGAGGACAACGAACCATCTGCCGGAGGAACTCAGCGGATTGAGCAGCATCCGTGGCTGGAAGGAAACGTTAACGTTTTGGCACAAGACCCTACGTCAGGACAGAGAGGTGAGATGGCCGTTATGGAGAAGAGGGAGGAGGGGTGAGTTATGGTGATGGGTGGACTGCGGAAAGAGTGAAGGATGAAGGGAAGGTCGAGCCAGGTGGGGAACGGTGAAAGGGTGTAGTTGGGAGACAAGTGGAATGCCAAGGTGATAAGTGGACTGAGGGTGATACATGAGTCGAGACAGGCGGGAAAGAGGGAGGGGTGGAGGTGGGAGACGGATCTGTGGATAATGGATGGAAACAGAGGAAAAAAGGAGACAAAAAAAAATGGAGTGAGAAAAAAGTTGATGGGCAGATGTGTTTCCTTTATATTTCTGCCCCCATCCATCATCCACAGCTCTGTCTCCCACCTCCACCCCTCCCTCCTTCCCGCCTGTCTCGACCCATCTATCACCCTCAGTCCACCCATCACCTTGGCATTCCACTTCACCCCTTGTTCTTCTCCTCTTTATACCAGCCATCTCCCCTCTCCACCCTCAGTCCTGAGGTGGGGTTTTGATCCGAAATGTCGGCAAATCTTTCCTGCCCTACCTCGCCCACAACAGATGCTGTGCAGCCCACCAAGTTTCCGTCAGCAGACGTCCTGTCGGTCCAAATTCCCAGCAACTGACATCTCCTACGTCCCCAAACTCTCCAAGGGCACCACTTGTACCCCTGAGCAAGGAAACTGTGTTCAAATCTCTATCAGACCCTCATTTTAGGACACCGAGGGTGCACAATGCTGATGGAAATACGAGACTTACTTTCTCTGGTTGGCATGAAAAGTTCCACAACACAACTCTGAACAGCAGGGGAAGTACTCTGAGATCTACATTTACCCATCAATATACAACACTAATGTAGACATTATCATTTTCTTAAATTTAGAGACACAGCACGGCCACAGGTACTTCTGCCCCACCGAGCCTACGCCACCCATTTTCACCCATGTGACCAATTAACCTATTAACACGTATGCCTTTGGTCCGTGGGAGAAAACGGGAGCACCCAGAGGAAACCCACACGGTCACAGGGAAACCAGCTTATTTGGTCTGTTTGACACACACACAAAATGCTGGAAGAACTCAGCAGGTCAGGCAGCATCTATGGAAAAAAATGGTGAGCTGAGACCCTTCATCTGACAAAGGCACTTCACCCTGAAATGATGGCTTGGTTTCTCAGCTGTGGTCTGACCCGCTGATGGTATCCAAGTATTAACTTTGGCACTGACAGCACTGAACTTCATCTGGCTTGGGAACAGTCTGTCAGTGGGTGAGTTAACAGATCTCCCCACTGACAGACTCCCGAACAAAACCTACCATTATGATCAACCCAAGTCATATACATGTTAAAACGTGAAGATATTAATGTTATTTCTTCTGCTTTTGTGTTCAAAGTGTTCGTAGTGGCAAGCATAGTGGCAGTGTAAAACTGCACAGAAACAGGCCTTTCGGCCCATTTGATCCATGCCCACCACAACGTCCTCCCTGCCACTCCCACTTGCCTGCCTTCTGCTCATAACTCTCCAAGCCCCTCCTCTCCATGTACCTATCCAAAACCCTCAATGGTGCCACTGTACCCACCTCAACCAACTCCTCTAACAGCTCACTCCAAGTACTCACTACTCTCTGTGTAAATAAATCACCTCTCAGCTCTCTTAATTCTCTCTCCTCTGATCTGTACCCTCTAGTTCTGGATTTCCCAGCCCTAGGGGAAAGACTATGACCATCCACCTTATCCATACCTCTCTTTATAAACGTCCACACAGATCTACAATAGGCAAGAACCACCAGACTCTTGAACTTCATTCACCACCACCCTGAACTGATTCCATAACCTACAGACTCACTTTCAAGGAGGCAACAACTCATGCTCTCTGTATTATTTATTTACTTTTAGTTACACAGTGTGTCTTCATTTGCACTTTAGTTCTTTACAATTTTTTTCATAAATTCTATTGTACCTTCCCCCCCCCCCCGGAAATACCTGCAAGAAAATGAATCTCAGGGTGGTATACGCTGCCACACATATACTCTGATAATAAATTGACATTGAACTTGACCTTGGCTGGACGATAAGCAAAGGACTGTATCACTCATCTCTCCATCATCCTCTCCAGGGTGAGTGAGACACAGCAATACTTTGTCCAGTAACTGGGTGGGAAAGGAAAGCACCCGAAGATTAACCCCAGTGGTATAGATGTTAAACATCTCCAGCAGTATGACAGTGGACCAATGGGATATCTCCATGAGTGAAATAGGCCTCTACACATTGAACACAGAAGGGCATTTGTACCATCCTGCATGTGCCACCCATGATATCAATTGCAACTGCTCTGCCTACACATGGTCGACCACTGAATGAACCTTTATTAAAAACTCCTGCTCACTAATGCAGGTCTTCCACCATCCCCGTCAGCACAGGTCCACCACAAATCTGTACGCTTAGCCCCACGCTCAACTTGCTTTATACTCACGACTGAGGCCAAGCACAGCTCCGAAACTATATTTAAGCTTGTGAATGACACCACTGTCATTGGCCGAATCAAAGGTGGGGACGAAACAGTATACAGGAGGGAGACTGAAAATCTGGCTAAGTGGTGCCATAACATCCACCTCTCATTCAGTGTCAGCAAGACCACGGAGCTGATTATCGACTACAGGAGCAGGAAACCAGAGGTCTATGAGCCAGTCCTCATCAGGAGGTCAGAGGTGGAGAGGGTCAGCAACTTTAAATTCCTCGGAGTTATCAATTCAGAGGATCTGTCCTGGCTCTACAAGTTTGACAAACTTACAGATATATGGTGGAGAATATATTGAGTGGTTGCATCTTGGCCTGGTACGGAAACACCAAACCCCTTTAACAGAAAAGCCTACAAAAAGTCCTATGGGCAAAACTACCTTGCTAATGAGAGAGGCCAGAGGAGAATGGCCAGACTGGTTCAAGCTGACAGGAAGGTGACGGTAACTCAAATAACCACGTGTTACAATAGTGGTGTGCAGAACAGCATCTCTAAACACGTCAAACCTTGAAGTGAATGAGCTACAGCAGAAGAAGACCATGAACATTTATCAGTAAATTTCCCCATTCCCTTCATACACCTGTCTTTCAGCACGGATCAAGGGCCTGGTTCTGTGTTGTACTGTTCTGTGACTCTATAACTCTAAGTGCCTCTTAAATGCTGTTCCCCTGGCAGCTGTTCCAGGCACCTCCCAATCCCTGTGTAAAAAAATCCGCTCATAAATCTCCTTTAAAATTACATCCTCTCAACATAAACCGATCCCTCCGGTATTGGGCGTTCCCACTCTGGGAATAAGACTCTCTCTACCAATCTATGCTTCTCATAAGTTTTATATACTGATCAGTCACTCCTCAGCCTCCAACACTCCACAGTAGACAGTAGCAGTTTGTCCAGCCTCTCCTTATCAAATCCAGGTGAACCTCTTCTGCACCCTCTCCAAAGCCTCCATATCCTTCTGGTAATGTAGTGACCAATACTGCACATGACGCTCCAAACGTGGCCCAACCAATGTTTTATACACCTGCAACATTACTTCCAACTATTGTACTCAATGTACTAACCGACAAAGGTAAGTATGCCCTGCACCTTCTCTATCACCCTATCTGCTTGTGTTGCCGTTTTCAGGGAGCCAAGATCCCGCTCTTAAGGATGCTGTCTTCACTGTATATATTTCTCTTACATTTGACTTTACAAAGTGCAACAGCTCACACTTATCTGCACTAAACTCTTTCTGCCATTTCTCTGCCCATATTTTCAAAGTTCAAAGCAAACTTTATTACCAATGTATATGTATGTTACCATATACAACCCCCGAGATTCATTTTCTCACATGCACACTCAACAAATCTATAGGATTGTAACTATATCAGAGTCAGCGAAAGACCACCCAACGAGGGTGTACAATCAGAATGCAGAACAAACTCTGCAAATACAAATATAAATAAACATCGAGAACATGAGACAAAGAGCCCTTGAAAGTGAGTCCATCGGTTCTGGGAACATTTCAGTGACGGAGCAAGAGAAGTTGAGTGAAGATATCCTTCCTGGGAACGCGCCCTTGCCTGTATCCTTCCCGGGAGCGCGCCCTCGCCTGTATCCTTCCCGGGAGTGCGCCCTCGCCTGTTTCCTTCCCGGGAGCACGCCCTCGCCTGTTTCCTTCCCAGGAGCGCGCCCTCGCCTGTTTCCTTCCTGGGAGCGCGCCCTCGCCTGTTTCCTTCCCGGGAGCACGCCCTCGCCTGTTTCCTTCCCGGGAGCGCGCCCTTGCCTGTATCCTTCCCAGGAACAGGCCTTCACTGCCAGCTTGTACCTGTGTTTCTCTCTCCCTTCCTCACACCTTTTAAATCTACTCCTTATCTTTTTTTCTCCAGTCCTGCCGAAGGGTCTCTGCCTGAAACGTTGACTGTACCTCTTCCTAGAGATGCTGCCTGGCCTGCTGCGTTCACCAGCAACTTTGATGTGTGTTGCTTTTTTCCATAGCTGTTGCCTGGCCTGCTGAGCTCCTCCAGCATTTTGTGTGTATTGAGTGAAGTTGTCCCCTTTTGTTCAAGAGCCTGATGGTTGAGGACTAGTAACTATTCCTGAACCCAGTGGTGCGAGCCCTGAGGCTCTTGCACCTTCTTTAGATTTAGGGTCCTTCAATATCAGAGAATGTACACAGTATACAACTTGAAATTTGTACTCTTCACAGACATCCATGAAACAAGAGACCCCTTAGAAAGAATAATAAATCAAAGCCCTGAAACCCCTTCTCCCCCTCCCCCCACCCTTCACACAAGTAGTAACAAAAGCATCAATCTCCCCTCCACCACTAACGCCAGCAAAAGCACCGGCCACCCTCCCCCACCCCCACTATGCAAGCCACAGTAAAATCTGATGGCATCTGTGAGAACAGAACATATCCTGGGTGGTGGAGATCCCTGATGATGGATGCTGTTTTCCCAAAACAGTGTCTCATGTGGATGTGCTCAATGACATGTTCCCAGGGAGGATACAGGTGAAGACGTGTTCCCAGGGAGGATACGGGTGAAGACGTGCTCCCAGGGAGGATACGGGTGAAGACGTGTTCTCAGGGAGGATACAGGTGAAGATGTGTTCCCAGGGAGGATACGGGTGAAGACGTGTTCCCAGGGAGGATACGGGTGAAGATGTGTTCCCAGGGAGGATACGGGTGAAGACGTGTTCTCAGGGAGGATACAGGTGAAGATGTGTTCCCAGGGAGGATACGGGTGAAGACGTGTTCCCAGGGAGGATACGGGTGAAGATGTGTTCCCAGGGAGGATACGGGTGAAGACGTGTTCCCAGGGAGGATACGGGTGAAGACGTGTTCCCAGGGAGGATACAGGTGAAGACGTGTTCCCAGGGAGGATACGGGTGAAGACGTGTTCTCAGGGAGGATACGGGTGAAGATGTGTTCTCAGGGAGGATACAGGTGAAGATGTGTTCCCAGGGAGGATACAGGTGAAGACGTGCTCCCAGGGAGGATACGGGTGAAGACGTGTTCTCAGGGAGGATACAGGTGAAGATGTGTTCCCAGGGAGGATACGGGTGAAGACGTGTTCCCAGGGAGGATACGGGTGAAGATGTGTTCTCAGGGAGGATACAGGTGAAGATGTGTTCCCAGGGAGGATACAGGTGAAGACGTGTTCCCAGGGAGGATACGGGTGAAGACGTGTTCTCAGGGAGGATACGGGTGAAGACGTGTTCCCAGGGAGGATACGGGTGAAGATGTGTTCTCAGGGAGGATACAGGTGAAGATGTGTTCCCAGGGAGGATACAGGTGAAGACGTGTTCCCAGGGAGGATACGGGTGAAGACGTGTTCCCAGGGAGGATACAGGTGAATCTACTATTTGTTTTGTAGGATTTTGCATTCAGGGGCACTTGTGTTGATGCAGCCAGTCAATACACTCTCCACTACACATCGGTTATAGGCTTTCTTTGTAATTGTGATTACGTTCTGCACCCAGGACAGGACCTCTGAAATAGTGACACCAAGGAGTTTAAGGTTGCTAACCCTCTCCACCTCTGATCCTCCGATTAGGATTGGCTAGTGAACCTCCGGTTTCCTTCTTTTGAAGTCGATGATCAGCTCCTTGGTTTTGCTGACACTGAGTGAGAGATTGTTGGTACGGCATCACTCAGCCAGATTATGGATCTCCTCCCTATATGCTGATTCATCACCCCCTTTGATTCAGCCTACAACAGTAGTGTCATCAGCAAACTTGAATATGTCACTGGAGCTGTGCTTGGCCACACAGTCACAAGTGAAGAGCAAGTGGAGCAGGGGGCGAAGCACACAGACTTGTGCTGGTGGAGATCTATATCCTGCTTTATCCTCACTGACAATCTTCCTCACTGTCTACTACTCTGCCAACTTTTGTGTTGTCTGCAAAGTTACTAACACAGAAGACTGCAGATGCTGGGATGCGAAGTAACACAAACTGCTGGAGAAACTCAGCAGGTCAGACGGTACCTTGGAGGGAAATAGATGGCTGAAATTTCGGGTCAGGACCCATTATCTGGGCTGTCTATTCATCCCATAGATCGGGGTTCCCAAACTTTTTTTTATGCCATGGACCCCTACCTTTAACCAAGGGGTTCATAGACCCCAGGTTGGGAACCCGGTCTGAGCCAGTAACTTCCTCCAGCATTTTGTGTGCCGCTAAAAATCATTTGCTTCAGAAGGACTGGTTCCTCTCTCACAGAACCATTTCACCAGCTGCTGGGCAGCCATTGCCAAGGCTGGCTTCAACCTGAGGGACTGCTGCCAACAAAATGGTGTTTTTTTTAAATTGGATTATTCCATGAAGATAAATTCCATCATTAGGGAAAGGAGTTAACATTGTGACTGGCTGGGTTTTTTTTTTGCTGAGTACAGTGGAGACATAATTTAGACAAACTAATTTCAATTAGGAGAAAAGCCTGCAGATTCTGCAACACTATGATAATTCTTTTAAGAAAAAAAGAGGAATTTAATCAAGTTTTGTCTCGTTTCTATTTGAATTTTCTGCACTGTATGCCATTAACCCTGTAAATGCTATCCAATGGTTTTCCTTCTGCATACCTCCTGATCATTAAAGTAGGAAGAGGCCATTTGGCCCCTCTGTCTCTCTGCTATCCAGGAAAATTCTGACAGATCCTTGACTGAATTCATGCCAGAATTACTGAGCTGAACCAAAGGGGCAGATATGGAGAGGCTTTTTACAGCAGACAAAATAAGAGGGAGATTTTATGGAAATTATGAAGAACTTTTGGGAGGGGTATACAAAAATGGGAGAATGTTCTCATTAAGAATTGGAATTTCAGTTTGTTTATGGCTGTCACATGTACCGAGGAACAGAGAAACTGTGGTGCCGTGGTTAGCACAACGCTTTACCGTACTGGCGACCCAAGTTCAATTCCCACCACTGCCTGTAAGAAGTTTGTACCTTCTACCCGTGATCTCCGAGGGGTTCCTCTGAGTTCCCTGGTTTCTTCCAAAGACATATTGGTTAGTGGGTGAATAGGTCATTTAAATTATCCCATGATTAGGTGAGGATTAAATCAGGGCAGCACGGCTCAAAGGTTGGACAGCATCCATGGAAACGATCAGTCAATGTTTCGGGCCGGAACCCTTCATCAGGACTGAAGAGGGAAGGGGCAGAGGCCCTATAAAGAAGGTGGGAAGGAGAAGGCTGGTAAGTTCCAGGTGAAAAACCAGTAAGGGGAAAGATAAAGGGGTGCGGGAGGGGAAGCAGGGAGGTGATAGGCAGGAAAGGTGAAGATCCCATTCCCATATATCCATACATGGCCTCCTCTACTGCCATGATGAGGCTAAACTCAGGTTGGAGGAGCAACACCTCATATACCGTCTAGGTAGTCTCCAGCCCCTTGGTATGAACACAGAATTCTCCAACTTCCGGTAATTCCCTTCCCCTATCCCTATTTCACTCTGCCCCCTCCCCCAGCTGCCTACTACATCCCTCATGGTTCCGCCTCCTTCTACTACCCATTGTGCTTTCCCATATTCCTTCTTCACCTTTCCTGCCTATCCCCTCCCCCATCCCTTTATCTTTCCCCTTACTGGTTTTTCACCTGGTACCTACCAGCCTTCTCCTTCCCACCCTCCCCCCACCTTCTTTATAGGGCCTCTGCCCCTTCCCCCTACAGTCCTGACGAAGGGTTCTGGCCCGAAATGTTGACTGATCGTTTCCACGGATGCTGTCCGACCTGCTGAGTTCTTCCCGCGTGTTGTGAGTGTTGCTTTGAACCCAGCATCCACAGAATATTTTGTGCTGGGGCCTATTCCATGCTGTATCTCAATAAATAAATAACTTGCATTGCATGCAGTCACACAGATCCATTCGTTATACAGAGTATTGAGGTCGTACAAGGTAAAACAACACCCCAAATGCACTGCGTAATAAATTGATCAGCATGAACAGTATGCAAGACAAGCTTTTCACTGTGTCTCAGTACTTGTGACAATAACAAACCAATTCTAATTCTTAATGCCCAACAACCTGACTGACAGAAGTAAATGGGAATGTGGGGGGGGGAGGGGTTGCCACTGGAACACATTCCGTGAAAAAGCGAAGGAAGCAAACTCAATCCAAAGGGCATTAACGAGCACCCACATGTGGGACTATCTAAAGTTCACCAGAAACAGAAGACTTTGATAAGCCAGTGGCGGGTTCAGGAGAAATGCCTTTACCCAAAGTGTGACGAGAACACAGAACTCCCTCTCACAGGGAGGGATGTAGCATCAAAGGGGAAGCTGAAGGAACAGGAGGAGGAAAGATCATAAAGGGTGGACAACAGATGTGAGGCGGGAGCAGGCAGCAAATGTCACACAAAGAATTTAGTTTCAGTCTTCTGTAATCTGCATTCCATGTAATCCAGGTACAGTGATTAGAATTGCTCCAAGCAGGCTATTCAGCCCTTCGTCTAAACCAATTCCAACAAGGGCCATCCTACTAGTCTCATTCCACACTCCTCTGTCCAGGTCTTTCTGAAAATCCTGATTGGCTGATCCATCAGCACACACAATGAGTCCCAGAACCAATCCCTGTGGGAAATTCAAACTTATGCTCACACCCTCCTTGTACCTTTAGCCCAGAATTTTACCTGAGCCCTCGTGTCCATGATCCTAAACCTGAAGTTGTACCAGCAACAGTAGCCCTCAGTGTACACTGTCTGAATCAGCCGTGATCCCACATACCTCCACCAAACCAATCTAAGGTCCAGGGAGAACAACCCCAGCTTCTCCCATCTGAGACTTTGTGCCCCTCTATTCATCAAGCTAGCAAATATTCGCCCTCCTCCATTGTAAATACTTCCACCACCCACCTGCTGGAGCAGAGAATTCTAAACGTTCACCACCCTCTCCAAGAAGAAATCTCTAAGTATCTCAGTTTTAAATGACTGGCCCATATCTTGTAACTACACCCCTCGTTCGTGACTCTCATGTGTGTGAAAGCATCCAATATCTACCTAATATCTACCCCATTATAAAGTTCAAATAAAGTTCTTCCTCGTTATTTTAAATTCCAGGGAATACAGACCCAAACTATTGGACCTCATCTGGTGGACAAGTCTCTCTTGGTAGATCTAAAATAAAAGGTCTAAAATTAGGAGAAATGTGAAAAAGTTGGCAGTAAGGAAAGTGAATCAACTCTGACACATCTATGCAAATAAAACAATGGGGAAAACCACTGACACAAATGTAAAAATAAACAAATAAATGCTTTTGGGATTGAACGATAGTGTAATAAAATAGCAATAATGTATCAAAGATAGACGGGTTGGTCAATAATCAATTCTTGTTTGAAAATCTCTTATATTAACTGCAGTGCTGAATTTGCAGCAATCAATTAAACAGTCGTACACAGAGTTAATTTTGGGAACAACAGCAATGAGAGGCTTGGTCAAGGTACTGAAAATGAACGATGTTATGGTAACATTAAAAGCATTGATTTAGCGTACAACAGATGGACTTTATGACTGAGCTAAAGAGGGAGGGGCCTCTAGCTTGGAACATAGCATTGGGAGGGACTGCTCAAAACCCCACGATGAACGAGGAGGAGCAACTATTCTTGTACAAATTGTATAAGGCCTTTCCTTTAAGGCCATGACACTGAAGCACAAACTAACAACCATCAGAAATGAAAATAGAGAATGCTGCAAACACTCAGCAGGTCACACAGCATCCATGGAGAGAAAAGCAATTAACGTACCATCCCATAACCTATAGGCTCACTTTCAAGGATTCTGCAACTCATGTTCTCTGTAATATTTATTTGTTTATATTATTATACATATTGTCATCTTTGCCACACTGGTTGTTTGTCACACTGAGTGTAGTTTTTCATTGACTCTATTGTATTCCTTTGTTCTACCGTGAATGCCTGCAAGAAAATTAGTCTCAAACTAGGAAATGATTACTTTACTTTACATAAATGTCAAGGCATCCGTTAGTCTTGTGAGACCATGGATCTGCGCCTGGAAAGTCTTCACTCTCTAGGGTGCAGGCCTGGGCAAGGTTGTATGGAAGACCAGCAGTTGCCCATGCTGCAAGTCTCCCCTCTCCACGACACCAATGTTGTCCAAGGGAAGGGCATTGGGACCCATACAGCTTGGCACCAATGTCGTCGCAGAGCACTGTGTGATTAAGTGCCTTGCTCAAGGACACAACACACTGCCTTGGCTGGGGCTCGAACTCACGACCTTCAGATCGCTAGTCGAATGCCTTAACCACTTGGCCACGTGCCCAAGTACATATATGTACTTTGATAATTAATTTCCCTTGAACTTTGAGCAATTTAGGTGCAAGTTCGTATGATAACAGATCTCAGGTATTAAATGTTAAATGTTACTCTCTCAATAGATCCTGCCTGACCTCCTGAGTGTTTCCAAGATTTTCTGTTCTTATGTCAGATTTCCAACATCTGCAATTTCTTTCCCCCTCTTTCTTTGATTTTGGTCAACAACTTTCAGACATGTGATGCAGATAAACAGTGAGGTGAGATCTCTGAGGATCTAACCTGGTCCCAACACATCAATGAAGCTATCAAGAAGGCAAGACTCCGATATTTCATCAGGAGTTTGAGGAGGTTTAGTTTGTCACCTAAAACACTCAAAAACATCTACAGATGTACTGTGGAGAGCACTCTGACTGGCTGCATCACCATCTGCTATGGGGGGTGGCAACTGCACAGGATCGAAGTAAATTGCAGAAACTTGTAAAATTAGTCAGCTCCATCGTCGGTATCTGTAGTATCCGGGACATCTTCAAGGAGCAGTGCCTCAGAAAAGTGGCTTCCATCATCAGGGACCCCCAGCACCCAGGACATGCCCTCTTCTCATTGTTACCATCACGAGGTACAGGAGCCTGAAGGCACACACTCAGTGATTCAGGAACAGCTTCTTCCCCTCTGCCATCTGATTTCTAAATAGACATTGAACCCATGAACACGACCCCACTACTTTTCTGTAAGTTTTGTTTTATGCACAACTTATCTTAATTTAACTATTTAATAGACATACATATACACTTATTGTAATTCAGGATTTTTGTTTATTTATTAGGTATTGCATTGTATTGCTGCTGCAAAGCTAACAAATTTCATGACATATGCCAGTGATATTAAACCTGATTCCAATTCTGAGAGGTGGACCTGCTGGGGAACAACGATGGACCATAAGATCATAAGACATGGAGATTGTTCAAATCCATGCCAGGTTCTTAAAGGAAGATTATTTCATTCGGCTCCATCTTGGGTACTAGCTTACAAAGTACCCAGGACATCTTCAAGGAGTGGTGTCTCACAAAGGCAGCGTCCATTATTAAGGACCTCCAGCACCCAGGGCAGCCCTCTTCTCACTGTTACCATCGGGAAGGAGGTACAGAAGCCTGAAGGCACACACTCAGTGATTCAGGAACAGCGTCTTCCCCTCTGTCATCCGATTCCTAAATGGACATTGAACCCACAAACACTACCTCACTTTTTAAATACATATTATTTCTGTTTTTGCACATTTTTAAAATCTATTCTATACACATGTACTGTAATTTATTTGTTTATTCTATATTCTATATTGTATTGAACTGCTGCTAAGTTAACAAATTTCACGACACATGCCGGTGATAATAAACCTGATTCTGATTCATTTCATTTCCTATCTGCACTGTGAAATCCCTCACTCTCAAGTGCCTATCCAATTTCCCCCTTAATCTCTGACTGATTCCACCCCCCCAACAAACAGCAAGTTCCAGATAATGACTCTGAGTAAAGAAATTTTCCTTGCCACCCAACCCACGTCTTTCAATCCAATTTTTTTTGTTTTAACATGTTCCCTGGTCCCAGAATCATTCACAAATGGGACCAGCTTTCCTCTGCCTACGCTGGTGAAATCTGACAAAGAACAGCCCACACCTGCGCGATTTCCCCTCAGCCTTAAGGACAGCAAGCTCACATCCTGCAACTTAACTTTGTAGCAAAAATATTCAGATGATGGAGAAAGTCGTGGGATGTCCGAGGAACCCACCCACGTATCCATCCCCTCAGCAGCTTGGAGAAAGCACGTCCATGGGGGCTGCCACCAGTGGGCACAGAGTCAG
Source organism: Mobula hypostoma (assembly GCF_963921235.1). Lineage (NCBI taxonomy): Eukaryota > Metazoa > Chordata > Chondrichthyes > Myliobatiformes > Myliobatidae > Mobula > Mobula hypostoma. Next base: position 5,874,363 of record NC_086125.1, read on the forward strand.
CAGCACCTGACAGGCTGGCAGACCCGCAGCTCGTGCCAAGCTCTGACCTGGGCACAATCTGCCGGCTGATTCAAATCCACAGCAAATGGTTAGTACCAGGGAGTGTTGAGAACGTGCATCCTGAAACCTGGTCACCATCTGCTTCCTGCTCGGCCCTTCATCAAACATCTCACAAATCTGTACACCAACTCACCATAACTACGGGTCCCAGAAAAGTTCACAACATTTATTCAGAGATTAAGGGAGCTAGGGCTTTACTCTTTGGAGAGAAGGAGGATGAGAGGAGACATGATAGAGGTGTACCGCTGTGTACATACATCTATTGATGCTTCTGGACACATCCTCAGTGATGTTCCTGGAATCATCGGGTGTTTCGGGTCTTTCAACATCATACAACCTCCTACAGGTGACCCAGCCGGGGCTGATCGGACCCCAGCTTGTGTCCAGATGGCTAGCTACTTATGACTCCATGGCTCCCCTCTTTTGAGCCATAGCCATCTTGAGGCCCTCTCTGCCGCATCGGCGGTACTGCGGATGGCTGTCCTCTTCCTCTCCCCCTCGATGCCCAAAATGCTGAAGGCTCTAACTAAAGAATGGGCTACGAATCCCCTACAGCCAACCTCCACTGGGAGACACCTTGCTCTCCATCCAGCCTGCTGACAGTTGCTGACCAGTCCTGCGTACTTGGAGAGCTTCCTTTCAAAGGCCTTTTCCAAGCTATCTTCCCATGGGACTGTCAACTCCAGCAGCACCAGTTGCTGTACAAGATATTAAGAGGAATAGATAGAGTGGATAGCCAGCACCTCTTCCCCAGGGCACCACTGCTCAATACAAGAGGACATGGCTTTAAGGTAAGGGGTGGGAAGTTCAAGGGGGATATTAGAGGAAGGCTTTTTACTCAGAGAGTGGTTGGTGCGTGGAATACACTGCCTGAGTGAGTGGTGGAGGCAGATACACTAGTGAAATTTAAGAGACTACTAGACAGGTATATGGAGGAGTTTAAGGTGGAGGTTATATGGGAGGCAGGGTTTGAGGGTCGGCACAACATTGTGGGCCGAAGGACCTGTACTGTGCTGTACTGTTCTATGTTCTATGTTCTATTAACAGAAAGGTCTTTTAAGAACAGACTGAAATTCTGCCTGATTTGCTAGCCTCAGATTAGGGGGACATGGGTTCAGGTCCTACACCAGGAAGGGAGTAAGAACAAAAGGACAGGCTGATACACCCAGAACAACACAAAGTGTTCCAGTGTCACAGGTACTGTCCTCTTTCCATTATTCTACACAGCATATTTCAGTGCCTACCTCTTATTCGACATCATTGACAAAACAGTCTATCAGGCCGTAAGAGAAAAGGATTGCTTCATCGAGCACCTTCACTCCGCCCACCACACATGGTGGGTTTTCCCCAAAGGCCATGCATTTTAATTCTACTTCCCATTCCATTCTGACATGTCCGTCCATGGCTTCCTCTCCTGCCATGATGAGGCCAACCTCCACTGGAGGAGCAGCACCTCATATTCCGGCTGGGTAGCCTCAAACCTGATCCTGTGAAAATTGATTTCTCCAGCTTCCGGTAATTTCTCTCCCTCCCGCCTTCTCTTTTTTTTTTCCCCACTTTCCCATTGCCTCCTCTATCACCCATCTCTTCATCTCACCTGCCCATCACCTCCTTCTGTTCCTATCTCCCTTCCCTTTCTCTCATGGCCCACACTCATCTCCGATCAGATTCCTTCTTCAGCCCTTTACCTCTTCTGCCAATCATCTCCCAATCTCCTATTTCATTTCCCCTCCTCCACGCACCCACCTTCTCCACCTCCCCACCCCCAAACCTGGTCTCACCCATCACCTTCCAGTTTGTACTCCTTCCCCTCCCCCTACCTTCTTAATCTGGCTTCAGTCCTGATGAAGGGTCTCAGCCTGAAACATCGATTGTTATTCCTCTCCACAGATGCTGCCTGACCTGCTGAGTCCCTTCAGCATTTTGTGTATGTTGCTCTAGACTGCCAGCAACTGCAGAGTCTCGTACATTTTTTGAAAACTGTAATAAGCGGAGATCATATATAATCTCAAGCCTGCTCCACCATTTTAGAAGATCACAGATGACCCGGTACCTTTTTAATTGCATTACTGTTAGTCACACAAAATATAAACCGACCCTTCGGCCCATCACGTCAATGCTGATCATCAAGTATCATTTATCAGCACTAGGTCTGAGGTCTTCATTGTCTTGGTGAAAACTTTCCTACTATCTCCCTTCTTGTATATCTCAATCAGGTTTCCCGATCGGCGCATCCACTACACTAAGGAAACCAAAACCAGTCTTTCTCCACCCCCAGTAACATTCTGATGAATCTCACTCTCCAATCATATCCTCATTTGAAAGATCTTGTAGGAAATTCATTAGCTGCCATGTTCCTGGCATTACAAAAAATGCCCCATTTCATTGGCTGTCAAGCACTTACAGAAGCTCAGAAAGGAGACGTAAGCAGACTACAGAAATACAAACTTTTTTTTATATAAGGCCATAAGACATGGGAGCAGAATTAGGCCATTCAGCCCATTGAGCCTGCTCCACCATTCCATCATGGCTGATTTACTATCCCTCTGAACCCCATTCTCCTGTCTTTCCACATAACCTTTGACACCCTGACTAATCAGGGACCTATCAACTTCCACTTTAAATGTAACTAATGACTTGGCCTCCTTAGCAATGAATTCCACAGATTCGCCACCCTCAGGCTAAACAAATTCCCTCAGCATCTCTGTCCTTGTCTTCTGAGCCCATGCCCCCTGGTCGTAGACTCCCCCGCTGCAGAAAACATCCTCTTCATGTCCACTTATCAATATTCAATAGGTTTCAACGAGAGTACAGCACTAGAACAGGCCCTTTAGTCCTTCAGCACACAATGCTGTGCCAAACCAGCAGAAAAGTAAAATTTTAAAAACCCAACAACTAATCCCTTCTATTTACATAATGCCCATATCCACCCTCCTCCCATCCTCTTCATATTCATGTGCCTATCTAAATGTCTCTTAAAAGCCTCTAATGTATTTGCCTTTACCACCTCAATCTTCTAAACTCCAGAGTGATTGTCCTTCAACTGGTTACAGCCATGTGAAGCCGAATACAATGCATATTATACTTCGTAGGCAACTGTGCAACAGGATTAGAAAAATAATACTGCTTTCAATATGATGCATGGAGATATATTTATTCGTCATTTTCTAATCACTGGGACTGTGCCCGTACTGACTGCAAACAATCTGAGATCACTATCGTTAAACTGGTACCAAGGCACAACTGAAAATGAATCACTTAATTTCTACAGCAATCACTCCATACAAAGTCTCAGATTCCACAGGTCTGTAAGTAGGAAAGGGACACTTAACAAGAGGTTTCTTTTTTTACACAACCAATGGACTCACTTCAAAGGACTCTACAACTCATGTTCTTCCTCCATTTCTCCAATGGACCTTCTCCTCTCCGATCAGATTCTTCCTTCCCCAACCCTTGACCTTTCCCACCCAACTGGCTTCACCTACCAGCTTCCTGCCAGCCTTTTTTCCCCTCCTCCCACCTTTTTATTCTGGCATCCCCTTCCTTCACAGCCCTGACGAAGGGTCTCAGCCTGAAATGAACTGCTTATTCATTTCCAAAGATGTTGTCTGACCTGCTGAGTTCCTGCAGCATTTTGTGATTTTGCTTTCCAGCATCTGCAGATTTTCTCATGTTTGTGCTCTTAGTATTTTTTATTGTCTTTATTGACTGAGATACAGCACGGAACAGGCCCTTCTGGCCCTTCGAGCCACACAATCCTAGCCCCATCACAGGACAGTTTACAAAGAGCAATTAACCTCATAACCAGCAACCCACTGATTTAATCCTAGCCTCATCACAGGACAGTTTACAAAGAACAATCAACCTCATAACCAGCAACCCACCCATTTAATCCTAGCCTCATCACAGGACAGTTTACAAAGAACAATCAACCTCATAACCAGCAACCCACCCACTTAATCCTAGCCTCATCACAGGACAGTTTACAAAGAACAATTAACCTCATAACCAGCAACCCACTGATTTAATCCTAGCCTCATCACAGGACAGTTTACAAAGAACAATCAACCTCATAACCAGCAACCCACCCATTTAATCCTAGCCTCATCACAGGACAGTTTACAAAGAACAATTAACCTCATAACCAGTAGGTCTTTGGACTTTGTATCATTTTCATTGTTTCTATTGTACGTCTTTGTCCTACTGTGAATGCCTGCAGGAAAATGAATCTCACGGTGCTAATTGGCATAGTGATATATACGTACTTTGATGATATACTTACTTTGAACTTGGAGCAGGGGCAAGTGGATTCAGACAAGAACAGTCTGGAGTACTTGGAAAGGGAAGTGTAAAAGTATATGGTCAAGGTGGTGAAGAAAATGCAGTGGATGGACACTTGGTAATCTAGCTGGATAACATTGTTGGTGGATGGATACTTGGTAATTGGCCGGATAACATCGCCGGTGGATGTAGACTTGGTAATCTAGCTGGATAACATTGCCAGAGGATGAACACTTGGCAATCGGCTGGATAACACTGCTGGTGGATGTACACTTTGTAATCGGCTGGATAACATTGCCGGTGGATGTACACTTGGTTTTCTAGTTGGATAACATTGCTGGTGGATGGACACTTGGCAATCACTGGATAACACTGCCAGTAGTGCAACAAGGAACACAAGGGGGACCCACGTTTTTGTGTTCACTTGACATGTGGTTGGAGCAACACACACAGAAGATGCTGGAGGATCTTGGCAGGTCATGCAGCAACTATGGAAGGGAATAAACAGTCACAAAGTCTCAGACATGTGGTTGGAGGAAGTCAAAGAGGCAAGGCAGGGATTTGAAAGGAGAAGGTTGAGGTCTAAATTTCTCCAAAGCATAGAAAATTAGGAAAGGTTCAAAAAGTGGGAACTGGGAGAAATCCAGCCACTGAAGAGAAGTTAACATGGAATATCACTGGGAATTAATTGAGGAATAATAATACCACAAACCCAAGAGCAGAATAAGACCATTTGTCCCTTTGAGTCTGCTCTGCTATTTGATCACGGCTGATTTATATTCCTTCTCAACCACATTCTCTTGCCTTCTCTCTGTAACCTTTGATGCCCCTAATAGTCAAGAACCTATCAACCTCCACTTTAAATATACCCAATGACTTATCCAGTAGTATAGAGCAATGAATTCCACAGATTCACTGCCCTCTGGCTAAAGAAATTCTTCCTCGCCTCTGTTCTAAAGGGATGTTCCTCTATTCTGAGGCTATGCTCTCTGGTATTAAGAGTCTCCCACTATTGGAAACATCCTGTCCATATCGACTCACTATCTGGTAGGTCTCAATGAGATTCCTCCCATATTCTTCTGAAATCCATGGTGAAATGGTGGAGACAAAGACATGATTAGCAGAGAATAAAGCGATTCCTCGCCCAGTGGATTAGACCCCGGCAATCAGTTTGGATTCGACTCAGACTCAGCATGGCCATCTCTTCTGCCAATTGACACTAATTGATACCAGATCCGTATGTCAGATCACAATCTAGTTTCAGGACCTTGGGCTAACTTTGGTGAAAATAAGGAGCAATTAGGAATGGAAAACTGTTGGCCAAATAACTACAGGGAACAAATAAGCAAGAGGTGGCCTTTCAACTCCTTGAGCTTTTCCACTAATCAATAATATTTTGGTTGATCTCTGACCAATGTTCCCTCTAATTTGTAATGACCAGTGTGCGCAAAAATCTTGTGCTGTTCAATTTTTGTCCAGTGACTAACTTCTTCAATATAAACAATATAAATAAGCCAGCTCTAAAACCTCTGACAAATCATCACAAACGCCATATTGTCAGCACCATCCACATCAGAAACCGAATAAGGAAACGTGATTGTGTACAATCGTGAAAAATACTTAACATGCCAATGAGGTAGAGGGTGACAACCTTTTGTGTACAGTTTAAATTCCTTTGTATGCGCGCGCACGCGCACACACACACACTCCTCAGAGGGAACATTGCCACTGACCCAACTTCACGAACCTGCCTTTGACCAATACTGTTGGTTTACTCAAAACCAGCAGTCTCACATTACTTTACATTTTTGGTTTTAGGAGAGAACTCTAATCCTCTGCACCCTGCCAAGTGTGGAGGTGTTTCCAAACTGTAGGTTCTGGCTCTGATCGTTGGTGTTCCTTTCCGCTCCTTGTGGGGCATCGGGTGGCGTTCCTTGCTGTTTCTTCAGCATTTTTGTCTGTTTTCTTTTACAAGGCTGAGTTGATAGCTCAACGTTCAACCCAGCACAGGTGAAAAGCATGCAAGGAACCGGCTGGATTCGAACCCAGGGTCACTCGCCTCGAAGTCCAGTGCAGTTGCCGTTACACCACCAGTGGGCACAGTTCTAATTAATCCTACTCCCTTTTCGTCCCCAATCAACACAAACAGTTTCTGCCCTCTTAGTCCCCCTTGGAAAACTGCATTAAATCACCCTTCAGAACTTCAGGGAATAGGGCATCACCCTTAGCAATCTCCACAACAGTTACCCCTTGTTATCATTCTGCTAAATGTAAACTGCCCCCTCTCCAACATCCGTACATTCTTTCTAAGGCGTTATACTTGGAACTGCTCCCAACATTCGGGTGAGATTTCACGAGGGCTTTAAGTACCTGGAGCATGACATACACCTTAATCCTAAAGAAACAATGACAATATTCCAGTTTGGGCTTAGAATATATGCTTGGGGCAGAACGTGCTAAAGGCCTGTTTGAGTGCAAAACTGAAACCTGGCCAGGCTTTGGCCAAACTAAAACCCAACCTGAGCCCAAGGTCTTATAATTCTTTTCATACCTAACCACAAGATGTTGGTCCATGATAGATGCACAAGTTAAAATTGAGCAAGTCATTATGATCAGCTACCACCCTGGATGGTCAAATCTTAGCCCAGATGCTTGCCCAACCTTGCCCGGATGGTCAAATCTGGTTAGCCTGAGCTCAAGGAACAGGGTCGTAGCATCTGTGCTATAACCGTCCCGGGAATGCTTACTCCTGACAATCTGTAGCACCAGAGAGGAAACAGCTCAGGTTAACCAAGGTACCAGTTGCAAGTGATCACTGGTCACTTGAATGTTGGTGCAGGCTCTAACCACTCCCGGACCCGTAATCCTTCTGTCCCCTGCCACTCAAAAATACTATCTTTCTATTGGAGAAAGGTAATCAATAGACTCCTCCGTATACAGTACTTAGAAGTAGGAGTGGGATACTCAACGCACCGGCCTTCTGCGTTGTTCACTTTCCTATCCAATCCTCAAATTCCCCCATTCCCTTATCAGCCACAAATCCAGGGACCACAGCCTTGAATGGGAGCACCCACACCCTCTGGGTTAGAGGATGCCAAAGGTTCACTGCTCTCTGGGTGAGAACATTTTTCCTCATCTCAGACTTACTTTTACAACAGATATCCCCCCCCCCCCCGCATAAGCAAAATCCCTAGGAGCAAAAGATTGTGTTCAACATCATAGCACGACCAGTAGACTGCTGAACTAGGGTGAAGAATATGGCCTCCATTTAATACAGATGCAGGTTAACTTACCCAGTTACCAAACACCCTATTGACAAATTTAGAATCACAGAGGCACATTTAATTTTTTTTTCCCATTCTATTCCAAGTTGCATGTGAATTTAAAAATAAAGCTGTGGGGATTGTGGTTAGGATCTTGTAACAGTTTAGATCCTAATCCATCCCTGCATCTTATCTTTTCAATCACGAGCCCTGTGGAGAGCAGGTGATCGCACAAACACAAGAATGAAAAAAAAACCCCTATTCATCACACCAACCTACTGAACGGTTCCCTAAAATAGACACAAGCTCACGTCAGCAGCACAAGTTAATGCATCCTGCTCCCATCAGGCAATGAACCAGCTCAGGAGCACCACAAAATAAAGTCTGCAATAACCCCTGTAATGTATGCTGAAGGAATGGCTGTAATTGGCCTAATTCAGTATTAATAATTATAAATATTTGCAAATGTCCCTGTATGTATTTTCTGGAAATTAAGTTGGCTGCATCACTGTTTTGGGAATCTTTACGCCCAGTTAAATTTTTGGGGGGAATGATTGGATTTATGTTGCTATTAACTGCACTGCCACATTATGTACACAGAAGGATAGTCACAGTCAATCCTACCCATTCCACCATTATAACAAGTAAAACCGACATATTGACATCTTACTAACGGAGAAATGAACATTATGCTGCTGGGGTAACCAATGAAACTGACATTATCACTAGTGAAACTGCCAGGCCTAGAAAACTGACATTATGTAATCATTGTAACCCATAATTGACATGGTCACTGTTACAACCAGAGAAATTGACATGGTTCTCAATATAACGAGTGTAACTGACATCATGCAGCCCAGATGACCAATGAAATGGACACTGTTACTATTGTAAGAGGAAACTGGCCTTTAGTTACCATAATAACTAACGAAATTCATATGGTTCCCAGTATAACCAGTGCAACTGACATCATGCAACATTATGGCCAGTAAAACTAACAATGTAACCAGGAAATTTAGAATGATCACCATTATAATTAGAGACTGACATTATGTTACAATTATAACCAGTGAAGCAAGAACAGTTATTATTTGTGACTGGATAATGCTACGGTTATAACCAGTGAGACTAGCACTGTACTCATTATAACAAGTGTAACTGACGGCAAGCACTATTTCTGCTTCTAACATTAACACTGTGAGGGTTTCTTTTTCCAATCGATCAAGAAAATTGCAGTCGTCAATACTTTTAAAATACATCAATACACATTGAGAGAGAAATTTAAAAAAGGATATGGCCATTCTGTGATCTTTTTGGCATATTTTCTTACAAAGTTGTCTTCACTGAAGAGAAAGAGGGATCTGTTAACTGTGAAGCAATTTTGACGGACGGGAATGGGGTTGTAGAGAGCCATTGTCCGGGCTCTTTGAGCCATAGATTGCTTGTACATCCTCTGGGGCGCTCCTGGGGGTCCGCCCTGGCGGCTGCCTCCTCGTCCGGAGCCTCCCTGACCAGTGCCATACCTGGCGGGTACCTCGTCGCCAAACCTCGCCATTCTAAAAACAGATGCCAAATATCACCATTGAGCAGAAAGCGACCGCAATTCCACATTACATCCCGTCTGTATGCTGGTCTCTTTGCAAATCACTTCAGATTTTTTTTCCCCCACACTGTCAGATATATAATCAGCTTCGCATTGTCCTGCAGATAATTTGATCATTTGCAGAATTTCTTCCCAGGATATAAATTCTCAGTCAGAAATTAAAATCAGGTCTGATAATTTCTCGAACGTATTTTTTTTTCTCTCAACTGCATCTGCAGATTTTTTTTTTCTCCCCTCTGCCTATTCTCCCGGTCGCCGATGCATCATCTGCACCTTAATGAGATAGCATCCCACAGTAAAATCCACACGGCATCCCAAGAAAACGTCCACCATCTACACATGCCTCTCATCTGGTTGGTGCAGGGGCTATACGAGAGCACATTTTGCCCCCCCACCCCCTCTCTCTCTATCTCCCCCTCTAATCTACTGATAGTAGTCAGATGTAATACAATCTAACGTCCAAGCGTCGGAGCTACTGGTAACGAGAAAGCAATGGAAGATTCATCCGATCAGATTTATACACCAACCAACAGCCTCCAGCAGCAACGCCGGCCACGTGACTCCTCCTGCCCAATCAGGAGCCAATCCCCAGCTTTTATTAAAAAAATCTTCACTGTCTTCATTCCCTCATCTCCTCATTGAAAGAGAAAAAAAATCACCGGATTTGGAGCAGAACTGGATTTTAACATACCCATCAGTTTGGTTTTTAAAAAAAGTATCAAGGAACCGAATCAAACCCCACGTCGAATTATTAACTCTTTAAGAGTAGATACTTTGTCGACCCAGATTCTGTCATCCCGTTAAAAGACATTTGATCAGTTTGCGTTGAAACTTTGTGCGTTTCAGCCCGCCCTGCACCCTTCCCCAAAGGAACACAAGACACTCGCGCTTCTGTGGCGCCGCTGCGGAGTCGCCCGCCGTGAAACGGGGAAACGCTGGCTACGCTCGGCGGGCAGCAGCCGTGGACCGAGTCAGTCAACGCTTCGGCTCTGCTGAATGTGGCCAGCGTTTCCTGATTTAGTTTAGGGGTGAGGTAAGTGACCCTTTATCAAATGAAATCAAAGCTAATCGGTGGGCTTAACTTTTAAGAGAGCAGTTCTCGTGACGGGAGACCGATGAAGGGTCTCGCCACGAAACGTCAACTATTCATTTTCCTCCATAGACATTGCCCTGACCCGCTGAGTTGTGTGAGTCCCTGTCACGACGAGTGTCTCTTCATTGCAGAAGAGCAGAGAATTTGGTCATTGTCACGTTGCTGTTGGCGGGAACTCTATGCGTGACTTGCTCCCGCATTTCCCACGACAGTGAGTGAGAAAAAAATACCGCAGAAGCTGGAAATCTGAAAGCGAACACCCTGGGCAGGTTTTCCTGTTTTACTTCTCCAGTTCTGAACGTTAACCCTGGTCCTCTCCCCACGGACGATGGGTAACCATTGGAGTCTCCAGCTTTCTCAGTTTTGTTCCCGGTTTACAACATCTGCAGCTTGTAAACTTTCATTTCTAAGTTCTTCCTCTGCCTCCCAAGAAAGTTCACTCTATAGCCAATGTGTAGCCTCTATTTAAGGTTGACTTTAAAGTAGAGCAATACCATTTACCTGTCTGGTATTTGCTTGGATTAATACTGCCCAGGAGTTTCCTCCTGCTTCAATTGGTCTGACTTCCACCACACTCACCATGTCCCTCTATTCCTCTCTCTCTTGTGTCTGCCTCCCATTGTGACTGCTATGGTTCACTGGGCCCCACTCTTGTCCCAAGCTGGAACATGGTGGGTTCAGGTGTCACTGGAGAGAGCTGAGCTCAGGATTGCATTCTAACCTTGGCTGCACTATAGAGGGAGCACCGCACTGTTGCAGCTGTGACCTCCTATCTGATTTGTTTAAGGTCTACCCTACATACACACACATCCACCCAAAGTTGACCAGTAATGAGTGCTTTAACACCCACTGAGCTGCGTCATCTCTCTCCTCACCTTGTCCAGACGCAGAGGACCAACCTCACCGACCTAAAGCATTTCAGTCTTCAGCAGTGAGGTCATAGTCATAGAGCATAGAAACAGGACCTTTGGCCCAACTCATCTCTGTCAACCAAATTGGCCATCTAAGCTAGTCCCATTTGCCCATGTTTGGCTCATATCCTTTTGGCCCAATTCTGCTCTTATATCTTATGGTCTTTCCTAAGCATCCACCTGTTCAAGTGTCTTTTCAATGTGTTATTGTACTTGCCTCAGCCACTTCCTCTGGCAGTTTGTCCCACAAACCCACACCCTATGCATGAAGACATTGTCCCTCAGGTTCTTTCCCCTCTCACCTTAAAACCTGTGGACTCCAGGTTTTGAGTTCATTTACCTGGGGGAAGAATTCTGTCTATTCACCCTATCTATTCCCCCCTCATGATTTTATAAACCTCTGTAAGGTCACCCCTCATTCTCCTACATTCCAAGGAATAATGTCCCAGCCCATCCTGTCACTCCTCAATCTCCTACATTCCAAGGAATAAAGACCCAGCCCATCCTGTTACTCAGTCTCCTAAATTCCAAGGAATAATGTCCCAGCCCATCCTCTGTTACTCCTCGGTCTCCTACACTCCAAGGAATAAAGTCCTAATCTGCCCAAATTCTCCATGTAACTCAGACTCTCGATTCCTGGCAACATTCTCGTAAATCATCTTTGCACTCTTTCAAGCTTAAAGGTCTGCACGATGGTGGGGTTCCAGCAGATCAGAGGACGAGCTCCTCGCTCTTCTCTCAAACACCTCAGGCAGCTTGCACTGTCGGCAAAGTCTAGCCCCCGCTTAGCTGACTGTCAAAGCTATGAGCATTATAAATGGTGCAATAGTTAAGTAATTATTTAAATGGTTTTAAAAGTAAAATTATATAGAAGTAGATGAATAATTCATGACCTTAAAATGAAATGATGAATGAAACAGTAACACACAAAGGGGTTGGAGGAAGTCAGCAGGTCAGACAACATCCCTGGAGGAAAATAGTTTAAAAGTCGGCATTTTGGATCAAGATACTTCATCAGGACTGGAAAGGATGGGGAGAGTTAATCAGTATAAAAAAGGGATGTAACACGAGCTGGTGGGTGATAGGTCCCTCCAAGTGAGGAGTGGATGATAGGCAGGTGAGAGAGGAAGAGAGTAGGTACCCCTTCTCCTCATCTTTGTATACTGGCCATCTCCTCTCATCCTTTTTCAGTCCTGATGAAGGCTCTTGACCAAGAATGTCGACTGTTCCATTTCCCTCCATAGATGCTGCCTGATCCACTGAATTCCTCTAACCCCTTTGCTCCAGATTTCCAGCATCTGCAGTGCCTTATGTCTTTGTGAATGAAACAGGAATTTACCTTCTTGTAAATTCCCATTGGACCCTGGTGCAGGATCTGCGGGTGAATGCTGGGTATCGCAGCCTGAGAGGCCAATTCTGTAACATCCCACTCCTTTCCCTCGACCTGCTCAAATTCTTCTGTTAAACTAGTCCCATTTTTAAAGCTTAATAAACATTTACCGGTCTGTCGCACTGAGCTAAAAGCAAAATATGGTATTTATCTCCTTATTAGGCAGGGGGATTATGTGGAACTGTATCTTCCAGGTAGACATCCTTGCTAAAATTCAGTGTTTTCAAATCCCTCTACATTCTCCCCCCTCTCCACTTCTGCTACGTCCTCCAAGCCTAAACCCTGCAATATCTCTGCTCTTCCCCACATGGTAGCATAATGCTATTAGAGCACCAGCGAACCAGGTTCAATGCTGTGTCTGTGTGGAGTTTGTACAACCTGCTCGTGACCACGTGGGTTTCTTCCAGGTACTCCAGTTTCCTTTTTTTTTTAAAATGAGATACAGCCCTTATGGCCCTTCAAGTCACACCTCCAGCAATCCCCTGATTTAGCTCTTGGCCTAACAACGGGACAGTTTACGATGACCAATTAACTTACCAACTGGTACGTCTTTATACGGTGGGAGGAAACCCACGTGGTTACGGAGAGAATGCAGAAACTCCTTACAGGCAGCGGTGGGAAGTGAAAGTGGGTCTCTGGCACTGTAAAGCGGTGTGCTAACCACTAAGCTACTGTGCTGTTCCCACATTCCAAAGACGTGGGGATTCGTGGGTGAATTGGTCACATGGGCATAACAGGGCAATGCAGGCTCATTGGGCTGAAAGGGCTTGTCACCCTACTGAATCTCCAAATCAATAAAATAAAATTTCCCATTCCCAACCTCATGATCAGTCCTCAAGTTAATGCTCCACCACTGACAACCATGCCTTCAGCTGCTAAGATCTTGAAATCTAAATACCCTCCCTATATATCTTCACTTTTTACCCCTTACCCGTCACTCTTCCTTAATACTTACCCCCTTCTGGGCACCTACCCCAGCATCTCCTTATTGGCTCAGCATCAATATTTTGTTTGAAAACGGTCTTGGGATGCTTTTTTTTTAATACGTTAAAGGTGCGACATTAATGGAATTAGGTGTTGCTGATGCAGTGGACTGTTGGTCGCCTGAATAAATCTGATCAGATGTTCCACGAGGAAGCAGAGGTGGGAAATCCCAGTGAAAGATGGAATGCAACAACCCTTTGCCAGACTGATTCCTGGGAATGGGTTGGCGAGGGGACAGACTAGGATTGTCCTATCATGAGAGATTAAGCAAGCTGGGTCTATATTCTATGAAGTTTGGAAGAATGAAAGGTGACCTAATTTAAGCCTAAATAACAATCTTATGGGGCTCTGCAAAGTAGGTAGAGGGATAAATCCCTGGCCAGGATGTTTAGAACCGGGGTCCCACTCACAGTATAAGGGGGTGGCGATTCTGGATGGAGATAAAATGAAGTTCCTCCACCCGGAGGATGTTGACTCCCTGTGATCCCTCACCCAGGAGGGGTTGGTGTAAATGAGTGCCAGACGGTTGGCGTGGACAGGGTGGACTGGAGAGCCTTTATAACAGAAGGGACCCAGTCACTGAGTATATTCAAGATGGAGACCGATAGATACTTTGGATACAAAAAGAATCAAGAGACAAAGTTTAATACAGGAAAGTGGCTCTAAGGAAGAGAAGCCTTGATCTTATTGAGTAGCAGAGAAGACATGAGGGGCTGAATGGCCACCTTCTGCTTCTCCCCATTTTGTACTAATACCCTTATAGCATTTACAATGACTCCTACCAGACATCTCCAGATGCAGTGCACAGGTTTTTGGGTGACACAGCCTCCACTGTGTGACCTGCATTAATTCAGTTACCTTACTCAAAATTCCCAAATTTAATTACCCTTCATTTTCTGGAATCCATTCTAAATACATGGAATGGCAAAACTCTGTAAGATCCCTTGAGCACCTACCAGCTGCAAACACACTCTGGAATTTCACCTCCATATAAGGGTCTGAGCAAGCTGAGAAAGATACTGGATAAACACTGTCTCACCACCAATGGTGCTCAAAGAATATTCATAACCAAGAATGACAATCCATTCTCGTGCCCATTTCTCAAACCCGGCCTAAAGGCAAACAATGTAGACTGGAGTGCTGGGAAAACATTAGGTTTAGTACTTTCAACATTGTGCTGATACATAGATATCAATAGCCAATCAGGGTGCAGAGTTTCCCATGATCTCCCAGTTCACTCTGACAGAGTTGGCTTGTATCTATAAGGCATTGGTCCCCCTTGCGAGGCCAAGACGTGGTAGATTGTGAGGTCAAGAGTCTTACCTTGATAAGATGGATTCTTGACCTCTCAATATACTTCAGCATGGCCATGCATCTTATTAGAACATGGTACAGTACAATGCAGGGCCATTCAGCCCTGAATATTGTGCCAAACCGGCTTAAAAGCAAATTAAAGACAACTAAACACTAATCCCTCTTACCTACATCATGTCCATACCCCTCTATCCTCCTTATATCCATGTGCCTCTCCAAACATCTCTTAAAAGCCTCTAATATAGTTGCCTCTACCACCATACCAGGCAGCACATTCCAAGCATCCACAACTCTATGAGTAAAAAAACTTTCCTCTCATATTCGCTTTGAACCAATGTTTACTCAGCCTCAGTGCCTACCCTCTTACTGTCTGCCTGCACTGCCCTCGCTCCAACTGTACCTCTTTCTTCTGCATTCTCATTGCTTTCTCTTGGTACTACCTCAACGGCCCTGATATGCTGGAATGATCTGTATGGGGATCCAGAGAAACCAGTTTTCACAGTACCTCGGTACACGTGACAATAACAAACGAATCTACAAGTTACATGTAGATTTGACCATTCCAACTTGTTCCTGTCTGGCCTCCCCAGCTCCGTTCTCTGCCTATGCAGTCATTCAATATCACTTGTCCTAACCTGCAATGAATCCTGTTCACCCATAACTCTTGTCCTTGATGCCCCAAATTAGTTTCGGAGTTAAGCGATTTCTTGACTTTAAAACAATCACCCCAATTTAAATCCTTCCGTGATCTCCCAATCCTCCCTGCCACTTCACACAGATGACTGATGTTTAAATGAGCCAAGAGCCTGATCTATTGTTAAAAAAAATTACATACAGTACTGTGCAAAAGTCTTAGGCATATACTCATGCAAAAGTCTGGGCACCCCGGTCAAAATTTCTGTTACAGTACTGTGAATAGTTAAGTGAGTAGAAGATGAACTGATCTCCAAAAGTCATAAAGTTAAAGATGAAACATTCTTTTCAACATTTTAAGCAAGATTAGAGTACAGTATTATTTTTGTTTTGTACAATTTTAGAGTGAAAGAAAGGAAAGGAGCACTACGCAAAAGTTTGGCCACCCCAAGAGACTTGAGCTCTCAGATAACTTTTACCAAGGTCTCAGACCTTAAGTAGCTTGTTCATAATCATCATTAGGAAAGGCCAGATGATGCAAATTTCAAAGCTTTATAAATACCCTGACTCCACAAACCTTGTCCGAACAATCAGCAGCCATGGGCTCCTCTAAGCAGCTGCCTAGCACTCTGAAAATTAAAATAAATGATGCCCACAAAGCAGGAGAAAGGCTATAAGAAGATAGCAAAGTGTTTTCAGGTAGCCGTTTCCTCAGTTCGTAATGTTATTAAGAAATGACAGTTAACAGGAATGGTGGAGGTCAAGTTGAGGTCTGGAAAACCAAGAAAACTTCCCGAGAGAACTGCTCGTAGGATTGCTAGAAAGGCAAAACAAAACCCCCATTTGACTGCAAAAGACCTTCAGGAAGATTTAGCAGACTCTGGAGTGGTGGTGCTCTGTTCTACTGTGCAGCGATACCTGCACAAATATGACCTTCATGGAAGAATCATCAGAAGAAAACCTTTCCTGCATCCTCACCACAAAATTCAGCATCAGAAGTTTGCAAAGGAACATCTAAACAAGCCTGATGCATTTTGGAAACAAGTCCTGTGGACTGATGAAGTTAAAATAGAACTTTTGGCCGCAATGAGCAAAAATATGTACGGAGAAAAAAGGGTGCAGAATTTCATGAAAAGAACCCCTCTCCAACTGTTAAGCACGGGAGTGGATCGATCTTGTTTTGGGCTTGTGTTGCAGCCAGTGGCACGGGGAACATTTACTGGTAGAGGGAAGAATGAATTCAATTAAATACCAGCAAATTCTGGAAGCAAACATCACACCGTCTGTAAAAAAGCTGAAGACGAAAGGAGGATGGCTTCTACAACAGGATAATGATCCGGAACACACCTCAAAATCCACAATGGACTACCTCAAGAGGTGCAAGCTGAAGGTTTTGCCATGGCCCTCACAGTCCCCTGACCTAAACATCATCGAGAATCTGTGGATAGACCTCAAAAGAGCAGTGCATGCAAAACGGCCCAAGAATCTCACAGAACTAGAAGCCTTTTGCAAGGAAGAATGGACGAAAATCCCCCAAACAAGAATTGAAAGACTCTTAACTGGCTACAGAAAGTATTTACAAGCTGTGATACTTGCCAAAGAGGGTGTTACTAAGTACTGACCATGCAGGGTGCCCAAACCTTTGCTTCGGGCCCTTTTCCTTTTTTGTTATTTTGAAACTGTATAAGATGGAAATAAAAAAGTAATCTTGCTTAAAATATTAAAGAAATGTGTCATTTTTAAGTTTATGCCTTTTGGAAATCAGGTCATCTTTTACTCGCTTAGCTATCCACAGTAACAGAAATATTGACTGGGGTGCCCAAACTTTTGCATGCCACTGTATATATATATATATATATAGCTAAGATTTCTGCACAGTACTGTAGTAATTTTATGTATTGCACTGTACTGCTGCAAAAAAAAACAAATTTCATGACATGTGAATGATGATTAGCCTGATTCTGATACGCGTCTCTATTGTGGACTGAAAGGGGGAAGGTGCAGGGGGAGGGGAATCATGGGTGGGAAAGGGGAAGGGGAGCAGGAAGCACCAGACAGACATTCTGTAATGATCAATAAACCAATTGTTTGGAATCAAATGACCTTGCCTGGTGTCTCAGGACTGGGTGTGTCTGCACCCTTGCAACCCCCTGCCACTGGCACTGCCACCAGTCCCTTTCCAACACGCCTCCCATGGTGCTTCACCCTCGCAATATCCTTTGCTCCTGCAAACTCACTCTCTGCTCCACGTTGACAAATACAGTACTGTGCAAAAGTCTTAGGCACCCCAGCTATATATATATGAAACATAGAAAACCTACAGCACAATACAGGTCCTACGGCCCACCATGCTGTGCCGAACATATACTTACTTTAGAAATTACCTCGGGTTACCCATAGCCCTCTATTTTTCTAAGCTTAATGTACCTCTCCAGGAGTCTCTTAAAATATGATAGAATTTTTTGAGGATGTGACTAAACAAATTGATGAAGGTAGAGCCGTAGATGTAGTGTATATAGATTTTAGCAAGGCTTTTGACAAGGTACCCCATGCAAGGCCAATTGAGAAAGTAAGGATGCATGGAATCCAAGGGGACATTGCTTTGTGGATCCAGAACTGGCTTGCCCACAGAAGGCAAAGAGTGGTTGTAGACAGGTCATATTCTGCATGGAGGCCAGTGACCAGTGGTGTGCCTCAGGGATCTGTTCTGGGACCCCTACTCTTTACGATTTTTATAAATGACCTGGATGAGGAAGTGGATGGATGGGTTAGTGAATTTGCCAATGGCTGGGGGTGTTGTGGATAGTGTGGAGGGCTGTCGGAGGTTACAATGGGACATTGATAGGATGCAAAACTGGGCTGAGAAGTGGCAGATGGAGTTCAACCCAGATAAGTGTGAGGTGGTTCATTTTGGTAGGTCAAATATGATGGCAGAATATAGAATTAACGGTAAGACTTTTGGCAGTGTGGAGGATCAGAGGGATCTTGGGGTCCGAGTCCATAGGACACTCAAAGCTGCTACGCTGACCCTGTGGTTAAGAAGGCATACGGTGCATTAGCCTTCATCAATCGTGGGATTGAGTTTAAGAGCTGAGAGGTAATGTTGCAGCTGTATAGGACCCTGGTCAGGCCCCACTTGGAGTACTGTGCTCAATTCTGGTCGCCTCACTACAGGAAGGACGTGGAAACCATAGAAAGGGTGAAGAGGAGATTTAAAGGATGTTGTCTGCATTGGGGAGCATGCCTTATGAGAATAGGTTGAGTGAACTCGGCCTTTTCTCCTTGGAGCGACAGAGGATGAGAGGTGACCTGATAGAGGTGTACAAGATAATGAGAGGCATTGATCATGTGGATTGTCAGAGGCTTTTTCCCAGGGCTGAAATGGCTGGCACAAGAGGGCATAGTTTTAAGGTGTTTGGAAGTAGGTACAGAGGAGATGTCAAGGGTAAGTTTTTATACTCAGAGAGTGGTGAGTGCGTGGAATGGACTGCCAGCAGTGGTGGTGGAGGTGGAAATGATAGGGTCTTTTAAGAGACTCCTTGATGGCTACATGGATCTTCGAAAAATAGAGGGCTACGGTTAAACCCCAGGTAGTTGTAAGGTAGGGCCATGTTCAGCACAGCTTTGTGGGCCGAAGGGCCTGTATTGTGCTGTAGGTTTTCTATGTTTTTATGTGTTTAGATCATGCCTTTAATGCAACTAAATACTGCAGGACTGAAACAAAACCAACTTGAGATTGTGTGATCAGATGTTCAGGCCAAAATTAGGTTTTGTGGAGCATCTTCTAGGAGGAGCGAGGGAGGTAGAAGGATTTATGTATGGAACTCTGGAATTTAAGGGCCTACGCAGCTAATGGCAGGCCATGTATAGTCTGGGAAGGTCATGTGACCAGAGTTGGAGATGTGCAAAGAGCTCAGAGGGTTGGAAAGAGATTACTGAAATAGTGGTGGAGGTACAGCAGAGGAGGGGTGACGGGGAGATTCGAAAATGAGTTTGATTGTCAACACTTTGTGCTGCATTCTCTTATTGTTTCCCATTTGTAATAAATGCACTGATATAATGAAAAGATCTGTGTGGATTCCAGGTAAAACATTTTTTTTTCACTGTACCTTGGTAAATGTGACATCAATAAACCAATTAACCAAGTTAATGAATGATCAGGGCTTGGTCTGTGCCCAAGAAGGGTTTTGGATGACTTCCTATGTCGAGGAGACTAGCTGGAAGAAGTTAGAATATTCAATTGCAGGGACAACAGGGTTTTGGTTAATACAGGTACAGAGATTGTGCATCAACGAAGGGTGGTCTTACGGAAGCTTGGAAAATTCCAAGGGAAGTATGGCAGGTAATTCCACTAGCAGGAGAGTCCTGAACAAGGACAAGTCGGAGGTGACAGGAGGAAGGCTTAGCACTATTCATCTTAGGTCATCGTGGAAGTATGTGGGAGGACATGCTGTAGAGAAGATAGTTGGTCTTTGTAACAAGATATAGACATACTGAGGGAGTGGATGAAAACTTGGTAAATGGAGCAAAGTGTGAGATCGTGCACTTCAATTGGAAGAATCAAAAGGCAGCTTGTTATCTCAATAGACAGATATTGCACATGATTGAAGTCCAGAGGGGTCTAGGTGTTCTTGTGTAGGAGGCACAAAATGTTAATATGCAGGTGTAGCAAGCAGTTGGGAAAGCAAGTACCCATTATCAAGCAAGAGGAGTGAGATTACTAATAGAGGTATTGATACAATTTTGTAGGGCATTTTTGAAACTTTATCAAGAACATTATAGAGTTTGGTCTCTTTATTTAAGAAAGGATATCCCAGCATTGGAATTGGTCCAGAATGCATTCACATAACTAATTCCTGGGATGAGAGGGTTGTCCTATCTAGCTCAGCTAAAAAAGTTATTGATGAATTCTTTAGAGTTTAGAAGGATCGGGGTCAAAATCAAAGTAGATTTATTATAAAGGTACATACTGTATATGTCACCACATTATACCATGAGATCCATTTTCTTGCAGGCATTTAAAGGAAAATAAAGAAATACAATAGAATATATGAAAAGCTATAGATAAACAAACAAATGTGCAAAAGAAGCCAAATTGTGCAAATGGAAAAGAAATAAAGATTGAGAAAATGAATTATTCAAAGTTCAAAGTAAATGTATTATCAAAGTACATATATGTCGCCATATACAATCCTGAGGTTAGTCTTCTTGTGGGCATACACAATAAGTCTATAAAATAATAACCATAACAGAATACATGAAAGAATGCCCAATTAGGACATTCAACCAGAGTGCAGAAGAGAGTAAACTGTGCAAATGGAAAAAGAAGAAATAATAATTAAATAAATATCAGGGACATGAAATGAAGAGTACTTGAAAGTGAGACAATTGATTGTGGGAACATCTCAATGATGGGGCAAGTGAAGTTGAGTGAAGTTATCCCCTTTGATTCAAGAGCCTCTTGGTTGAGGGGAGTAACTGTTCCTGAACCTGGTGGGTTGGGATCCAAGGCTTCTGTACCTCCTGCCCAATGGAAGTAGCGAGGAGAGAACATGGCCTGGATGGTGGGAGTCCTTGATGACGGATGCTGATTTCTTGTGGAAGCGCTCCATGTAATTGTGCTCTTTGGTGGGGGTGGTGGGAGTCTTATTAAGACATACAAGATCCGAAATAGACATCACAGGTTAGATGTAGAGATGTTTCCACAGAGTCGAAAGTCTGATACAAATGGACATACCTACAAGATAAGGGGCTGTGCTTTATAATTGAGATATGTAAGGGTTTCCTTCTCACTAAAGGATAATACAAAGGAACATAAGAAATAGGAGCAGGAGTAGGCCATGCGGCCCATCGAGCCTGCTCCCCCATTCAATAAGATCATGGCTGATCTGTCCGTAAACTCAGATCCATCTACCTGCCTTTTCACCATAACCCTTAATGCCCTTACCATGTAAAAACCTATCTAACTGTTTCTTAAATTTATTTAGTGAAGAAGCCTCAACTGCTTCCCTGGGCAGAGAATTCCACAGATTCACCACTCTCTGGGAAAAACAGTTTCTCCTCATCTCCGTCCTAAATCTTCTCCCCTGAATCTTGAGGCAATATCCCCTAGTTCTAGTCTCTCCTACCAATGGAAACAACTTTCCTGCTTCTATCTTATCTATCCCCTTCAAAATTTTGTATGTTTCTATAAGATCCCCTCTCATTCTTCTGATCTCCAGAGATCTCCAGAGAGTATAGTCTCAATCTCTCCTCATAGGTTAACCTTTGGTGAACCTTTGGAATTCTTTGTCCTGAGGTTTGTGGAGGCCGGATCACTGGAGGTTGTTAGAGAGGAGACAGATACTTTTGTGAAAGTGGTATGTGAACTAGCACAAGAGAGGAGCTGAGGCCTGGGCAGGTGGATCTTGATCATATGGTCAGACTGCACTCGGAGCTTTGCGAGCTGTTTTGGGCCCCATACTAGGAACTGGCATTGGAGAGAAGTCAGAGAAGGTTCACAAGAATAATGCTGGGAATGGATGGGTTAACGTATGAGGACCGTTTGATGACTCTGGGCTTGTACTCACTGGTGTTTAGAAGAATGAGGGGAGATGTCATTGAAACCTATCGAAAATTGAAAGGCCTCAGGAGACAGAGAGGACATGGAGAAGATGTTTCCTATAGTGGGGGAGACTAGGACCAGAGGGCACAACCTTAGAATGCAAGGACATCCATTTAGTACAGAGATGAGGAGGAATTTCTTTAACCGGAGGGTGGTGAATCTGTGGAATTCATTGACACAAATGGCTGCGGAGGCCAAGTTACTGATTATATTTAAAGCAGATATTGATAGATTCTTGATTAGTAAGGGTGTTGAAGATTACGGAGAGAAGGTGGGAGAAGAATTATGATGGAATGGCAGAACAGGCTCAATGTGCCAAATGGCCTAAATCTGCTCCTGTGTCTTCTGGTCTTATCGAACCAATTAAATGAGTAATGATACATCTTACTAAACGATCCCTTCAGCCTGAACAATTTCCATACACCTCCATTAACCACACATTCCTGCGCCTCCCCAAGAGCCTTTTAAATGCCTCTATCATTTTTGCCTTCCCAGCCACCCAGTGCATCCTATGTAAAAAAAAACCTTGCCACATTCATATCCTTTGAAATCACTACCTCTCAACTCCACAGGCAGCAGTGGAGGCCAAATCTTTATGCATATTTAAGGCAGAGGCTGTTAGATTCTTGATTGGTCAGGGCATGAAGAGATACGGGGCTGAGAGGAAAAATGGATCAGCCATGATGAAAAGCAGATGGGCCGAATGGCCTATTTCTGCTCCTATATCTTATGGCCTTATGGTAAATGCATGCCCTCTAGTATTAGACATGAGTGTATAAACTGATGGTATTTCAGGTGATCAGCAGTGGTATACAGAAAAGAAGTAGGTGTCAAATATTTAACTGATATTTATTTAAAACTGCGTGCAAAATAATGTTCTGACTTGACCACGCCAAGCCTAATGTTCTGTAGGCAGTGATAAGATGTGACAGTTTTTGCTCCCAGTGAAACCTGGGCCTAAATCAGCCTTGGTTGGTGGTACGTTGAACTCTTCCCTGTGCCAGGGGTCTCAAATGAAAAGAGAAGTCTGTGTCCAATTCCTGGCAGGCATGAATGCAATGTTCGAACACATCCAGAGAGCTCCACTGACTGACAGCCTCGCAGAGCTGGGCGGCAGAAACGTCATTCCCAATCAATCCTCACCAGATGTGTTCAAGTATGTGTTGGAAGCTCTCTTCTGGCCGTTTGAACTCAGCAAGCCTCAACAACAACTCCCATTGAGCAGGTACTTTCCTATAAGCATCAGGTTATTGACCTGACCTGCCGCTCCCAAACCATCAGGTTATTGACCTGACCTGCCGCTCCCTAACCATCAGGTTATTGATCTGACCTGCCGCTCCCAAACCATCAGGTTATTGACCTGACCTGCCGCTCCCTAACCATCAGGTTATTGATCTGACCTGCCGCTCCCAAACCATCAGGTTATTGACCTGACCTGCCGCTCCCTAACCATCAGGTTATTGATCTGACCTGCCGCTCCCAAACCATCAGGTTATTGACCTGACCTGCCGCTCCCAAACCATCAGGTTATTGATCTGACCTGCCGCTCCCTAACCATCAGGTTATTGACCTGACCTGCCGCTCCCTAACCATCAGGTTATTGACCTGACCTGCCGCTCCCTAACCATCAGGTTACTGACCTGACCTGCCGCTCCCAAACCATCAGGTTATTGACCTGACCTGCCGCTCCCTAACCATCAGGTTATTGACCTGACCTGCCGCTCCCTAACCATCAGGTTATTGACCTGACCTGCCGCTCCCTAACCATCAGGTTATTGATCTGACCTGCCGCTCCCAAACCATCAGGTTATTGACCTGACCTGCCGCTCCCTAACCCTACCTCAGCAATGGTATGCTACGTTGAAGATGGACCATCATCTTTATGTACGCCCATGGAATTGTTTCTGATGTCAATTTTCACTCATGTCTGGTTTTGCACCATTGTCTTCTTCACTGTCTTGTATTTTTTTTTACTTATTCAGCAATAATGCACGGTAACAGGCCATTCTGGCCCAATGAATCCATACTGTCCCATTGGACCCATGTGACCAATTACCCATCTTTGGAATGTGGGAGGAAACCAGAGTACTGAGGACACCCACATAGTCACAGGGGAGAACGTACAAACTCCTCACGGGGGAGAATGTACAAATGCCTCACGGGGGAGAAAATACAAACTCCTCGGGGGGAGAAGGTACAAACTCCTCACGGGGGAGAACGTACAAACTCACGGGGGAAAAAGTACAAACTCACGGGGGAGAAGGTACAAACTCCTCTCAGGGGGGGAGAATGTACGAACCCCTCACGGGGGAGAATGTACAAACGCCTCACAGGGGAGAAGGTACAAACTCCTCTCGGGGGGGAGAACGTACGAACCCCTCTCGGGGGAGAAGGTACAAACTCCTCTCGGGGGGGGGGGAGAATGTACAAAAGCCTCACAGGGGAGAAGGTACAAACTCTTCTCGGGGGGGAGAACGTACGAACCCTTCACAGGCAGCGTCAGAATTGAACCCGGGTGACTGCCACTGTAACAGTGTCACAAACAAGAGAAAGTCTGCAGATGCTGGAAATCTGAAGCAACACACACAAGATGCTGGAGGAACAGCAGGTCAGGCAGGACCTATGGAAAAGAGTAAACAGTCGACATTTTGTGCCAAGACCCTTCTTCAGGACTGGAAAGGAAGGGGGAAATGAAGAAGGCTGGTGGGGGGGGAGGAAGAAGTACAAGGTGGCAGGTGATAGGTGAAACTGGGAGAGGGGGAGGGGTGAAGTAAAGGACTGGGAAATTAATTGGTGAAAGAGATGAGGGGCTGGAGAAGGGGGAATCTGATAGGAGAAGGCAGAAGACCGTGGAAGAAAGGGAAGCAGGAGAAGGGCAGGTAAAGAGAGAGGGGAAAGGGGAATGGTGAAGGGGGTCAGTTACTGGAAGTTCGAGAAATCGATGTTCATGCCATCAGGTTGGAGGCTTCCCAGATGGAAAATAAGGTGTTGCTCCTCCAACCTGAGTGTGGCCTCATCGCGGCAGTAGAGGAAGCCATGGACTGGCATGTCGGAATGGGAATGGAAAGTGGAATTGAAATGGGTGGCCGCCGGGAAATCCATTTTTTTGTGGTGGATGGAGGGAAGGTGCTTGATGAAGTGGTCTCCCGATTTACATCAGGTCTCACCGATATACAGGAGACTACACCGGGAGCACCGGGTACATTAGATGACCCCAACAGACTCGCAGGTGAAGTGTCGCCTCACCTGGAAGGACTGTTTAGGGTCCTGAATGGTAGGGAGGGAGGAGGCATAGGGGCAGGTTTGGCACTTGTCCCACTTGCAAGGAGGGAGATCAGTGGGGAGGGAAGAGTGGACAAGGGAGTGATCACTGTGTAAAGTGGAATGTGGGGGGAGAGAAAGCTGTGCTTGGGATCCTGTTGAAAATGGTGGAAGTTACAGAGAATTATGTGCTGGACACGGAGGCTGGTGAGGTGGTAGGTGAGGATAAGACGTCACCTTCCAACTTGTCCTCACCTGCCACTCCACTAGCCTCTGCGTCCAGCTCATCATTCTCCATAACTTCCGCCATCTCCATGGGATCCCACTACCAAGCACATTTTCTGCTTTCCACAGGGACCACTCCCTACTCGACTCCCTTGTCCACACGTCCATCCCCACTGATCTCCCTCCTGGTACTTATCCTTGCAAAGTCACTTAAATCTCATTTCTTCCCCATTCTGACGTTTGGTCCGAACAACAACTGAACCTCTTGACCATGTCTGCGTGCTTTTATGTGTTGAGTTGCTGCCACATGATTGGCTGATTATATATTTGCATTAATGAGCTGGTGTACAGGTGTAGCGATTGAAGTTGCCACTGAGTGTAACTTCAAGCAACCAAATGCATTGTGTATGAAGGAGGCTTCAGTAATGGTAAAGATATCAGATTGTTGTAGAAACTCCAGTTCATTTGCTGCTGAGGGGAAATCTGCCACCTGTTCCTGTTCTGGCTAATACAGCTGTTTGAATGGCCCCAGTTTCAGGGGCAATTGAGTTTAAGCCCTGGTTAAGATTACTACTGCTATGCTGTGAGGTATTTTTATTTTAGCAGTTTTCTGCAAAAACAGTGTGTCCTGCTAGTAAAAGTTTTTTGACTTCGGCTAAAGATAAGGAGGCATGTTGTCCAGCCTCGGAATATTGTGTCAGCCACCCGGGGTTGTCTTGGTACATTTCTACCCAGTGGGATGTGAGGAAGGATTCAAGAGAGCTGGGCAGGACGAGCTTTCTGGAGGACAGTAGTCTGGTTTGGACCCTTTTGGCAGGAGGTGTGGAGAGAAGAGCACCAGGGAAGACGCCTGGGGGATCCCACCCGAACGGGAGACCAGATTGCAAGGAATGCTTTGCGAGATGAAAGATTCCAAGAAGGGAAGTTCTACCTGTGGTTGGTGATGGCAATTCAGCACCATGAATAAAGCAACGCACTCAGCTGCTACAGAAACGAATGCCAACACTCACAGTATGTGCACGTTTAAAATGGTTTAACTGTAATATGCCCTTTCATCTGTCTTTTCTTTTCCTGTTAACTGGAAATGTTGAAAAAATGGTAAATATTCTCTCTTTTTAATGGTAAGTATACTCCCCTTGTAATTTTATACTGATGTACAGCCTATCATTTCGTGGGGCAGTACTTACACTGCAATCGCTACAATCAATGTTCCTTAATCAGGACGTCCTAATTTTCCTGTTTGGTTAAACCCAAATCACACCAACCCTAGATGTGCGCTACCTGCGGAATGTGGTCGCCTCGCTGGTCGTCAGCAGAGCTAGCTAACAGGCCAAGTTTGTACACCAGCCCGGTGAGCGGGTTGCACGGGCATGGACAGTAAGTGCTGGCGTTGCTGTGACATCTGTATTGAAACAATGAACACGTACAAAAGCATTGAGTGAGTGCCCAGTACCCGGATGATTTTGTTTCCCGGGAATGTGGCAGAGGGGCACAGCCTCAGAATAGAAGGACGTCCCTTTGGAACAGAGATGAGGAATCTCTTTAGCCAGACAGTGGTGAATCTATGGAACTCATTGTCACTGACGGCGAGGCCAAGTCATTGAGTACATTTAAAATGGAAGATAGTAGGTTCTTGATTAGGCCTCAAATATTATGGAGAATGGGGTTACAAGGGATAACAAATCAACCATGATGGACTAGCAGATTATGCTCCAACAGCACAATGCAAATGTCTTCGGCACACATATATATAGCTAGTGTGCCTAAGACTTCTGCACAGTACTGTAGTAATTTTATGTATTGCACTGTACTGCTGCCGCAGAAAAAAACAGATTTCATGACATACGTGAGTGATGATAAACCTGATTCTGATATGGGTCTCTATTGTAGACTGAGAGTGGGAAGGGGGCAGGGAGAGGAGTATCATTGTTGGGAAAAGGGGAAGGAACGGGAGAGGGGAGGGAGCAGGAAGCACCAGAGAGACATTCTGTAATGATCAATAAACTAGTTGTTTGGTATCAAATGTCCTTGCTTGGTGTCTCAAAGCCAACCCGTCCCATCCCGCCCCCACCCTTGGCAGTCCCTCCATGCCACCTGTCCAACACCCCTCCCATAGTTGTTCACCCTCACCATTCCCAACATCTTGTGCTCCCAACAGATTTACAAGCTTGCTCTCTGCTTTATGTTGACAAATACAGCACTGTGCAAAAGTCTTAGGCCCCCTTTCTATATATCTGCCTAAGACTTTTGCACACGATTGTATGTCTTGTGGTCTTAAGATTGGTCCCAATCAGATTTAACTTCTCATTCTTTGCTTTCCTTTAAAAGATTTCGTTAATGGGATAATAGAGAGAGTAGTATATGGGCTTCAATATTCTCACTATGTTAGTCTCAATGTAGGGTTATTCCACCCATTGCAACTGAGATTCAAAGCTGATATGAATTTATTGGCAGCCGTCTTACTTCTGAATCAGTCCCATTGCAAGACTCAAGCCGTGGCTTTGCAGTACAGAGGAGAGACAGCCGTACTGAGTGTATTTGGTTTTAAATGGCCCACTAAGCGTGAGTTCCAAGTAATTAGAATCCAGGCTAAATGGATACAAAATGAGGAGGAATATCTTTAGCCAGAGGATGGTGACTCTGTAGAATTCATTACCACAGGTGGCTGTTGAGGTCAAGTCACTGGCTATATTTAAAGCAGAGGCCAATAGACTCTTGATTGGTGAGGACGTCAAAGGTTACATGTCATTGGGTATATTTAAAACAGAGGCTGATAGGTTCTTGATTTTATTTATTTATTTATTTATCTATCTATCAGACCACTCCAGCAATCCCTCGATTCAATCCCAGCCTAATAATGAGACAATTTACAAAGACCAATTAACCTACAAACTGGTACACCTTTGGACTGTGGGAGGAAACCCATGCAATCATAGGGAGAACGTACAAACTCCTGACTGGTCGCAGTGGAAAATGAACCTGGGTCGCTGATACACTGGACAAGGAGGAGATGTAGAGGGCAGGTGCAGCCCTTGTCACAGTTAATAAGCTTTGTTAATAAGATAATCAGTTAATGATAGAATATATATGAAAAAGCAGCTGGAGATAACCATTGAGTTCCTCAAGACTGACCCTACAATTCAAAAAGGTCATGACTGATCCTGTGTCTCGGGTACATGTTCCTGCCCACTGCCAAGTTTGTCTGGTATCCTTGGTATCTGCTCAAGGCCCAACCACCCACAATCCTCAACATCACAGAAATACCAAAGCTCACAACCAACCGAGGGAAGAAATCACTTCACCTCTCGGTACGAAAGACCCCAGGTTCTAGATTTCTCAGCCTAAGGAAATGCCCTTCAGCAGCCCTCCAACAACCCCTCTGAGAACCTTATATGTGTCTCCATTACATTAACATATTTTACATCAGAGCACCACCTCCCATAGGGTATAAAGGTTACAATCCACATCTTATTGTTCTGTGTTCTATAAATAGAAGGATTAGTTTAGTTGACCATTTGATTAATTGATTTGTGGGCCGAAGGGCCTGTTTCTGTGCTGTACTCTTCCATATTCTATGTACTGTGTTCTATCACACATTTTATTGTCCTGAAATTTATAGTGTAATTGCCAGGTGATTTGTTTGAGGAATAATTATTAATTTTCGTGATTTTATGCTGTTTTCCTAGATGGATTAATGCGTACCGATTTTCTATTTTATCTCCTTCTGATGTTCCAAAAGTGTCTGGATCTGTGCATAGCTTTGTTTCAATTCTGCGCCTCCCAAAAAAACATAGAACTTAAAAATCTGCAGCAAATTACAGGCCCTTCAGCCCACAATGTTGGGCCGACCATGTAACCTACTCTAGAAACTGCCTAGAATTTCCCTACCGCGTAGCCCTCTATCTTTCTAAGTTCCATGTACCTATCTAAGAGGCTCTTAAAAGACCCTATTGTACCCACTTCCACCACCGTCACCGGCAGTGCATTCCACGCACCCACCACTCCGTGAAAAACTTACCCCTGACATCCCCTCAATACCTGTTTCTAAGCACCTTAAAACTATGGCCCCCTCATGTTAGCCATTTCAGCCCTGAGAAAAGCCTCTGGCTATCCACAAGATCAATGCCCCTCCTCATCTGAAACACCTCTATCAGGTCACCTCTCATCCTCCATCGCTCCAAGCAGAAAAGGCCAAGTTCACTCAACCTATTCTCATAAGGGACGCCCTCCAATCCAGGCAACGTCCTTATAGATCTCCTCTGCACTCTCACTATAGTATCCACATCCTTCCTGTAGTGAGGTGACCAGAACTGAACACAGTACTCCACGTGGGATCTGACAATATAGCTGTAACATTACCTCATGGCTCTTGAACTCAGTCCCGTGGTTGATGAATGTCAACACACCATACGCCTTCTTAACAACACTGTCAACCTGCGCAGCAGCTTTGAATGTTCTATGGACACAGACCTAAAGACCTTTCAGATCCTTCACACTGTCAATAGTCTTACCATGAATATTATATTCTGTCTTCATATTTGACCTACCAAAATGAACCACGTCACACTTATCTGGGTTGAAGTCTATCTGCCACTTCTCAGCCCAGTTCTGCATCCTATCAATGTCCCGCTGTAACTTCTGACAATCCTCCAGACTATCCATATCACCCTGAACCTCTGTATCATTAGCAAACTTACTAACCCACCCTTCTACTTCTTAATCCAGGTCATTTATAAAAATCACAAAGAAGGGTTCCGGAACAGATCCCTGCAGAACACCACTGGTCACCGATCTCCGTGTAGAATACAAACCATCTACAGCCACACTTTGCCTTCTGTGGGCAAGCCAATTCTAGATCCACAAAGCAAGGTCTCCTTGGATCCCATGCCTCCTTACTGTTTGAAGGAGCCTTGAATGGGGAACCTTATCAAATGCCTTACTGAAATCCATATACACTACATTCACTGCTCTATCTTGATCAATGTGTTTTGTTACTTCTTCAAAGAATTCAATCAGGCTCGTTTGGCATGACCTGCCCTTGACAAAGCCTTGCTGCTTGCTGACTATCCCTAATCAGATTATATCTCTCCAAATGCTCATAAATCCTGCCTCTCAGGATCTTCTCCAACAACTTGCCCACTACTGAAGTAAGACTCAATGGTCTATAATTTCCTGGGTAATCTCTACTCCCTTTCTTGAACAAGGGAACAACATTTGCAACCCTCCAATCTTCCGGTACTTCTCTTGTCCCTGTTGATGATGCAAAGATCATCGCAAAAGGCTCAGCAATCTCTTCTCTCGCCTCCCACAGTAGCCTGGGGTTTATCTCATTCAGTCCTAGTGACTTATCTAACTTAATACCTTTCAAAAGTTCCAGCACATCCTCTTTCTTAACATATATATGCTCAAGCATTTCAGTCCGCTGTAAGCCATCCCCACAACTGCCAAGGTCTTTTTCCCTGGTGAATACTGAAGCAAAATATTCATCAAGTATGTCCGCTACCTCCTCCTCCGACTCAATGCACACATTTCCACTATCGCACTTGATTGGTCCTATTCTCACACGGCTCATCCTCTTCCTCTTCACATACTTGTAGAATGCCTTGGGTTTTCCTTGTTCCTGCTCACCAAGGCCATCTCATGACCCCTTCTCGCTCTCCTAATTCTATTCTGATGTTCCTTCCTAGCAACCTTATAATTTTCTGGAGCTCTCACAGTACCTAGTTTCTTGAACCTTTCATAAGCTACATCCTTTGTACATCATGGTTCTTTTACCCTACTGTCCTTTCCCTGCCTCACTGGAACATACCTATGCAGAACTCCATGCAAAGGTTCCCTGAACATTTACCATATTTCTGCCATGCCTTTCCCTGAGAACATCTGCTCCCAATTTATGCTCCCAAGTTCCTGCCTAATAGCATCATATTTCCCCCTACCTCAATTAAACGTTTTCCCAAATTGTTTGCTCCTATCCTTCTCCAGCGCTATGGCGAAGGAGATAGAGTTGTGGTTATTACCTCCAAAATGCTCTTCCACTGAGAGATCTTACACCTTACCAACTTCATTTCCCAATACCAGATCAAGTACAGCCTCTCCTCTAGTTGGCTTATCCACATATTATGTAAGGAGACCTTCCTGAACGCACCTAACAAACTCCACCCCATCTAAACTCCTTGCGCTAAGGAGATGCCAATCAATATTAGGAAAGTTAAAATCTCCCATCACAACAATCCTATTATTATGGAAAATAATTCGTAGGTGATTTGCAGGTGATTTGTAGACATGGAGCCATTGGGCCTCAACCTCCGGACTTCCGTTCGAATTTTGATCTTCGATCTGATCCTTCATGTCAGATTCCACCACCTGCAGCCCTCTGTTGCCTCTGCCAAGGACTTCCCAGCCATTGTCTCCATCTCCATCTTCCAATCACCTGGATTGACCTATCTATCACTTGCCAGCATGTGCACCATCCCTTTTTCCTCATATCTTCTACTGGCCTTATCTTCCAATCCAGATGAAGGGTCTGGACCTGAAATCTAGATTGAGATGTTGCCTGACCCGTTGAGTTCCTTCAGCAGTTTTATTTTCCTGTGTATCTGATTTGAAATATCCTGTGTGGCTAATTTGACGAAAAGCAGATGGGATCCTCAATAGCCTCAAGCAATGATCCAACAACAGATAAGAATGTCTTGATTGTATTGGAGTTAGTGGGAGCTTGCTGTGCACAAGTTAGCCACCATGTTTCCCAGTTTAGCTAGAGTTAAAGTACTCCATTGACTGCAAAGTGCTTTCTGATGTCAAAGTTGCCGTATCTTTCTGGAAGAATGCAGGTCACTTCAGTGGAAAACAGGAGAGACACCCGCCTGTTGGCACATACTTGGTGATTATGTCCTTATATTTTGCCACAGCAATGAAGGAGGCTATTTGGCCCATTAAGGGCAATCCCATTCCTCCATGACCTCCATAGCTTGTTCTTTCACATGTGACAATAGACTTTTCCCTCCCACACAAGAGTCCCAGCCTGGAATGTCAGCTGTTTATTCCTTTCTATAGATGCTGCCTGACCTGCTCAGTTCCTCCAGCATTTTATATGGGTTGCTTACGATTTGTCCTTCCCTACCCGTCTCTTGCCATGAGCTACACTCAGGACGATTGACAGTGGCCAGTTAATCTAGCTGCTTGACTTTGGGATGTAGGTGGAACTGGAGTGCCTGTGGTCATAGGGATAATTACGATCTCCAGTGGTTGGGATCAAA
The DNA here is from genome assembly GCF_963921235.1 of Mobula hypostoma. Classification (NCBI taxonomy): domain Eukaryota; kingdom Metazoa; phylum Chordata; class Chondrichthyes; order Myliobatiformes; family Myliobatidae; genus Mobula; species Mobula hypostoma. The sequence goes on from NC_086125.1 coordinate 5,907,241, forward strand.
CCTGGATCACCAGAGCTGTGAAGAAGCAGCACTACTTGCCGTGCTATTACTCCATAGTTCAACGGAGAAGATATATGCCCATGAATTCGGAATGAAATGCTCCAGTGCCCTTGTTGGGGTGGATTCTGGAGTTAGGGTATATAACAAATATTAAGTTCAACAGCAGCTATGCTTCAGATATGAACGTGGATTGTAGGTGGAATTTAAAATGAACAATAGTTTTCCTAGAGCTATAGACTGGAGTGGATATCAAACCAGGCAATGCTTGTGTCTGGAGTGTGGGGGCAAAGAAGGAGGTGTGAAACTACATGTAATTCAAAGGAAGCATTGTAGATACGTTGTAACTATAGAATCATCCTGCTGTTACCTTTGACCTTTAGCATATAAAAATGTCATGTAATTTTGGGTCGGGAGGCCTCTTCCTCCGGAAGGGTCTCATTTAATTGAATAAATCACTTCTATATCCACTGGCTTCAGTATCTCTCTGGTGACTTCAACACCCTGAATTAGATTATGAAGACACGCAGTCCTCTTTTATTGTCATTTAGTAATGCATGCATTAAGAAATGATACAATATTTCCTCCGCTGTGGTTCCACAAAGGACAGGACAGACCAAGACTGAAAAAAAACTAACAAAACCACATAATTATAACATATAGTTACAACAGTGCAACAATACCATAACTTGATAAAGAACAGTTCATGAGCACAGTAAAAGTTCAAAGTCTCTCAAATGTCCCACATCTCACGCAGATGGGAGAAGAAAACTCTCCCTGCCATGCCCAACCACAGTCCGATTCTGAGTCGTCCGAAAACTTCAAGCCTCCGATCAGCCCCCGACACCCAGTACCATCTCTATTCGAACGATTCGACCTCAATCTCAGTCGCCAGCAGCAGGCAAGGCCGGGGATTTTGAGGCCTACCCTCCAAAAGATTCCCGACTACACAATAACGACAGCAGTGAACTGGCGTTTCAGAAATTTCTCCAGATGTTCCTCTGTGCTTTCACGTCGGTCTCCATCAAATCAGAATTGTCCACAGCCCCTGTTTAACGGATACGATATCATTTTTCACCGGAGGGCTGCGCACGCGTGGCGCGCTGCTCTCTCTCCTCCCGTTGACGTTAACGTCCTTTGTTTCAATACAACCTGCTTTAAGGGTTGTGATGGGTTAGTGATTAATAGCTGTGAACCCCATGTTAAATTTTGCCTCTGTCCTGGACCTTCACCTCATGACTTCCTGCACTGACCAGCACCAAAAGCAGCGGCACAGTGGCGTAGAGATTAGCACGGCGCTTTACCGCACCAGTGACCGCGGTCACTTCCTGCCACTACCTGTACGTTCTCCTGTGACTGCGTGCGTTTCCTCCTGGTGCTCCAGTTTCCTCCCTCGGTCCAAAGACATACCGATTGGTCGGTTGGTTGGTCATTGTAAGTTGTCCTGTGGTTAGGCTAGGGTTAAGTTGGGGGTTGTGGAGCGGTGCGGCTCGAAGGGCCTATTCCGTGCTGTAGCTCAATAAAAATTTTTTTTAATTATAAGTACAGCAGCGCAGTGATTCACGTTATCAGTGTCAGAACACCAGCTATAAGATCGGGATTCACTTCCCACTGCTGTCTGTCAGGAGTGTGTACATTCTCCCTGTGACCATGTGGATTTTCTCTGGGTGCTCCCATTTCCGCCCCCAGTCCAAAGACGTATGGGTTCTGGTTAGTGAGTTGCGGGCATGCTATATTGGCATGACGACACTTGCAGGCTGACCCCAGCACAATCCTCACTGATTTGATTGGACTCAAACATTTTAATGTATGTTTTGAAGTACAAGTGACAAATAAAGCTAATCTTTAGCTCATTTTTTAAACCTTTAGTCTGCATGAGGGATGTGAACAGCCTGTGGGCCATCTGTATTGCCCAGCCCCATCATCTCCCCTGGGTTGTATGCTGGGACCTGACAGTCCTCACTGAACAGAGGATCACAGGGACACCATGAGATCAATAGGACAGACTGCCTCCAGTAACTCTGAACATTAGACGAAGCAAGAGAGAAAGGAAAATATACAGCTGGATCCCTTAGTTCATGAAATCTGATCACTAAATGCAGCTCCATTCAGATAAATTAAACCCATGTCAAGAGCCGGCAAGTTAGTGCAGCTAGTAGAGCCTCTGCCAAGCAGTTCCAGAGACCTGATTTCAATCTGACCTCAGGTGCTGTCTATGTGGAGTTTGCACATTCTCCCTGTGACTGCATGGGTTTTGTCCGCACAGGATGTTTCACGTGGCAGAGCTGTGGTCTGCGATTCACTGCCTAACCAGCTGGACGAGATTCAGGTATAAGTGTCGGAATAGGGGTCAGTCCTTGTAGAAAGAGGGTCTGCAGATTATCCGGGGCTCCAGAGGTAAAAACAATTCCTCTCAAAGCCAAATCATGACACCAGGAGTCAATGCTTCAGTCTTGCCTGACTTTCACTGCTAACCTGCTGTTCCCTGATAGAGTCATAGAAAAGTAGGGGACCGTGCACAATTCTGATTTGATGGAGACAGACGTGACAGCACAGCAGAACATCTGGAAAACTTATGAAATGTCTGCTTTGCTACCGCTGCTACTGTGTGGTAACCGAAATCTCTGGAGCTGAAGGCCTCAAAATCCTCGGCTTTGCGTGTTTCAGTGGCCGGGGAGAGGTCGAAGGCGCTCGGCAGAGGATGGCGCTCAGGAGGCTGTATCGAAGAGGCTGCTCGGAAGCTCGGAGTTTTCGGACGGATGGACTCAGTGTCGGCTGTGGTCGGCTGCTTCCAAGGTATCGGCAAGTTGACGGTGCCTGGAGGTTTATGGCAAGGGGTTTCTCCCTTTTGCCGCTGCTATCGGGGACTCGGGAGTCGATCGACTCGGGACTTTGAGACTTTTTTTTACTGTGCACATGGTCTGTTCTTTATCACATGATGGTATTGCTTTGCTCTGCTGTAACTATATGTTATAATTATTGTGGTTTTGTCAGTGTTAGTCTTTGGTCTGTCTGTTTTCTGTGATATCACGCCAGAGAAACATTGTATCATTTCTTAATGCATGTATGCATTTCTAAATGACAATAAAAGAGGACTGAGTGTCCTCATAATCTAAAAAAAAAGTACACCACAGAAACAGGGCCTCCAACCCATCCAGTCTGTGCTGAACCATTTAAATGGCCTGCACCGGGACCATAGCCCCCCACACCCCTACCATCCAACCAAACATTGAAATTGAGCTTGCGTACTCCACTTCCGCTGGCAACTCCTTCCACACTCTCACGACCCTCTGAGCGAAGAAGTTTCCCCTCATGTTCCCCTTAAACTTTTCACCTTTCGCCCTTAACCCACAACTTCTGGGTTGTCGTCCCACCCAACCCCAGTGGAAAAAAGCCTGCTTGCATTTACCCTGTCTCTGGATTGTGTGCACTGGGATGTGAACCAGTGCTTTACCGAAGGGGCCTGAGTGTTAAAATGGTGCCTCTTGACTTTTGACCTTGTGGGATGTAGACTATAAAAATAAATCTATGTACATCTCTCAGAAGGTCAAAAGGAGGTTCAACGGGCTGACTAGCTTCGTGTGTGTTGTGCCATTTCCAGGATCAAGGTAAGCTGAAAGAAGGTTGTGGTCCCGTGGGTTCTCAGCAATTCCAGTCCCTCAGCCCCTGGAGTGGAAGCACTACAGCTGAGCACCAACATCCTCGTGTGTACACCTCCAACAGGGAGTTACTGATTCAAAATCAACAGCTGGTCTGGCAGAATGTGGAGTCGGAGTCTAACAATGATAGAACCTGGTCAGAGGGTCCAGTACCATTGCTGGGAGCCTCAGTCAGTGCCATCAGCCAATGGTCTCTGTCCATTCGCAGAATTCAACGGGGAACTTTCCTGAAAGAGACAGCACTGGAACAAAGGATCGTGAAGAAGGCATTTGGTATGTTTCAGACTAGATTAGCTTTTTTTGTCCTGTGTTCATTAAACATCGAAATATACAGTGAAAACCGTTGCTTGCGTCCGTGACCAACACAGTCTGAGGATGTGCTGGGGCAGCCCTCAAGTGCCGCTATGCTTCCCGCGCCAACGTAGCGTGCCCACAACGTACTGGCCCTGACTAACCCCAACACCTTTGGAGTGCGAAAGGAAATGGCAGGACCTGGAGAAAACCACACAGTCACGGGGGAGAAAGTACAAACTCCTTACAGACAGCAGTGGAAATTGTACCCAGATATCGCTGGCGCTGCTAAAGCATTACGTTAACCGCTACGCTATCGGTCTGCCCCTCTCAGGTCAGAGCGCAGAAAATAAAAGTTTGGACTTTTTTTTTGCAACTTTATACAGTGTTAATTAGCCCACAGCTTAATACATTTTAATGCATAAAATGATGGAGGAACAGGAAAGTTGCCATTAAGATTGAAAGAGTGCAGGAGAAAATTAACAAGGATGTTCCAGGACTTGAGGACCTGAGTTATAGGGAAAGCTTGAATAGGTTTGGACTTAATTCCCTGGAGCGTAGGAGAGTGAGAGGAGATTTCATAGAAGTATGCAGAATTATGAGGGATGCGCAGTAGATAGGGTAAACGTGAGCAGTTATTTTCCACCGAGGTTGGATGAGACTGCAACTAGAGGCCACGGGTTAACGGTGAAAGGTGAAATGTTTAAGGGGAGCGTGAGGGGGAGCTTCATCACTCAGAGGGTGTTGAGAGTGTGCCAGCAGAAGTGGTGGATGCTGGTATGATTTCAACATTGAAGAGAACTTTGGATAGGTGCGTAGATGGAAGGAAGTATTGAGGGCTATGGTGAAGGGTCAGCTTGATGGAACTAGGCAGATTAATAGCTCAGCATGGACTAGATGGGCCGAAGGGCCTGTTTCTGTGTGGTAGTGTCCTATGACTCTAAGAATATTTTCACATAGAGATGTCACATAGAAATGCAAGGGTTACCTTGAGCTAAGATTATCCATTTCAGTGCATCACAGGGAGGGAACCTGCAGCTTTGCAGCTAATATCATGTCAAGAAATTGATCTATCAAATAAGAACATAGGAAATAGGAGCAGAAGTCAACCATCTGGCTCGTCGAGCTGCTCTGCCATTCAATAAGATCGTAGCTGATTTGACCATGGACTCATCTCCACCTGCCTGCCTTTTCCCCATAACCCTTAATTCCCCTACTATGCTAAAATCGATCTGATTTTGTCTCAAATAAATTTATTGAGATAGCCTCCACAGCTTCTTAAGGCAAAAACATCAATTAATATTTTCTTTACAAATTATGAATAAATAAAACCTTGGCTTCATCTCTTTTAGCACAGCTGACATCAGCATTTCTTGCAGATAACTCTTAGTATCTCAGCCAATTTAATCACTCAGCATGCAATATGAAAGGAACATTCCTTATTACACTTTGAGTGGCCATTTACAAGGATTTGTTACTCTGCAGTCTCTGACACCAGCATGCCAGCACAGTGTTTGCCTTCTAAGGGAAAGAGTGCATGAAAATTAATACTTCAAACCTGATGCCCAGCTCATCATCTAGCAGGCAGCAATGAACTCCAGCCCTCTGTATAATGAACCAGCCATTGTATGTATCTCACAGCACTGGGGCTACCACCAATTTGCCTCTGCAAAATGGTCCAATCTGCTGAAAATCTGTATCCAATACTTTGAGTAAAGAAGTCGGGTTGTTATTTTAGGGTATTACAAGGATCTAGTGAGGCTTCCTTTCAAACCTTGTTTTCGGTTTTGGTCACTCTGCTGTGTAAGAAAAATTCCATTAAGCTGGAAAGAGTGCACATGGGATTTGCGAGGATGTCGTGAATACTCGTGGTATTGAGTTATCGATAGAAGTTGAAAAGGTTGGGACTTAAGAAAGCACGGCAGTGCTTCTACTTCTTTAGGTGTTTGTGGAGATTTGGCATGACAACTAAAACTTAGACAAACTTCTATAGATGTGTAGTAGTGGAGAGTGTATTGACTGGCTGCATCACAGCCTGGCACGGAAACGCCAATTCCCTTGAAAAGAAAATCCAACAGAAGTAGTGGATACAGCCCGGTCCATCACAGGTAAAAACCCTCCTAACTTTGGAGCACATCTACATGAAACGCTGTCACAGGAAAGCAGCATCCATCATCAAGGACCCCCACTACCCAGGACATGCACCCTTCTGACTGCTGCCATCAGGAAAAAGGTACAAGAGCCTCAGGACTAGCACCACCAGGTTCAGGAACAGTTAGTACTCCTCAACCATCAGGCTCTTGAACCAAAGGGGATAACTTCACTCAACTTCTCTTGCCTTTCATTGAAATGTTCCCACAACTAATGGATTCAACGTTCAAGGATTTCTTCATCTCATGATCTCTAAGTTCATTGCTTGCTTGCTTATTTGTTTGTTTGTTTGTTTATTTATTTATTTATTATTTCTTCTCTTTGTATTTGCACATTTGGTTGAACACCCTAGTTGGGCAGTCTTTCATTGATTCTGTTATAGTTATTATTCTATAGATTTATTGAGTATGCCTACAAGAAAATTAACGTCAGGGTTGCATATAGTGGTATACTGTATATGTGCTTGGATAATAAATTTATTTAGAACTTTGAACTTTACTTTGAATATTATTCATTGGAGCATAGGAGAATGGCGGGGGGGGGGTGATCTTTTAGAGGTCTATAAAGTTATAAGGTCAATGCACACAGATTACTTCCCAGGACTGGAGGACATTGGTTTAAGATGAGAGACAGGAGACTTAATGAGGACCTGAGGGTTTGTTGCAGACAACAAATGACACAGTGCTGAATTGAACTGAACTGAACTAAACTGAATATTCCTAGACCGTTTCCAAGCTCCGCAGTTTGATGTTTAATATTCTGTACGTTAGTCGCTCTTTTTTTTTGCCATTTGTACGATTTGTTCTGTTTCTTTGTGCATTAGGTGTTTGACGTTTTCTTGAATGGGTCCCATGGTATTTCTTTGTTTCGTGGCTGTCTGTGGGAAGATGAGTCTCAGAGTTGTATATCACTTACATACTTTGATAATAAATGCACGTACTTCGAACTTAGAACACTTTCATTTTCAGAAGGTGGTCGGCGTAAGGAATGAGCTGCCAGAGGAAGTAGCTGGGGCAGGTCATTTAAAAGGAACATGGATGGAAAGAGTTCAGAAGGACATAGTCCAGACAAGGGCAAACAGGACTATTAGATGGTAAACCTGTGGAATTCATTGCCATACATGGCGGCAGAGGCCAACTCATTGAGCCTATTTAAAGCAGAGGTCAAAAGTTACTTGATTAGTAAGGACATCAAAGGTTACAGGGAGAAGGCAGGAGAATGGGGTTGAGTGGGAAAATAAATCAGTCATGATTGTATGTCAGAGCAGTCTCGATGAGTTGAATTGGCCTAATTCTGCTCCTATGTCTCATGGTCTACTTAGATGGTCAGCATGGACTAGTTGGGCTGAAGGGCCTGGTTTGTGCTGTACAACTCTATGACTATGAACCTCTCCAATCCCAATAACACAGCACGGAGGCTCATATCACTCCCTGAACCTCTCCAAACCCAATAACACAGCACGGAGGCTCATATTACTCTCCCTGGCCCTGATGATTGGACCACACTAGTCATATGCTCAAAAGCTTCCTGGACAGGTACTTTACTCCAAGTTTCCTGACACCAAAATGGTAGGGGTGGATATAAATAGAACGTTTAATAAACCTTTGCACAGTTCATGGATAGAAAAGGTTTGGAGGAATAGACCAATTTAAAGCTAGTGCCACTAGCTCAAGGCAGCAGCTTGGGCAGCACAGACAAGTTGCATGTTTCTGTGTTGTAAAACTCTATGACTTCTCTAAACCTCCTTGGGAAATTGTAACATCACTAACAGGGGAGTCTCCACCCTACATCCAATCATACAGGAGATGGAGCAGATCCAAGAGTTCACTAAGCACCCTGCAGGATTCAGCAGGAGAATCCCATTGAAAACAGTGGAATGAGGGTCTCACTTCCCAGGAGTTCAGTAAGCACCCTGCTTTGGGGACATGGAGAATCCCATTGAAAACAGTGGAATGAGGGTCTCACTTCCCAGGAGTGAACTTATATTCCAGTTTTTATAGTGTCAGCCTGTTACTGTGTGGAATCTCTCCTGGACAGATGAACGATAACTTGTATGGAACTGCCTGTGTGTTTCTTGTGTGGGTCAGGTAACGTGAAATCCAACGTGATACTTTCCATCAGGGTGCAGTGTGGGCCTTCATCAATGAAGATGATAAGAGACACAAGAGACTGCAGATGCTATAATCTGAAGCAAAAGACAAGGTGTTACAGGAATTCAGCAGGTGAGGTAGCATCTGAGGAGGGTCAATCCTCTTCATCTGGTCCAGAATGTCAACTGTCCATTTTCTTCCAGATTGGTGCCTAAGTTCCTCCAGCTGCTTGATTTTGTTTCTTCAACAATATCTTTAGTACAGGATCAATGTAAATATATCATATTGGTGAAACCTATAATCTGGTTTCTCTCTTTTGCCTGTCCCACAAGTCTCTTTTGGAGAAGATTTGGGGAAATTTATTCTTCAGTCAACATTTCTAAAAAAAACATAGGTATCTGATCTTGTCCATATTATTGTTTGTGGAATCTTGCTGTGCACAAATTGCCTGCTGAGTTGTTTAGACTACGAGCGTGACCACACTTCGAAAGTATGCCGCAAGTTATAAAGACCTTTGGGGCTACTTGAAGAGGAAGTGACAGGTGCTACAGAAATGCAAGTCTGTTTTGTGCCAGCATTTCTCACTCTGTTTGTACCCTCCCCCATGTGATAACGACACACAGCTTGTCCTGTCCATTGTGCTGTTAACCCTTTCCTGACCTCCCTGCCCAATACCAGAGACTTTGGCTAAAGCAATCCACTTCACACATTCCATTTCTGTCACAAGATTTTCCTGAAAACTCCTTTTGTTGCGCACAGCTAGGTTGGAAGAGTCACATTTACTAAAGGTTATAACAAAAAAAAAATTGGGATTCGTAAATAAAATCTGAAAATGTTGGAATTGCTCAGCAGGGTACATTCTACTGTCTGGTATGGAAGGGCCCGTGCACAGTACAGATGTACTACAGAGCACATTCTAACTGGTTACATCACTGTCTGGTGTGAAGGGACCACTGCACAGGATCAGGAAAAGCCGCAGGGAATTACTCACTCAGTCAGTGCTATCATGAGCACTAACCTCCCCAGCATTAAAGACATCTTCAAAAGGCGATGCCTCAAAAAGGTGGCATCATTAAGGATCCACATCACCCCTGATGTGCTCTTTTCTTCATCATCAGAGAGGAGGTACTGGAGCCTGAAGGCACACACTCAACATTTTAGGAACAGCCTCTGCCTCTTCACCATCAGACTTCTGAATGGACAATGAACCCATGACAAATACCTCATTATTTTTAATCTTTTTGGACTACTTATTTAACTTAATTTTTACACTATATATATTTCTTACTGTAATTCATAGTATTTTTAAGTATTGCACTGTGATGCTGCCACACAACAAATTTCATGGCATGCGTCAGAGGTATTAAACCCAATTCCGGTTCAGGGCAGTCGGCATCTGCGGAGAATGAAACAGTTAATATTTTAGGTTGATGACTGACCATTTACTCCCTCCACCAGCAGTACACAGTGACCACAGTGAGCACCATCCACTGCAGTCACTTGTCCAGGCTACTCCGACAGTGTCTCGTCAATCCCCGACGAGGACAATTGTGGTGGGTGTGTGGAAACCCATCTGTTCAAAACATTAAACTAACTCAAAGGAAGATACAGGGGTCCAAAAAGTGAGTCGGGTTTACTTCAAGCAAGGTGCGGGCATATCACGTGTAGTGTGATCAATGCAGCTCACCTATTCATACATATAACTCATAATGAATTTTTTAAACAAACAAGAATGCTTAATCAACGAATGTACATAAAAGATTGCTGAAATATTACTTAAATATTAAATACACAACACCTTCCTTTACACGTTTCCTCCCAGCTCACTCAACATTCTGTCCTGGAATTATCTCATTGTTCCTTTATCAAAGTTCAAAGTAGATCTATTATCAAAGTACGTAAATGTCACCATATACCACCTTGAGATGCATTTTTTGCAGGTATTTACAAGAAAATAAAAATAAAGAAATAAAATTAAATATATGAAAAACTATAAGTTACAAAGACTGACAAACAACCTATGTATTCAGTGAGACTTGAATGTGGCATTAGAGCTGTGCTTAGCCACACAGTCATAGGTGTAAAGTGAGTAGAGCAGGGGGCTAAGCACACAGCCCTGTGGTGCACCTGTGCTGATGGAGATTGTGGAGGAGATGTTGTTGCCCGTCTGAACTGACTGGGGTCTACAAGTGAGGAAATCCAAGATCCAATTTCACAAGGAGGTACTGAAGCCTAGGGCTTGGAGCTTGTTGATTAGTTTTGAGGGGATGATGATATTGAATGCTGAGCTGTAATCGATAAAGGGCATCCTGATAGATGCACCTTTGCTGTCTAGATGTTCCAAGGTTGTGTGGAGAGCCAATGAGATGGCACCTGCTGTGGACCTGTTGCTCCAGAGGGCAAATTGCAGTAGATCCAAGCCACGTGTCAGGCAGGAGTTGATATACCACTCAAAACTCCTCATCACAGTGGACATAAGTACTACTGAAAGATCGTCATTAAGGCAGGTTACCGTGTTCTTCTTAGGTATAAGTGAGGCCTGCTTGAAGCAGGTGAGCACCCCAGACTGCAGAAGCGAGAGTCTAAAGACCTCAGTGAACATTCCAACCAGTTGATCAAGAGAGGTTTTTAGTACTTGGCCAGGTATCCCATCTGGGCCAGATGCTTTTCATGGGTTTACCTTCCTGAAGGTTGCTCACATGTCAGCCCCAGAGACTAAAATCACAGGATCATCGGGGGCCTTTTCAAATCAGCAGTTTGGTCCATTCGGTAGATCGGGAAGCCTTTGTGTTTGATCATTGTATTTGGCTTGCTGGGAGAAAGCCACATCTCACTTAGACATAGAACACAACAATCTCTCATTTCCCTCTGATTCAGCAATCTTGTCCTCAGGTCCTCAATTCTCCAGCAACTGCTCATTTGCTAACAAGATGCTGGGTAGAGGGGCATCATCCCTCTGTGTTTCATCCTGGCTTGGAATTTCCCTTCCCCACTGCACTGCCTGCCTGGCAATAAACCTTTGTCCACTTAAAGAGGCCTTATCTGCTTGGTCCTCTAGAGTTACTGAGTCCATCAGAAGACACTGAAACCTGTAGATCATTAAGTTGATTTAAAAGTAGATTGCTTAAAGAGCAATCATATGCTTCAGATTGCAGAGAGAGTAATTTAAAAGAGGTATTGTACAATACATAGCCATGGCACACTGGTGCCATCTTGTATTGATGGTAGTCACATGGGTGTAATGGGATAGCATGGGCTCATTGGGCCAGAAGGGCCTGTTAGAGTGCAGTGTATCATAAAACATAGAACAGTTCAGCACTGGAACAGGCCCCTTGGCCCACAATGTGGTGCTGAACAGGCAAAAAGTAAATCAAAGATCCTCAAAAACTAATCCCTCCTACCTACACAGTGTCTGTAGGTTTTCGCAAGTATAATCGCGGGGGCGTTTTATGTTTCAGAAGAGCTATAGCAGCTCATTTATTGAACATCAAAAAACTGAACTCAAAGTGCGGTAAAAACTCTTTATGTAATTACGTCACCCTGTAAGACTCCTTAAAGTGAAACCCCAACTCAGTGTTGGTAGTTGTGAATTGTGTACATTTCCACTAATTACATTTCCCTACAGGCCCATATCCCCCCCCATTTTCCTCATATCCACGTGTCTATCTCAACATCTCTTCAAAGACTTCATTGTATTTGCCTCCATCACCATACCAGGCAGCACATTCCAGGTATCAACGACTCTCTGAGTAAAAAACTTACTCCTCACATCCCCCTTGGTGCTACCCCCTCTCACCTTCAATGCATTCCCCCTGGGATTGGACATTTCTACCCTCAGGAAAAGAAGTTCCCTGTCTATTCTACCTAAACCTCTCATACCCTATCAGATCTCCCCTCAGCCTCCACTGTTCCAAAGAAAAGAACCCAAGTTGCTCCAGCCTCTCCTGATAGCTCATGCCGTCTAAACCAGGTAACATCCTGGCAAAACCTTTCTGCCCCCTCTCCAAAGCCTCAACATCCCTCCTATAGTGGGGCGACCAGAGCTGGACACAATACTCCACATGTGGCCTAACCAAAGTTTTATGAAGTAGCAACATAACCTCTTGGCTTGCCTCAACTAATAAAAGCAAGCATTCCATAAGCCTTCTTCACCTGTGTAGCCATGTTCATGGAGCCATGAACTTGGACCCCATGATCTTTCTGCTCAGCAACACTCTTGAGGATCTTGCCCTTGCAGTTGCCTACCAAGGTGAAACACCTCACAATTATCTGGGTTAAACTCTGTCTAAATAAAAAAAATAAAAATAATAACTCTCTGCAGTTCTTGAAGCATGAAACTAAGTGACTATTGTCCTAGAATGTCACCACCGATGCCTTCAATCAACAGAAGGGTGAGACAATTACCATTTTGGTGAAGGGCGACTGACATGAATCGTTATTTTATTTTTAGAGTCATAAGACTTGTATCTATAATAATTTTTTTCAACACAACTCTGGATTTCCTTATATTAAAAATAAATGAACATTCCCATCTCCTCTCTCCCAGTAAGTGGGCTGAACAGTCCTCCTGCTCGTGTACCAGAGGTATCTTCACAAGAGCACAGGGAAATGAGAAGGGGAGTAGGCCACTCGGCCCCTCAAGCCATCCTGCCATGCAATATAATCATAGTCAATACATCCCAGGCTTTAATACCCAGCCCTCAAACATTTATCTTCCTTCACTTTAATCCTCCACAACCCTCTGGGGTAGAGAATTCCAAATATCGTTACCATCTGTCAGAAGAAATTCCAAACACATCAGAATCAGGTTTAATATCACCGGCATACGTCGTGAAATTTGTTGTTTTGCAACAGCAGTACATTGCAATACATAATAATTTTTTTAAACGATAAATTACAGTGAGAAATATACATAAATAATTAAATTAAATTAAATTAAAACTGTCTTCCTATTTTCTAACAACATCTCCTTGTTTGAGATTTTCCCATGAGTGGAAACATCTCATCATCTATTCCATCATAACTCCTGAGGATCTTTTATGTTTCAATAACCTCTTATTCTTCTAGAGGATATAGATCTAATATTTTTAGATGTTCATAATAGGACAAATATCTCATCCCAGGAATTAGCCTAATGAACCTTGTCTAGATACTCTCCACATAACTACATCATTGGATACACAAGGGACAGTAGATGCTGGAATTTGGAGTAACAATTGACCTGCCAGAGGAACTCAGGGGGTCATACCTGACCTGCTGAGTTTGCCCAGTTGAGCCTTGGGGAACCAGTGTGTCCCTCCACCCCTTAAGCGAGAGAAACAGCCATTCACCACAACCCTGATCAGGTCCCTGAGCAAGTACAAAGTTCGAAGTAAATTTATTATCAAAGTTTATATACTGCATGTCACCTACACTACCCTGAGATTCATTTTCTTGCTGGTATTCACGGCAAGTACAAAGAAATGCAATAGAATCAATGAAGAAACTACCCACAGACAAAGACAGGCAATGAATCTGCAAAAGACAACAAACTGCGCAAATAAATAATCCCGATGACATGAATTGTAGAGTTCTTGAACGTGGATCTGTAGGTTGTGGAATCACTTCAGTGTTCAGGTGAGTGATGTTATTCACACAGGTCCAGGAGACTGCTAGGTGAGGGGTAATAACTCTTCCTGAATCTGGTCGTGTGGGACCTAAGCTTCCCAATGGCAGTAGCGAGAGGAGAGCGTGGCCTAGGTGGAGGAGAGTGAGGGGAGAGAGAGGGAGGGAGGGAGAAAGGGAGAGAGGGGTGGGAAAGAGGGGGAGAGAGAGAGGAAGCTGTGGGAGAGAGGGAGAGAAATGGAGGGGGAGAGAGAGAAAGAGGAGGAGGAGAAGGGAGAGAGAGCGGGAGGGAGAGGAGGGAGGGAGAGAGAGAGTTTAAGAGGGAGATGGGAGGGGAGAGAGAGAGGGGGAGAGAGGGATGGAGGGGAGAGAGAGGGGTACAGGGGAGAGGGGAGAAGAAGAGAGGGAGAGGAGGGGAGAGTGAGATAGTGTGTGTGTATGTGAGAGAGAGAGAATGAGAGAACAGGTTCGAGAGCCTGATGGTTGAAGGGTAATAATAGTAGTTGAGTTCTGAGACTTCTGTACCTTCTTGCTGACGGTAGCAGTGAGCAGACAGCATGTCCTGGGTGGTGGGGGTCCCGATGACAGATCCTGCTCTCCTCTGACAAAGCTTCATGTAGATGTGCTCAGTGTTGGGGAGGTCTTTACCTGTGATGGATTCATTACTTCCCGTAGGAGTTTTCATTCAAGGGCATTGGTGTTTCCATACCAGACTATGATGCAGCCCGTCAATATACTCTCCAACACGCATCTAGAGACATTTGTCAAGCTTCTACCCTGCTGATATAAGTCTATCGAACGGTTCCCTAGTATGATAAAATATTCTTGACCTAACAATCTACCTCACTGTGACTTTGCACCTTATTGTCTCCCTGAACTGCACTTTCTCTATAGCTATTAAACTTTCTTCTGCGTTCGGTTATTGCACCCCAAAGCACTGAAGTACAGATGGTTTTTCACTCTATCTTGGTACACATTTGTGACGATAATAAATGAATTTAACAATTTATCTTTCCGATAGTAGGGTGACCAAAAGGGAACACGATACTCCGTTTGTTGCCTCACGGTGCCTTCTTGTACCATGGCTGCACCATAACTGCAGACTGCACCGCACTAATTCACTCAGGATCCTCCAACAGTGCCTCCCATCCAGAGACCTCCATCAACCATGAAGGCCAAGGGCAGAAGGCAAAGGGGAGCACCACCACTGAGTCACATACAGTACCAACCTGATCTGGATATCACAAATCCTTCATCGGTTTTGGGTTTAGATACTGAAACTCCTCCCCTAATGGTGGCGTGGGAACACCTTCATCAGGAGCACAGCAAAGTTGCCCCCACAAACCGGTTAAATCAATAATGCTAGCAACTCAAACCTCTGTTGGTTCCACCCCTGACTGCAGCCGTTCAAGGTGGAGGCCTCACGCCATCTTCCCAAGGGCAGTGACAGACAGGCAATTAACCTGAGCAACCTATACACTCACCTTCAAGGACCCTTCATCTCACGTTCTCAATATTTATTGCTTTTTCTAAATTATTTCTTTCTTTCAATATTTACAGCTTGTTATTCTTTGCAGACTGGTTGAATGCCCAAGGTGGTACAGTCTTTCATTGATTCTGTTATGGTTATTATTCCATTTTGAGTATGCCTGCAAGAAAATGAATCTCAGGGTTGTATATGGTGACATATATGTACTTTGATAATAAATTTACTTTGATCTTTGAACTTTTGAACTTTGAATGCTGGCATTGCCAGCTCCAACTAAACTCCGTGAATTAACTGAAAGAATAAAAATAATTAAAAGACCATGCAGTGGAAGGAAGGCAAGAATGCTATAGACGGTCCCCATGTTGCCACCGGATTCTGTTCCTGGGAACTCTTCCTAACCCAAAACTTCCATAGCTTGGAAATGAACAGTAACAGTGGGAGAGGATCACAGACAGAGCGGTGATGGTAGAGTCAGCTGGGCTCACTGACCCAGTGAGCGAGCAGGTCTGCTTGGCGCTCCTGGCTCCACCCAGACTCTGAGGGTTGTGGCTCTTCGAAATACCCTGTCCACACTCGGCAGAAGATCCTCAGGAGGTTTAAGAAGTTTGGCATGTCCCTTTCGACTCTTTATCGATTTTGTCGGTACACCATTCCCTCTGGAATGGCTTGGTGTAGCAACGACTCTGTGTGTGACCACAAGAAACAGCAAAGAGTTGCAGACATAACTCTGCACACCACAGGAGCCGCCCTCCCCTCCATGGACTCTGCCTACAGTCATCACCACCTCAGTCAAGCAGCCAGCACAATCTAAGTACCCACCCACCCATCTCTTCTCCCCTATTCCACTGATCACTAGCTTCAACAGCCTGAAAGTACTCAGCACCAGGCTCAAGAACAGTTTATCCCCGGTGTTAAAGTTCTATTAAACAGTTACTTGTACGATAAGATGGAACCTTGGCTTCACAATGCGCCTGGCTATGATCCTACCCCTTACTGTCCACCTGCACTGCACTTTCACTGGAACTGTTACACTTTATTCTGCACTGTTTTCGGTTTACCTTGTTCTACCTCGCTGCACTTTGTAATCACCTGATCAACACACACAAAATGCTGGAGGAACTCAGCACTTCAGGGCAGCATCTGTGGAAAAGGATAAACAGCTTGACGTTTCGGGCCGAGACTCTCCTAAGTGCCCGGAGGGAGATTAGTGAGGAGGGACAAATGGGACAAATGGACCAAGGAATCACGGAGGGAGCGATTCCTGTGGAAAGCGGCGGGGGGGCGGGGAGGAGATAAAGATAGCGGTAGGATCCCCTTGTAGATGGTGGACGTTGCGGAGGATAATGTGTTGCATGTGGAGTCTGATGGGGTGGTAGGTAAGGACAAGAGAGTCTCTATCACTCTTACAGCGGCGGGAAGATGGGATGAGCGTGGATGTACAGTAAATGGAGATGTGGGCGAACTTTTCACTGTATCTCAGTACGTGTGACAGTCATAAACCAATACCCATACCAATCCCAGCAGCCAGAAAATCGATGCCTAGCCTTCCTGTCAGTTCAAGGTACTGGGTATACATAATCCAAGGACGACCACAGTTAGCAATTTCCTGACCTTGATACTGCACCTCAACGATCTCAGGCTTGGGTTCACAAACAGCTGCCAGTCAGACCTTGCACCAGACCACCTAACCTTGCCTGGTATCTCAGGGCTGGGTGTGTCTGCACCTGTGACACCCCCACCCCATCCCCCGCCCCGGCACACCTTCTCTGCCACCCGTCCCACGGTGCTTCACCCTCGCCATTCCCAACACCCTTTGCTCCCGCCAGATTTACAAACTTGCTCTCCGCTCCACGTTGACAAATACAGTACTTTGCAAATGTCTTGGACACCCTGCTTATATATACAGGCCTAAGATTTTTTGCACAGTACAGTACTGTACAACACTGGCTGAGTTTGCTGTGTTGTAGCCAAGGTTGCTGAGTTCTCTGTTTTAATTTCAGATTTCCAGCTGCTGCTTTCAGTTTGTTTTTGGTTTTCAATATTCGATGTCGAATCGGTTATATAAAACACAGGCTAGCACGTGAGTACAGTTAGTCGAGATGTTATCTCACACTCCAGTAAGCAGGATGTAAAGGAACAAGATTGCTTTTCTAATTTGATAGGTTTTCCAATGATGGTTGCTTGGCTGGTGCTGGGATAAGTTCCAGTGACCTGGGTTCAATCCTGGCTACCGGCACTGTCTGTGTGGAGTTTGCACGTTTTTCCTGTGTCAACATGTCTTTCCTCTAGTTGCTCCAGGTTTCCTTCCACGTACCAAAGACGTGCGGGTGGATCGGTTAACTGGTCGCTGTAAGTTGCCCCTAGTTTGTAGGCCACTTACTTACCCACTGTGCCCAACGACGGCCCCCTAGGCCTGAGACAACGTAGTAGTACTTACTGCCTGTTATGCTGCTGGTGTTTAGTGCAAAGAAGGATTCTTTATTAGTTCTGTAACAATTGGGTTTTGACCATTCAAGATTGTTAGCTCTGGGCTGAACCCCCAAACCTGGAGGACCAGTGGACCACTCTTGGTCTGGCCTCTACCCTTTGACCTGTTTGGCATGGGTGACCCAACCAAGAGCCAAAGCACAAGGCCCTGACTCCAACCAATCTTGGCTTTCTGGGTCACTGAGGCCTGCAAAGCCCCCGAACCCTTCGACAAGGCTGTGGTCCTCTTGGAGGAGTTTGTAGGGAAGTGACACAGTAAATTACCCCTAGTTTAAGACCATATGATGTACAGCAAAATTAGGCCATTTGGCCCATCGAGTCTACTCCACCATTTCGTCATGACTGATCCATTTTCCCCCTCAGCCCCAATCTCTAACCTTCTCCCCATATTTCTTCATGCCCTGAACAATCAAGAATCTACCTCTGCCCTAAATATACATAAAGACTTGTCCTCCACAGCTGCCTGTGACAATGAATTCCGTAGATTCACCACTCTCTGGCTAAAGGAGTTCCTCAAACACCATTCTAAAAGGTTCCCCCTCTGTTCTGAGGCTGTGTCCTCTGGTCCTAGATTCTCCCACCATAGAAAACTTCCTTGCCACATGCACTCTATCGAGGCCTTTCAATATTCACTAGGTTTCAAATAGGTCACCCCTGATGCTTCTGAATTCTAGTGAATACAGGGCCAGAGGCATCAAACGCTCTTCATATAACAAGCCATTCAATCCCACAATCATTTTCATAAACCTCCTTTGAACCCTCTCCAGTTTCAACAATTCTCTCTAAGATAAAGGGCCCAAAACTGCTCACAATACTTCAAGTGAGTCCTCACCAGTGCTTTATAAAGTCACAACATTGCATTCTTGTTTTTATGTTCTAATCTTCTTGAAATGAATGCTAACGTTGTATTTGCCTTCCTCACTGCAGACTAAACCAGCAAATTAACCTTCAGGGAATCCTGCACAATGACTCCCAAGTCCCTTTGCACCTCAGATTTTGGAATTTTCTCTCCATTAGGAAAATGGTTTGTAGGCAAGTGATTCAGGTTTGGATTCAGATTTATTTATCACATGTACATTGAGATATACAGTGAAATGTGTCATTTGTTTTAATAACCAGCACACACAAGGATGTGCTGGGGGTGCATCTCGCAAGCGTCACCACACATTCTGGCACCAGTATAGCATATGCACTTGATGTCCCACAGAACAACAGCAAAACAAACCCCTTTCCCAACCGCCCTCACACACACATAGACACATACTCACTCATACAAACTCACACTTTGACTCTTTCACACACACTCACACACACACACACATTCTTTCACACACTCACAAATACTCTCATACACACACATACAGACACAATTCTTTCACACACACACATAGACACACATACACACTCACTCACAGATAGACAGACACACACACACACACACATAGACACACGCTCACTCACACAGAGTGGGTATTGGTAGGAACATGGGAAGAAAGTTAATGAGATTGGCGTACGATTGGTGCCAATGGCTGCTTGCTGGTCAGCACGGATTCAAGGGGCCAAAGAGCCTGTTTCCTGCCCGAATGATTCTGTCACTATGGTACTCTGGCAAAGTACGCACCAAGGGATATTCTGTTAGGTCAGGCCTTCCGAACAGAAACAAATAGATCTTTGTGAATAACAGGTGTGTTACTATAATTACAGGTGTCTTTCATAAATGAATCCCTCAGGGCAAACGCATGAAGGTTTTTGATGTGGAATGTAGAGAGCACATGCGTCACGGTGACCACGGTGCGACAGACTCGGAGATTAGCAGCGCGGATCGGGTGTTTCAGACGAGCAGCTCCTCCGTGTAGCAGAGCATCCTGACTGACACATATTCAGGTGAAGCACAAGGCAGTCGGTGAAATGCAGCTTCCTGCCTGCACTGCGTGTGCGTCACCATGGGTAATTAGTGGCTGACAGCAAGATGTGAGTGAGCAGTGCCACATTAACAGGTCGGGTGGCAGGAGATGGGTTTGTTCTGCTTGCTCAGGAAACAGAATCTGGTGTTAGCAAGGCTCAGCAAAAGCTGGCACGGAGTTAAACCAGTGGACGAGAGGAAGGTGAAAGGGAGTGGAGGGAGCGAGGAAGAAACCTGCGTGGGATAGGGAGAGAGGGGGAGAGATGGCGAGATTGGAAGAAAGAAGCCAAAACCGGGAGAGAGTGAGAAGGAAAGGAAAAGAGACGGAGAATGAGAGGAAGAGGGAGAAAGAGACAGACAGAAAAAGAGAGAGTGGGAGAGAGACAGCAGGGGAAAGGAAGAGAGAGAGAGAAAGAAAGGGAGAAGGAGAGAGAAGGAGAACAAAGAGAGAGTGGGAGAAGGAGATAGAAGAGGAAAGAGAGAGAGGAGGAGAGAGAGAAAGAGAGAAGAGAGAGAGGAAGGAGAGAGAGAAGGAGATAGAGGGGAAGAGACAGAGGAGGAGAAAGAGAAAGAGGGTGAAGGAGATAGAGGGGAGGAAGAGAGAGGGGGAGATATAGGTGGAAGACAGAGAGAGAGGGGGAGAGGGAAGAAGAGAGAGGAGAAAGAGAGGGGGAAGAGAGAGGGGTGAATGGCAGGTGAAAGCATGACTGGGAGGAAGCAAAAACAGTGAGGTGAAAGAGGAAGGAATGAGAAACCCAGGGACAGAAGGAAAGTGAAAGTCTGTTCCAGAAACTGGGTTATTTCCAACAGGATTTAATAATTTAATAACTCTCAAATCTATTGCAATGAGCAGTGATCTGCATGTATATTTTTTATGCAGTAGCTTGGATGGCGGGAGGCCATTCCACGTCCACTCCAGAGCATTTCCAGCCAATGACGTACATTTCGAAAGTGTGATAACGTGGGGAAGTTCGCGAACAGCAAGATCCCACAATAGGAAGTGTTATAATGTCTAGGTCATCTTTTAGTGATGATGATTGAGGGTTAAATGATGGCTGAGACGATGTCCCTGTTTGCCTTGGAAAGAAAGCAGACAGGGTGTTGGGGTTTAACATTTCACCCTGAAGTCAGTGCTGCCCGAGTAGTGTACTGGAGTGTCAACCTACATCGCTCCATTCATGTCTGCAGACGAAGATTAAACCCACAATCACCTCACAGGAGCAAACCGGAAGTACTTTGGGAGGTTACAAGTGGTTCTACAGTAATGCAAGTCTCTCCCATCTGAAAGCCTGAAGCTGGCAAGTTAGAAGCTGGTATGAGTTTCCAAAGATGGTACAGCGCCCCCTGCAGTACGGAGGGGTTGCGATCAGACAAAGCCATGTCATAGAACCTGGAACACAACAGAACAGTTCAGGCCCTTCGGCCCACAATGTCATGGTGACCTCTTCACCCATTCAGAGATTATTCTAATCCTTCCCTCCCACATCACCCTCAGTTATCTTTCATCTATATAAGAGTCTCTTAAATCTCCCTAATGTATCTACCTCTACCACCACCCCGGCAGTGTGTCCCATACACTCACCATTGTCTCTGTCAAAAACCTACCTCTGACATCCATCCTATACTTAAAGTTATGCCCCTGTCGTATTAGCCATTTCAACCCTGGGAAAAAGGTGCTGACTCTTAGCACATTATAAAGGTCAAAGGTTAATTTATTATCAAAGTATGTGTCCGTGTGCAACTCTGAGATTCGTCTTCTCCAGATAGCCACGAAACCAAGAAAGAAATGAAAACCGTTCAGAGAAAAACATCAAGCCCACCACTGCACAAAAAAACGCCATCCTGATCATCAGCCCCCAAGCCCCCCTTCTCCCACACAAAATGGGACAAGAACATCGACCCCCACTTCACCTGCGTTACAAATTTCCATAATGCAAACCCTTGAAAAAATTTACAAACTTTGTTGCTTCTTTTTGCATCATGTATTTAGTTATTCTTTCTCAAATAGAAGGGCCGAGATGGCCTGTTTCCGTGCTGTAATTGTTATATGGTTATATGGTGAGAGTAAGCGTTCGGCACGGACTAGAAGGGCCGAGATGGCCTGTTTCCGTGCTGTAATTGTTATATGGTTATATGGTTAAATAGAATTGGTACAAGCAAATTTTTATTGAGTATCTCAAATGTTTTGGTTATGATTTGGAATTCTGTAAGAGTGAATTTCCACTAGCCGAACTTCCATAATACAGGGGTGCACTGTCTCCAGTCTTGTAACCATGGACACTTTCAAAACCCCAGAGTCCCCCAATGCAGAAAGTGGCCAGTCAGATCATCAAAGCAACTCTGACAGAGCTGTGGAAGTGTGTCCCACATCCGAATCCTAACGTAAAGATTTTTACTCCTCATGTATGTGAAGGATGGAAGAAATAAGGTCAATTCCGTTCAATCCTAGTGCTTTTCCAGATACAGTACTGTGCAAAGGCCTTGGGCACACTAGTGTGTATAGCCAGGGTGCCTAAGGGTGCTGTAGCTGTCACTGTGCAGTGGAGAGCAAGTTTGTAGATCAGGCAGGAGCAACTGATGTTGGGAATGGCGAGGGTGGCGTGCCATGCGAGTGGTGTGGGACAGGTGACAGAGAAAGAGTGCCAGAGGTGGGTGGGGGGGGGTGGTGCAGGTACGGACAAACCCAGCCCTGAGACACCAGGCAAGGTCATTTGATCCAAAACAATCGGTTCATTGATCTTACAGGATGTCTCTCTGGTGCTTCCCACTCCCTCCCCTCTCCATTCCCCCTTTTCCCAACCGTGACTTCCCCTCTCCCTGCCCCCTTCCCACCCTCAGTCCACAATAGAGACCCATCCAATCAGGTCTATCATCACTCACATAGATCATGAAATTAGTTTTGTTTTTTAGGCAACAGTACAGTGCGATACATCAAATTACTACAGTCATGTGCAGAAGTCCTAGACACCCTGGTTACACTTACATGTGCCTAAGATTTTTGTACAGTGTTGTAATCCTGTAAATTATTGCCTTTCAAATTCACACCCAGTTGCAAGCTACCAAATGGGAGCAGGCAAAGGCCATTCAGCCCTGTCAAACCTGTTCTGCCATTCCAACCTCAGAACTGCTTTTACAATAAACTTTCACCCCCTTGTCTCTAATCTATCTTCCTCAACCTTCACAGCATTCCCCAGTGCCATCTGTGTGGAGTTTCCATGCTCTCCCTGTTGCCGCGTGGGTTTCCTCCAGGTACTCCGGTTTCCTCCAGGTACTCCGGGACCCCCGGGTCCTCTGGGTACTCCAGGTTTCCTCCCACATCCAAAGACATAGGGGTCAGTACATTAACTGGCCACTGTAAGTTGCCCCTGGGTGAGGGTTAGAATCAGGGGAGGAGATGATGGGACGGTGGGGAGAATAAATAGGATCAGCACTGACTGGATGGGCTGAAGGGCCTGTCTGCATGCTCTGTACAACTTTCTGACTCTGCTTCCACCACTATTTTGGGGAAGACAATTCCTACGATTTGTGATCCTTAGAGAAATTAATTCTACTCATCTCTGTCTTAAGTGGGTAACTGTTTATTTATTTAGTGACCTCTGGTGCACTTTGAAAGCACCACTGGTACCTCAGATAGTGTGTTCCAGATCAGTACAATTCTCGATATGAAAACAAAACTCTTCCGGTTGTTTTCAATTTGCTCGGTAATTATTTTTAAACTCTGCATCCTCTTGCCACCAATGCAAATTCACAGACTCTGACAAATCAAGTCTCTTCTTAACCCTCTCTGCTTCTGGAAGACCAACTTCACCTTCTTTCCTTGTGTCTGGGTTAAGACCATAAGACATAGCAGCAGTCATTCCACACTCTGTCTTCTCAGCCATTCCATCATGGCTGATTTATTATCTCTCCCAATCCCATTCTCCTGCCTTCTCCCTGTAACCCTTGATATCCTGATCAACCTCCACTTTAAGTAGACCCAATGACTTGGCCTCGACAGCCATGTGGGGCAGTAAATTCCAGATTCACCACTCTCTGGCTAAAGAAATTCCTCCTCATTTCTGTTCTAAAGTGATATCCAATTCGGAGGCTGTGCCCTCTGGCCCTAGACTTCCCCACTATCCTCTTCATGTCCACCCTATCTAGGCCTTTCGGAATTTGATAAGTTCCCGAGATCTTTCCTCATTCTTATAAACTCCAGTGTGTACAACTCATACATTAACCCTTTGGTTCCAGGATCATTCTCATAAATATCCACTGATCTCTCTCTAGTTATCTTTTGCTGCTAATCAAGCCTCTGAAAGTCAGATGAGATGATTGAGGAAGTTGTCTGGATCCTTGTCTGAACAACAATAAACATAAAAAAGGGGAAATTATCCAGTGCTGCTGAGGCAGCCTCCTCCACATTGGTGAGATCCATCACAAACTGGGGTGCCACTTTGTCGAGCACATCCACTCCATCCACCAAAAACAGAATTTCCTGGTGGCCAACCATTTTAATTCCTTCGTGTTGGGAGAGATCTTAGGCTAGGAAGGTGCTACCAGAGTAACCGGGTTGAGAAACTGCAATGCCATTTGTATGTGCGTTTATTGTTCTTTTTTTGTTACCAATATTTATTACTTTCAGTGCATCTTGCAGCCACAATGCACTAGTGATGAGGGATTGGATATTTTATTTGGTGTATGGAGAGCTTTAGACAAAAGGCTATAAGCAGAACGAGGCCATTCAGCCCAATGAGTCTGTCCAATCATTGCTGATCTACTTCCCTCACAACCCCATTCTACTGCCTGCTCCCTGTAGCCTTTGACACCCTTACTGATCAAGAACCTAGCAACCTCCACATCAACGACTTATCCTCCGCAGCCAGCCATGGCAATGAATTCCACGGACTCACTACACTCTGGCTTAACGAAATTCTTTCTCATCTCTGTTCTAAAGGGACACCCTTATATTCTGAGAATGTGCCCTCTGGTCCTGGTCGTCCCCAGAATAGGAAACATCCAGTCCATGTCCAGTCTGTCTAGGCCTTTCAATATTTGATAGGTTTCAATGAGATTCCGCACCCCCCCCACCCCCCCACCCCCCCACCATTCTTCTAAACTCCAGAGCCATCAAACACTTGCTGGTGCCAGGCTTTTATGGGGAGCTGCAAGTGGAGAGTATTTCAACACATTCCTGACTTGTGCTTTGTCGAGAGCTGAGTTGCTTTCCACCAAATAAAAAGCCTCTCATCAGCTCCTGTAGCACCCAGTATTTATGTGACTATTTATTTTGGTCAACGGTGACACCTCTGGTCAAAGATGGAGACCGGTGATGGTAAGAGAAGATTTATTTGTCACAGCTACAGTAAAACATTTAGTGAAATGCATCGTTTTGCATCAATGGCCAACGCAGTCTGAGGATTGTGCTGGGGGCAGCTCACGTGTTGCCACCCGTCCAGCGGCAACGTAGCACGCCCACGACTCACTAACCCTAAACACACGTCTTTGGAATGTGGGAGGGAACTGGCGCATCCAGAGGAAACCACACAGTCACAGAGAGAACATACAATCTGCTTACAGACAGAGCAAGAACTGAACCCCGATCGGTAATCGCTGGCACTGGAACATTTGTACTAACCACTACAGTACATGCCCCTCAGTCATCGAGTGTCAAGGAGGGGTGGTGACACTATTGTGACCCAAGTGGTTCAGTTCTTGCCTAAATTTAGTCTCAGCCAGGTTTCTAGCATCTGAAGTATCTCTTATATTTTGTCCTCATTTTCAAATCCCACTATACAGAGGAAATACCCAGGATTCCTCTCAGCGCCAGGGAGGTAAGGGGGAGACTTGACACCAGTGGCTTTCTGGTGGTGTAGTGGCATCAGCACTGGACCTGAGGCGAGTGGTCCTGGGTTCGAATCCTGTCAGCTCCTTGTAAGCCTTCCATCTGTCAAAGTTGCTGGTGAACGCAGCAGGCCAGGCAGCATCTCTAGGAAGAGGTACAGTCGACGTTTCAGGCCGAGACCCTTCGTTAGGACCTGACGAAGGGTCTTGGCCTGAAACGTCAACTGCACCTCTTCCTAGAGATGCTGCCTGGCCTGCTGCGTTCACCAGCAACTTTGATGTGTGTTGCTTGAATTTCCAGCATCTGCAGAATTCCTGTTGTTTGCCTTTCCATCCGTGTTGGGTTGAGTGTCAAGCTAGCAACTCAGCCTCATTAAAAAACAAAGTGCTAATGTATTGTAAATTGTCCCGTGATTCGGCTAGAGTTAAATAGGTGGGTTGATGGGTGGTTTGGCTCATTGGGCCAGAGAGACCTGTCCCACACTATACGTTTAAATAAAATTTGTTTAAAAATTAAAATCTGAAGGAGTCCAACAGGTCGGGCAGCATCACTGGAAGGAAAAGAGAGTCCATGTTTTGGGCCAAAATCCTTCATCAGGACTTTTACAATTGAACAGTGGCTTAACTGGGCGCCAGAGCCGATAAGCAAAGCACAAAGGTGAGGTGTGACAGGGACTTGGCGAGAATTAAAGAACCAATAAGTGAGATTTGAATGGGTATGTGGAGAGAGGCAGACCTGCCAGGAGTGTGTAGGAATGTTTAGGTCCGATGAGTGACTCCTATTTTATGTATTCTATATTATAAACAGTCCTAGTTTCATGTAGGAAACACTACAGACAACACACACTGAACATAACAAGGCCCAGATAGTTTAGATTAAAAATTAGTGGTCGTGAATCTCCCTATTTCACCCTCTCTCCCATTTATCTTTTCAACTTTTTCAGGTGCATTCACACCATTAATTTGCCCAGCTTTGTTGTCCTTCACTGATTGACATTTATTATCTTGCCCATTCTACACATTCTTCTCTCAGTCTGTCTCACACTGTTCTGTGTTCGTTCCCTTTTCTCTGAGATATTCTCAGCGGCAGAGACTGAGGGGAGATCTCATAGGATTATGAGATGCAGAGATAGAGTAGACAGGGAGCGTCTTTTCCCGAGGGTAGAATTGTCTAATACCTGAGGGCATGCATTGAAGATGAGAGGGGGTAAATTCAAGGGGGGTGTGAGGGGTAAGCTTTTTTTTACTCGGAGTGGTGGATGCCTTGAATGTGCTGCCTGGTATGGTGGTAGAGCCAAATACATTAGAGGCTTTTAAGAGACGTTTAGACAGGCACATGAATATGAGGAAGATGGAGAGACAGAGACATTGTGTAAGTAGGAAGGATTAGTTATTGGGGTTTTAAAAAATGTACATTTTAGCTGGTTTGGCGCCACATTGTGGGCCGAATAGCCTGTTCCTGCGCTGTACTGTTCTACGTTCTGTATCATTCAGACTGTGGAACAGTCCGTCTCTCTCCTTTCTGCATCATGCAAGCATCTGCATGGGACCGACCACCCTGTCCCCATGCTGTACATGAGCTCACCTGCAAGGACACCAGAGTTGGTGCAGAGGTTGAATTACTGCGGTGGTCATCTCAAGGCCTGTACTGACAATGCCAGAGCCCAGAGTTACGAATTTGATTTCAGATTAAAGTAAAACTCTGATAATCTGGCATTTGATTGTTCAGAAATCCCAATGGCGGAGCATACAGATTTCTCATTAATCTGTAACGTGAGCTGGGAGTCCATAGTACAAATGGGCTCTGTGGCTACTGGGTTAGGGTCCAGACCACCAGCAGTCAAGAAAGTGTGGGGGATTGTGGCCAGAACCAGGGTGCAGAGTGATTGAATACTTCCCGTTTCCTTTAAACCAGGTTCACTGGAACATTCATAAAAGTTGCTGGTGAACGCAGCAGGCCAGGCAGCATCTCTAGGAAGAAGTACAGTCGACGTTTCGGGCTGAGACCCTTCGTCAGGACGAACTGAAGGAAGAGCTAGTAAGAGATTTGAAAGTGGGAGGGGGAGGGGGAGATCCGAAATGATGGGAGAAGACAGGAGGGGGAGGGATGGAGGCAAGAGCTGGACAGGTGATTGGCAAAAGGGATATGAGAGGATCATGGGACAGGAGGTCTAGGGAGAAAGAAAAGTGGGAGGGGGGAAACCCAGAGGATGGGCAAGGGGCATAGTGAGAGGGACAGAGGGAGAAAAAGGAGAAAGAGAAGAAGAATGTGTGTATATAAATAAATAAATAACAGATGGGGTACGAGGGGGAGGTGGGGCATTAGCAGAAATTTGAGAAGTCAATGTTCATGCCATCAGGTTGGAGGCTACCCAGACGGAATATAAGGTGTTGTTCCTCCAACCTGAGTGTGGCTGCAACTTTTATGTGTGTTGCTGGAAATTCCAGCATCTACTGATTTCCTTGTGTTTGCGTCACTAGAACATTTATTGTACAATATGTAAAAAAGTGAAATTAAGGTGTGTTTGGATATTAATTGGAGTAACCTTCATTATTCTGGAAGAATCTATTAGCCTGTCATTACCAAAGCCCCAAGTGTGTCAGATTATCAGAGTTTTACCCATCATGATTTTTTTTTAAGTGGTTGGTAATGATAGCAGAACTATTGGATTCAAGTTCACTGATCTGCTTTAGGCAAGGGAATCTTACACAGTCCCACCAATCAGATTATCTCTCAAACGGCCTCAATAAAGGCAGAGCAAGATGAAGGTTCACGATTCAAATGTATTTGTCACGTGTACCTCGAAACATACAGCGAAGTGCGTCGTTTGTGTTAATAACTGACGTGACCTGGGGGCAGCCCCGTAAGTGTCACCACACATTCCCCCGCCAAGATAGTATACCCACAATGCTCGGCAGAACAACACAGAACACAACAAGCAACAAGATTAAAACAAGGATTGTTTCATCCTCCCACCCACACACATACACAGTCCTCTAAGCCCAGAACAGCTGTATTTTTCAGCCTGCGGGCTACAGCCTCCAGCAGAGCTGGATTTGAACATGGACACACAGATATTGGACCTTCAAATATCTCAACGGACTGTAGAGATTCATAGCCCTGAGGTTCTGGCCAACAGGCCTCAACTTCTGGACTTCCAATTCGATCCAAATACCTTGACCGGGGACTTGCCAATCACCAAACACTAGACATCAAGCTCTGGGCCCCACCAATGCCAGGACCCCAAATACTAGGCCCTGAACTTCGGTCCCTCTGACTCACTAAGCCAGGGGGCCTCACTCCTCCTGCCCGCAGAGAAAGAGCGGTGACGGCTGCCACTGAAGACATTGGCCTGATCACTATTCTACCACCGTCAGGTATAAAAGGCTGAAGGCCCACACCACCAGGTCAGGAAAAGTGAATTCCCTACCACCATCAGCCTTTTGAACTGATCAGCACAACCCTAATCGTACCTCAGCAACAGAACACTCCAGGCCACCTCTTGCACTACCACGGATTTGTCTCTGATTGTGGGTTGTCCTTTGCACTAATGTTGAGCTTTGCAGTCTTTTCCTCTTCACTACCTTGTATAAGTTTTATATAATTTATGTTCTATGTGAATCTACGCACCTGCAATGCTACCGCAAGAAAGTTCCTCATTGTAACTGTACCTCACCGAATTTGTGCACATGACGATAAACTCGACTTCGAAACACACAAAACACTGGAGCAACTCAGCAGGTCAGGAAGCATGAATGGAGGGAAGTTTAAAAATGTAAACACGAGGAATTCTGCAGATGCTGGAAATTCAAGCAACACACATCAAAGTTACTGGTGAACGCAGCAGGCCAGGCAACATCTCTAGGAAGAGGTACAGTCGACGTTTCAGGCCGAGACCCTTCGTCAGGAAGGTCTCAGCCCAAAACGTCGACTGTACCTCTTCCTAGAGATGCTGCCTGGCTTGCTGCGTTCACCAGCAACCTTCATGGAAGGTAGTTGATGTGCTGGGCTGAGATCCTTCATCAGGACTCGAAAGGAAGGGTGAGAAAGCTGGATTGACCTGCTGAGTTCCTCCAGCACTTAGTGTGTGTTGCTCTGGATTTCCAACACCTGCACAATCTCCTGTGTTTAATATCCTCTTGACTTGGTCCCAAAAAAAAAAGAATGAAAATATGTCAGATTATGCTCTGAGCTGCATGGCACTTGATTCCTTGATTCCCCCGTGCATTTGTTGACATCTTTCCCGCTAGCTCTCGCTCTGTTGAGGGAGTGAGGATAAATCTCTTTTACTGCCTTCACATCTCTCAAGCTGCCTTGGCTCCAGGGAATTCCCTCTGCAGCGAGGTCACTGTTGCAAAGTGGGAGGCTTGTGCACAGCAGCAGGGGCTGAGCGGAGATCTGATAGAGGTTATACGATTATGGGAGACAGACATCCAGTATCTTTCTCACAGAGTCAAAATGTCTAATACAAGAGGGCGTACATTTAATGCGGGGGGGGGGAGTGGGGGGCACTTTTTTTTTCAAACACAGCTGGATATCTGGGACAGGCTGCCAGGGGTGATGGTAGAAGCAGACAGTGGTATTTAAGCAGCATTTATATACAAAATAGAACTTGGAACCTTACAGCATGTTTCAACCCATGTCTCAGTCGTGCTGAGCTTTTAACTTACTCTAAAACTACCCCCTCCGACATAATCCTCTATTTTTCTATCATCCACTTGCCTATCTAAGATTTTTTTTAAAGTCCCTAACATACCTACCTCTACCACTGCACCTGGCAAGGTGTTCTGCCCACCCACCCAGTCCTCTATGTAAAGAACATCCCCCTATACTTTCCTCCAATCACCTTAACATTCTGCTGTCTTGTATTGGCCAGTTCTGCCCTGGGGAAAAGTCTCTGGCTGTGCACTGTGCCTGAGCCTCTTACCATCTTGTGTACCCGAGCATGCAGGAAGTGGAGGGAGGTGGATCACGTGCGGGCAGCTGCGATTGCCCGAACTCAGCATCGTGGTCGGCAAAGGCTGCGGGTCGAAGGGCCTGGTCTTGAGCTGTGGCACATTACCGGGATTCGGACTCATGAACCGGCAGGGTGGGGACACGATCCGGTGCACCTCACGCTGACGTCTGCACGCGGAAGTCACCACTGTGTTCAGAAGCCGGGGGGAACGAGCAGGCAGCTAGATAGATTCGCCCTGTCTGCCGCAGATTGTTTAACGCTCCATACCAGAGCCATCTGAACGAAGGGCCGTTTCTCACCGCAGGATGTCAGCTGGCAGAACAATCTGCACGGGACGTTTTTGTGACACTGCAGAGCATTAATATTGTTGACTGGGGATGACACAACCATGAGAAAACGTGATGTGCCAGGTGTATACTCCGCCACTCAGATCGATAGAGCTCTGCCGCAGTCTCACTTTGTAGCTGAGCTCCTGTGATAAATGAGGAAGGGAGAAGCTGGGAACATACAAACCACACAGTGCAGCATCTGTAACGTAGCTTCACAGAAGCACCGTCGAACTAAAGTTGACAACAAGTCACACAGGGAGATACTTGTGTGGCAAATCATAAACACACAAGGTTCTGCAGGTGCTGGAAATCCAGAGTAACGCAAACAAAATGCTGGAGGAACACAGCAGGTCCAACAGCAGCTACAGAGAGGAATAAACACCCGATGCAGTGGGCTGAGATCCTGCATCAGGACTCAAAGTTCAAAGTAAATCTACAATCAAAGTACTTACACGTCAGCATATACTACCCACAGATTCATTTTCCAGCAGGCATTCACAGTAGAACAAAGAACTACAATAAAATCAGTGAAAAACTACACACAAAGATTGACAAACAACTAATAAGCAAAAGACAAACTGTGCCAATGTACAAAAACCCCAAAAATTACAGTAACAGAAAAACAAACAACAAACAATTGGAAACAAAGGAAGGAGGGGAAGGAATATAAGCTGGGAGGTGATAGGTGGAGTCAGTGGAGTGGGCAGGGGGATGAAGTTAGAAGCTGGGAGGTGATAGGTGAAGTCAGGAGAGTGGGCAGGGGGATGTAGTTAGAAGCTGGGAGGTGATAGGTGAAGTCAGTGGAGTGGGCAGGGGGGTGAACTTAGAAGCTGGGAGGTGAGGTTGACAACTTGGTGGACGGCTGTGATCATAAGGAACTTTGTCTTGGGAGAAGGAGAGGTCATTGGGCTGAAGGAAGGAATCCTAGAACTTTATCTCATCCTGGTGCTTCCAGATTTCACAATTCCAAACCATTCCCGGGCAGCTTCCAAGGTCACTCAGAACCTGGCCTTGTGAACATCCAGAATCTAATTTACGCCTGTACCGGTTCCCAGTCAACCAGTGCCCAAATCTCAAAACTTTTACCCTTCCTTACACATCCCTCAGAGCCCTCGTCCTTCACAGCACCTCACAGCTCATTCCACCTCAGAGATATTGGCGCTCCTTAACTTTCTGCCTCTTAATTATCCCCAGATTTGATGGCTACACCATGGTCAGCCATTCAAAATTCAAAGCAAATTTGTTATCAATGTGCATACTGTATATGACACCATATACAACCCTGCGATTCATTTTCTTGCAGGCATACTCAGTAAATCCAAGAACCATAGCAGAATCAATGAAAGACCGTACCCAACAGGGCGGGCAAAAGACAACAAACTGTGTAAATTTCCCACCGCTGTCTGTAAAGAGTGTACAGTATACATTCTCTCTGTAACTGGATGGCTTTCCTCTGGGTGTTCCGGTTTCCTCCACAGTTCAAAGACATACCAGTAGCTAGGTTAACTGGTCTTTGCAAGTTATCCCCGTCATAAAGCTCGGGTTAAATCGGGGGCTGCTGGGTGGTGTGGCTCCAAAGGGCAGAAGGGCCCATTCTCCACTGTATCTCAATAAATAAAAAAATACAAAAGAGAAAATACTAATAATAAATAAACAATAAATATTGAGAACATGAGATGAAGAGTCCTTGAATGCGAGTCCAAAGGGTGTGGGAAAATTTCAATAGACAATAAACAATAAGTGCAGGAGTAGGCCATTCGGCCCTTCGAGCCAGCACCGCCATTCACTGTGATCATGGCTGATCATCCACAATCAGTATCCAGTTCCTGCCTTCTCCCCATAACCTTTGATTCCACTATCTTTAAGAGCTCTATCCATCTCTTTCTTGAAAGCATCCAGAGACTTGGCCTCCACAGCCTTCTGGGGCAGAGCATTCCATACATCCACAACTCTCTGGGTGAAAAAGTTTTTCCTTAATTCCGTCCTAAATGGCCTACCCCTTATTCTTAAACTGTGGCCTCTGGTTCTGGACTCACCCATCAGTGGGAACATGCTTCCTGCCTCCAGCCTATCCAATCCCTTAATAAACTTATATGTTTCAATAAGATCCCCTTTCAGCCTTCTAAATTCCAGAGTATACAAGCCCAGTCGCTCCAATCTTTCGACATATGACAGTCCCGCCATCCTGGGTATTAATCTTGTGAACCTACACTGCACTCCCTCAATAGCAAGAACGTCCTTCCTCAAATTTGGAGACCAAAACTGCACACAGTACTCCAGGTGTGGTCTCATCAGGGCCCTGTACAGCTGCAGAAGGACCTCTTTGCTCTTATACTCAATTCCCCTTGTTATGAATGCCAGCATGCCATTAGCTTTCTTCACAGCCTGCTGTACTTGCATGCTTGCTTTCAGTGACTGATGTACAAGAACACCTAGATCTCGTTGTGCTTCCCATTTTCCTAACTTGACTCCATTTAGATAATAATCTGCCTTCCTGTTCTTACCACCAAAGTGGATAACCTCACATTTATCCACATTAAACTGCATCTGCCATGCATCTGCCCACTCACCCAGCCTGTCCAAGTCACCCTGCATTCTCATAACATCCTCCTCACATTTCACACTGCCACCCAGCTTTTCAACGATGGGGCAAGTGAAATTGAGTGAAGTTATCCACTCTGGTTCCAGAGACTGATGGTTGAGGAGTAGTAACTGTTCCTGAATATGGTGGTGTGAGTCTTGAGGCTCCTGTACCTTCAGCTACTGAGAGTCCAGGCTTTGGAAATTTTCATATTCTGTATTCCTTACAGCACAGGACATTCAGCCCATCAAATCTATGCTTGTAATCCCACTCCCTCACTAATTTTCTCTATAGCCTATCCCGCCAGCTAACCCAGCAATCAGCATGCCTTTTGGATGTGGTAGGAAAAAGGAGCACCCAGGGAAAGCCATGCGGAGTGGGCGAACTCCACACAGACAGTACCTGATCTGAGGGCTGAGCCTGGGACACTGGCGAGGTGTGAGACAGCAGCTCTACTGCCTGCGATACTGTTCTGTGCACACCACCACTGTCGTTTATGGTGCTCTCCTTCAGTCTCCTCTCTTGTTGCCGATTAGCGGTTTGAGGTTGGCGGGTGGGAGATATGTTAGTTTTTGTGTGAGAGGGGAGTTGGGGATTTGGGGTCTGATGTTCTTGTTGGCTTTCCTGTGTGGGTGATCTGTTAGTTTTTGTGTATGAGAGAGATGGTTGGGAGATTGATGGTATTGTCACTTTTTTCTGAGAGGGAGGGAATTGGGGGTTTGATGTCATTGTCACTTTTTTTTTACTAAGGGAGAGGGTTGCTGGTTTGGGGTTTGATGTTTCAGCTACTGTTTTCTGTGTGGGCAATCTGTTAGCTTTTGTGTGTCGGGGGGAGTTGGGGGGTTTGGGGTTTGCAAATTTTGTTTCCTTTTCCTTTTTCATGCAGGGAGAGGTTGATATCTTTTCTTTTAAAAACCCCCGTGGTTTTTTCTGTATTTCATGGAGAAGACGAATATCAGAGTTGTATTGTATATGCATACCTTGACAATAAAAATGAACCTTTGAACCCTACACCCACCACATGCTGCTTATAAAATCACCAAACTTTCACCCTTCCCATCCAATCATCTCCTTATGGGTGGGAGGGGTGGTTAGTGCCTGTTTTGGTATGACATGGTTTGTATGAATTGTCCAGGGTGTTTTTCCAATATTAAAGATGCTATATTGAAGGAAATCATTTCAAAACCTTCAATTGATCTGAAGACAGGTATTTTTGACAAGAGTATAACTTGCACTAAAGTCTTAAAGAACAGTATAGCTCAGTACAGGCCCTTTGGCCCGTGATGTGCCAACCTGTTACCTATTCTAAGATCAATCTAACCCTTCCTTCATACATGACCCTCCATTTTTCTATCATCCATATGCCTATCTGAGAGTTTCCAATGTTTCTGCCTCTACCAACACCAGTGACAGGGCTTCTCCAAGTGTTTACTGAACCGCTAAGGCCTAGTTTATACCGGTGGTAATTCCAGCCCTTGAGTGTCTTCTGAGACTGGACCAATCAACCTGTCAGTCTGTTGGTTTCTAGAGGTTCCTGTTCACAGGGCAATACTTTACAGCACTGTTCTGCTGAGTTAGCCTTTTGAGAAGATCGTCAGCCTCAGTCAGATGTTCCAAGGGCATCGCTGTGTGGCGGGTGGAGGTAAGCACATCGGAAAGCAAGTGAGGCTGAAAGCTTAATAGTATTTCAACAACTCCAATGGAACACCCTTACAAACCAACCACCCCTTTGGAACTGGCCTTCTTATCTAGACCTTTTAAAAATATATTTATTCACTTTGTCGGACCTGGCTCATCGCTGATTGTCATCATGAGAAAGATTATTGGAGAATAAAGCACAGTGGTGGGTGTAAGGTCCCTTATTGGCCAGGCGATGTAAGGTCTACATTGTACCCATATAAATATCAAATCACATCCACTTAAGGTGATTAGAGGAATGTTTACGGAATTTATTTTACTTTGAGAGCACCCAGCACCTCCAAGGATGTTGTTAGAGGCTAATGCAATATTGTTATTTAAGACATTCTTAGATCGCCACGTGGATGTAAGAAAAAATGGAGGGTTATAGACTATG
This sequence comes from Mobula hypostoma, assembly GCF_963921235.1. Lineage (NCBI taxonomy): Eukaryota > Metazoa > Chordata > Chondrichthyes > Myliobatiformes > Myliobatidae > Mobula > Mobula hypostoma. The sequence goes on from NC_086125.1 coordinate 5,942,677, forward strand.
TACAAGGGAAGTGTTAGACTGATCGTGGAATAAGTTATGTAGGCTCACATAACATCGTGGGCTGAAGGACCACTGTGTTCTATGTTCTATGATCTAAAACACTGGTTAGGCCAATGGTATTGAATGCAGTTCTGGTGCCCCTAATACAGGGAGGATGTGGAGAAGGTGTAGAAGAACTTTACTGTGATGCTGATTTGATTAGAGGGTACCAGAGGTTGGGTTGTTTGCTGTGATGCTTTGGAAGCTGAGAGAAGACCTGACAGAAGTTCATCAGAGGCATAGATAAGGTAGACAGTCGGCATCCTTTTCCCAGGGCAGAAATGTCAAGTAATAGAGGAAATGCATTTAAAGTGAGAGGGGGAATGTTTAAAGGAAATGTATTTATTTTTATTTGTTGAGATATAACACCGAGTAGCCCTACTGGTCCTTCGAGCCGTGCTGCCCAGCAACCCCCGATTTAACCCTGACCTAATCACAGGACACTTTACAATGACCTATTAGCCTACCAACCAGTGCGTGTTTGGACTGTGGGAGGAAACCGGAGCACCCGGAGGAAACCCACACAGTCATGGGGAGAATGTACAAACTCCTTACAGAGGCAGGGAATGTGCGGGAGAAATTTTTTTGGAAAAGAGAATGCCGGGTGCCTGGAAAGGCTGGCAGAGGTGCAGTGGAAACACTTAGTCCCCCGATCAGGGTCACGTGAGCCTTGGGAGCAGGTAGTTGCATGAGAAGCTGGTGCCTATCACAAGCGCTGGCTATGAAACCACTGACACCAGGCAGACAATTTCTGAAGAGTGTTGATAATGGCTGGGGTCACCCATCTTGTAAAGACGCTGCCCAGAAAAGGCAATGGCAAACCACTTCTGTAGAAAAGTTTGCCAGGAACAATCATGATCATGAGAGCATGATCGCCCACGTCATACATCACGGCACCTAATGGTGATGCTGAGAGGGATATGGTCCACGTGCAGGCGGAAGAGAATCAGGTTAATTTGCCATTTTATTTGACACAGACACTGTGGGCCGAAGAGCCTGTTCCTGAGCTGTACAGTTCTATGCCCCATCTCTGCAGATCTTGTCTGCTGAATGGCAGCCGTGAACTAGAGATGTTTTTAAAACAACCCAATGGCATTAATAATGATTGGTTATCTTTATACACATAGTGACTGCTTTATTGGTTCACCTGTACACCTGCTCATTAATGCAAATATTTACCCAGCCAATCATGTGGCAGCAACTCAATGCATAAAAGCATGCAGACATGGTCAGGAGGTTCCATTGCTGTTCAGACCAGACATCAGAATGTGGAAGGAATATGATCGAAGTGACTTTGACCATGGAGTGATTGCTGGTACCAGACAGTATCTCCGAAACTGCTGACCTCCGATTTTCTCACACAACAGTCTCTAGAGCTATATATATATATATGCCATGGACCCCTACCATTAACTGAGGGGTCCGTGGGCTGGCGATGGAAACGTAACAATTGGCGTAATGCTCTCGCAGTGCCAGTGACTCGGATTCAATTCCACCACTGTCTGTAAGGAGTTTGCACGTTCTCTCCATGCCCGCATGGGCTTCCTCCGGGTACCCCACATTCTAAAGACATACGGATAGGTTTAGTAAGTAGTGGGCATGCAACGTTGGTGCCAGAAGTGTATGCTGCTCGCAGCACAATCCTTGCTAATCTGATTTAATGCAAACGAAACATTTCATTGTATGTTTCAATATTTCGATGCACATGTCAGAACTAAAGCTAATTGCTGTAAGTGGTGAACCCCTCAATTTTGCACAAGTCATATACAATTTATGTTCACATGTAATGTACTGTGCTGCTGAAGCAACAAGGTAGTTAACACTCTGTGAATGCCTGTTACCACAATAATGCTTAACCTTGATCTTGATCATTCCAACCCAAGGAAACAGCCTCTTCTTGCCTACTCCATCAAATCCCCACAGAACCTTGTACACTTCGGTAATATCCTATCTCGTTCTTCAGAACTCCCATGAGAATACCCCATCATAATTTCTAACCAAGAAACTGCTCACACTACACCAACTCACGGGCAGAGTGGAGCACATGGCAGAGTTGCTGCCTCACAGCACCAGAGATCCAGCTTCAATCCTGGCATCGGCTCTGCCTGTGTGGAGTTTGCATGTTCTTCCCCTGACCAAGGGGAGTTTCCTCCGGATGCTCACAGTTCCTCCCACATCCCAAATTAATGATCAGGTTGGCAAGTCACCTGGCTCTTTTAATTACCTCCGGTGTGTAGGTGAGAGGTTGAATCTGGGGGAAGTTAAAAGAATGTGGGGAGAGTGAATCATGAGATACGCAGTGGCTAATGTCAGTATGCACTCAATGGGCCGAAGGATTCAGTTTCCCTGCTGTATCACATGATACGACTGCATCCTTTTACTAATTACAACTCTCTGTCTATAAAATGAGCTCTGGTGCCATCTCATGGCCAATTCCTTATCTGCTGCCTGCCCAGTAGCAGATCGTCAAAGTTCTCCCTTGCCTGTATCTCCTCTGTTTGAGAACAGCAAGCATGCACAGCACCTAACCTTTGCACCCTCGTCTCCCCCCACCACACGATCAATAGTAATAGTGACTACACTCACTTCTGCCCCTTGACACTCTCCAACTTCTAGCGTACTGCTGGTGTCCTCCTGGGTGAAGACTGTCACAAAATATTTATTAAGTTTATCTGTCATCCCCCATTACTATATCTCCAGTGTCATTTTCCAGTGGTCCAATATCCACTCTCACTCTCATCCTTAATATACAATATCCAAAAAAACTTTTGATATCCTATTGGCTAGTTTACCTTCATATTTCCTCTTTTCTCTCCTTAATGCTTTTTCAGTTGCCTTTTGCTGGGTTTTGAAACTTCCCGAACCTCTAACTTCCCACTAATTTTTGCTATGTTATATGCCCTCGCTTTTACTTTTAATGTGGTCTTTGACTTCCCTTGTCAGCATGTTTGCCTCATCCTCCCTTTAGAACAGTTCTTTTTTGGGATGAATCTATATGCGCATTCCACTTACCCCGGAAAACTCCAGCCATTGCTGCTTTGCCATCACCCCTGCTAGTGTCCCCTTCCAATCAACTTTGGCCAGCTCCTCACTCATGCCTTTGTAAATTCCCTTTCTCCACTGATACATCTGATTTTATCTTCTCCCTCTCAAGTTGCAGGGTGAATTCTATCTTATTATGAGCGCTGCCTTCTAAGGATTCCCTCACAAATCCCTAACCAAATCTGCTTCATTACACAACACCCAGTCGAGAACTGCCTTTTACCTCGTGAGCTCAACTGCACACTGCTCTAAAAAGCCATCTCAAAAGCATTCTACAAATTCCCTCCAGCACCAACAAGATTTTCCCAATCTGCCTGCATATTGAAATCCTCCATAACCATTATAATATTGCCCTTTTTACATATCTTTTCTATGTCCTGTTGTAGTTTGTACCTGACATACTAGCTACTGTTTAGAGGTCTGTATATAACTCTGGCAGTAATCCAAAGGGAGCTTGCCGTACACGACTTGACACTCCACTATTGTCTCCTCTTCCAAAACAACTTGCTGGCTGTTAAGGGACTTCGGGAAACTGGAAAAAGATGCTATAAAAATGCAAGCCTTTTTCAATGGAAGTCCCTTTCTGATCAGAGCTAGCAAGCCCTCCGGAAAACGTGCATGGTTATGTCACCAAGTGGTTTCGGGAAGCCCGCTGCAGTTCAAAGCCTTGAAAATGGTTAGTGACAGTTTTCACTTGAACAAAGTACTGGCTAGGGGTCTTGCCTCTGGGAACAGAACCCCAGGAGCAAAAGATATTCCTACAAAGTGCTGAAGGAACTCAGCAGGTCAGGCAGCATCTATGGAAATGAATAAACAGTCGACGTTTTGGGCCAAGACCCTCCATCGGGACTTTTGTGTATGTTGCTTTGGATTTCTATCATCGGCAGAATTCCTCATGTTTTAAAAAATGTTCATGAAGCTTTATTTTTTTTTATTAAACCCATTGTGGATATTGACAGCAGCTACCGTCTGTACTTAATTCCACTCTCCCCACACCCCCACCCCACCATGATGATTAGGCAAAGAGTCCCAGGTAGGGACAGTAGGTAGATTTCCTTCACAAAGGACATTATCAAGCAATGGATTTCATTGTAATCTTGTAGTTTTATGGTATTAATTACCAAGATTTCCTATAATGTCAGATTTATTAGGAAATTTAAAGTCTCATGTCTCTCAATCGATGACTCCAGCAACGTCCAGTCAGACCATAAGACATAGGAGCAGAATTAGGCCATTCAGCCCATCAAGTCTGCTCTGCCATTCCATCATGGCTGATCCCCATAGACCTGCCTTCTCGCCATATCCTTGGATGCCCTGACCGATCAGGAAACGAACAACTTCTGCCTTAAATATACCCAAGGACTTGGCCCCCACCGCAGTCTGTGGCACAGCATTCCACAGATTCACTACTTTCTGGCTAAAATAAATCCTCCTTACTTCTCTTCTGAAGGTCACCCCTCAATTTGAGGCTGTGGCCTCTAGTTCTAGATACCCCCAGCACAGGAAGCATCCTCTCCACATCCACCCCATCTAGTCCTCCCAACTTTGAACAGATCTTAGCTCCTGCACTGGATCTGGAGACTTATCAGCTCATAGTTCCAAACATTTGCTCAGTTCCATTTCCCAAAAGGTTATAATTTTCCTGAATTCCTCCCTCCCTTCCAGTTCCCGATTTAGAGCCATTTCTGGGATGTTACTTGAGTCAATTCTTTAGTTCAACTTCATTTTTCTTATTGGTGTTAAAAAGATACAAACCGGACCAGGGGATTTCTCCCGATGTATAAAAAGGGAGAGTTGGTAATTCATCAGGTTCTTGAACCTGCTCCACCATTCAGTAAGATCACACCCATGTTTTGCTGCCGTTGTCTTAACGCTCGTTGTGTTTGTGTGTTGTCCTGCTGAGCACTGTGGGGAGGCTACGTCAGCACTGGAATGTGTGGCGACACTTGTGGGGCCCCCCTCCCCAGCTCACCCTCGGGTCGCTGAAAACCATGCATTTCACTGCAAGTTTTGATGTACATGTGACTTTTTTAAAAAGTTGTATCTTTAATTCTGAATTAGCAACCGGAGTGGAGCAGTTGTAAGAGGAATTCTGAACTAGATTCCTGCACAAGGATTTCTCAGTTCAGGAATATGGATATTGCTCCAATTGCCGGATTTTTAACCTATTCATACCTTCCTGGACCCTCGTCACAACTTCCCTTCCCACCCATCTTTATGTTATCACCAAACTGAGCAACCCCACTCTCATCCTTCATTTATATCATCTGTGGCTGACTGAGTTCCCAACACTGATCCCTGTGGTGGATGTTATGCCCCGTCACACATTTCTGCCTGTTCTGTGTCTCCTGTTGGCTGCCCAACTTTCCATCTACACCAAGATATCACTTCCTATGCCGTGCGCTTTTATGTTCTCCACAACCTTCGATGTGGGACTTTACCAAAAGCTTTCTGGATGTCTCAATATAGTACATCCACCAGTTCCCCTTTATCCACAACACACGTCATTTCATCAAAGAACTTCAGTAAGTTAGTTAAACACTATTTCCTTTTCACAAAACCATGTTGAATTTTCCTGACTATCTTGACCCACTAGATACCTTTAATAATTAACTACTTTAATATTTTCCCTAGGAGGTCAGATGTTAAGGTTACAGTTTTATACTTTCTGTCCTAAACCTATAGTTTTATATTTTGTCTCCTTTTTGAAGGAAACATAATTTTTGCTATTTGCGAAACTAATGGAACCTTTCTTAAATCAAGTGAACTTTGCAAAGTTTAAACCAATTAATTACTTCGTGGACCACTTTTTTAAAGACTCTCTGGACCTGGAGACTTCTCTGGCCACAGCTCCAACTATTGGCTCAACACTTATTTCACTAGAGGTTGTAATTATCCCAAATTCCTCCCAATTCGCAATTTACAGTACATCTGGGACATCGACTTTACTTTCCTGAATGATTCCTGGATTCTCTGATTCCTTGCAAAAAAAAAAGCACTATTGATCACAATCTTGAATATACTCAATGACCAGGGTAGAGTTCTCTCATGGTCCTCCACGGAAGGAAACCCACCCTGACAACATTAGAAAATGGCCGGTGTGCTGCAGAAACCATGACTTACTCCCATTCCTTGCGCTTTGCCTGGGGTGTGCTGTGCATCTTGTGGGCCTCGTGTGCTTTAATGACGTCCCTGTGATCCACCAGGGCTCCTCGCCTCCTGTAGGGAGCTGCCAGACCACCCTCGGTCATCTGGTAGTACTGCCCCTGGTGGAACGCATGGGGGCCGCGGTGAATGGCCGGGTCGCTGCCAGCCGAGCCTTTCATGTCGCACACCGCGTCGTAGTAACTCGGTGGGGACGAGGGTCGGAGGTCAGGGGCGGACGCTCCGGGGCGACCCCTGGGGTCCACCCACCTTCTCGGGTTTGCGTTCATCGGTCTCTCTGGCCAGAGCGAGGTGTAGGAACTGCTGCAAAAGAGAGGAAAAACATAGAATAGTAGAGCAGAGGAACAGGCCCTTCAGCGTGTGAAATCACACTAGCGACACTTAGACACAAGAGATTCTGCAGACGCTGGAGATCCGGAGCAACGCACACAAAATGCTGGAGGAGCTCAGCAGGCCAGGCAGCATCCATGGAGAGGAATCAGCAGTCAACGTAATGGGCTGTGACCCTTCATCAGGACTCTCTCCTGCCTGAATATTATTCCATATTCTGTATATTCACAAGCCAATCTAAGAGCTTCAAAATCATGTTTATTACCACTCATAAACTATACTTCGTGAAATTTATTCAGGCAGGGAAACCATAGCCGTGAGGAAAGCTGTGGATAAGCTCTGGATGTTTTCTTTGGATCAGTGGAGGCCGTGGGGAGACCGTGGTGGTGAAACCATGAAGGGGCTTGTTAAAGTAAACAGGAAACCCAGAATTAGAATCACACATTAATCCCAGTTCTTCTTCTCCACAACCCCATCAACTACCCGCCCCAAAGATTCTTCCACTCACCTACACACTATGGGCAAATTTACTGCAACTAATTACAGACATCCCACCTCTCCCGGAACGTCCGGGAGTCTCCCGCATATTGATAGTGGCTCCCTGATGCCCGCAAATTATATACAATGTCACGGAAATCAATTTTTTTGAGAGCGAGCGAGAGAAAGCAAGAGAGAGCACAAGAGAGACCATGAGAGAGAGCGCGCGCGCGCGAGAGAGAGAGCGAGAACAAAAGCACGCGAGAGCGCTTGAGAGCGCGTGAGCAACCATGGGAGAGAGAGAGAGAGCGCGAGTGAGAGTGCGCCATGGCAGAGTGTTCCAAACAAAATATAAAACGTACGTCACCCCAGACTACACTAAAGTGTGCCCCTGCCTAATAGGGTTCAAAAATAATGACAGTGTTTCTCGCTGCACTGTTTGCAACAGTGACTTTTCTATTGCCCATGGTGGGTTAAGACTGTAAAAGACGTGTTGAGGTGAGTTTAACAGGTGTCATTCGTTCATTAGCATAGCTAACGTTATTTAAACTAGCTGGCTAGCTGCTCAGGAGCTACTCTATTGCAGACATCCCACCTCTCCCAGAAGTCTCCCACAAATTGATGGTGCTACCTCCCTGAAATGAGTTTTTGCAGGGTGGGATGTCTGCAATTAGTCTACCATCCCACAAGGCTATGGGGTGTGGGGAGAAACAGGCCTGTGAGTTGTGAGAAGAACGCACACACTCTACACAGACAGTGCCGGAGGGCAGGATCGAACCCAGGTTCGTGGAGCTCCAAGGCAACAGCACGACCTACCGTGACACCCTTAGGGAGGCCGTGGAGTGACGCCCTTGGGGAGACCGTGGAGTGACGCCCTTGGGGAGACTGTGGAATGAAACCCTTAGGGAGGTCATTTAGTGATCTCAACTCAAGGATGGGAATTCTGAAAAGGGCAGATTTTCAGGGGATGTGAGAAATTCTTAAAGTTGGCAAATTTGTCTTTCAGATGAAACATGTAACTCAGAGATGGTGATATAAAAGATCCCATAGTGTTATTGAGAGAGCAGGGGAGCTGGCCCAAGTGTTACCTCCATCCATCAACATCCACTAAAACAAAGGTTCAAAGGTACATTTAATATCAGAGAAATGTACATCCTGAAATTCTTTTTCTTTGCAACCATCCACAAAACAGAGGAGTGCCCCAAAGAATAAACGGCAGTTAAATGTTAGATGTTAGACATGTTAGACATGTTAAATGTTAGAACCCCAAAGTCCCCCCTCCAGCTCCCCCCACCATGTGTAAGCAACAGCAGGCAACAATCCCCCCTACCCCTAACGACAAAAAAAAGTAGATGTTCTCAGAACCAGAATCAGATTTAATATCACTTGTATACGTCATGAAATTTGTTGTTACGTGAAAGCAGTCAATAATAATAAAAACTGAGAATTACAGTAAATGCATACGTATTTTAAAAGTTATATTAAATAAGTATGGCATTGCTGTTTTGTGGGATCTTGCTGTGTACAAGTTGGCAGCTGCACTTCTCACATCTGAGCAGCGGCTACAGTTTAAAAGGGTGTTAGTCACTTTGGGGCCCCGAAAAGGAAATGCAACAGAGGTGTCAGTAGGATAGGGAGGCGCCGGCAAGTATATGAACAGAAACAAAAGTGGGATTCATGGAATAACTCCGTATCAATGGGCCGAATGTACTCTCGTGCCATAAGGAAATCTGAGAAACTAACAGCTGTGTGTTCAGGTGCCGGGCCCTGAACTTTGGAATTCCCCCCACCTCATTGTCCTTCCGGTCGCCTCCACTGACGCCTCGTCACGTGTCCCCGAGCCTATTTTTGTGTGTTTGGGGAGAAAGTGACCCCAGGGGTAACTTGAGCAATCTGGAACGATCGACCAGAGGAAGTGGCCGAGGTGGGTGCGATTGTACCATTTCAGAGCCGTTTTGATAGGTATGTAGAGAGAAGGGGCACAGAGGATTACCAGCTGAATTCAGGATGCTGTGGTTGGCATTCACCAGCTGGGCCAAAGGTTCTGCTTCTGTGCTGTATGACTACGATAATGCTTCTGGGACCTCGGGAAGTTCTCACATTTATTGAGGGCGATTAGTGCGGACAGCGCCCACTGAACGGCTCCCACTGTCTTCAAACAACTGAATCAATTGGAGCTTAGCTGGTTCGCTCACAACAGATACAGTCCTGAACTACGTTCTGATGTTAACTGGACTCCTTTGAGGCACGTTCCGCTGCCTGCCTGCTCTCTACGTGTGAAAGGCACAGATCCGACACAACTTTTGCAAAGCCCCGAGACTAGATGTTTTAGATTTGCAGCGAGGCTTTAATTTTTAACCTCTAATTTGAGGAAACACTTCTTTTGCTTTAGGAACTGTGTTTCCTCAGAGTATGCGCCTCAGTGGATTTACTAGATGCAGGAGTGGAATCCAGTGTAATCTCTGCTGCTGTAGCCATCCGCTTTAAGGTTCGACAAGTTGTGTGCTCAGAGATTCCTGTTCCGCACACCACTGTTGTAACGGGCTGGTTATTTGAGTTACTGTCGCCTTCCTGTCACCTTGAACCAGTTCGGCCATTCTCCTCTGACCCCTCTCAATATCAAGGCACTTCCCCACAGTCCTGCTGTTCGCCGGATTATTCTTTTGTTTATCGCGCCATTCACAGAGAGTGTTGTTCGTGAAGCTTGCAGGGAATCAACAGTATCTGAGATACTCGAACCACCCCGTCTGGCACCAACAATCACTGTATAGTCGAAGTCGCTTAGATCACATTTCTTCCCCATTCTGATGTCTGGGCTGAAAAAGAACTGAACCTCTTGACTATCTGCATGCTTTTATGCATTGAGTGGCTGCCACATGATTGGCTGATCAGATTTTGCATTAATGAGCAGGTGTACCTAATTATGCAGCCACCGAGTACAATTTGGTGTGATGGATCGTTCCACTGATGCTGGACCACGTTCACTTTCTTTCAATAGCTCAGTCTTGTGCTTCCATCTTGTGGACATCTCTGAGCACTGCCTGAGACCTGGAGACACTGGAATCTCGAGCAGCGATCGGTCTGCTGGGCAGCCTCAGCGGGTCCGAGCAGCGCTGGGCGGTGGGGGGAGGTGACACTCCAGGCCAAAACCCTCCGTCAGGACTGAGTGTGGACAGGGGTAGCAGGACCCGGGTGTGAATGTTCTGGAAATACCGCAACTGACAAACTGCAGCCCAGTAGTCAGGATCAGCGTCAAAGCGACAGGATTTACTACTAATCTCGAAGGCAGCTGCCTGCAGCCACAAACACTCGCACAGCTAGTCGAGTTTCTGTTCCCACTCCAGCAATTCAGATTCACTCCTGACCTTTGCTGCCATTAACATGGAGCTTACCTGTCTCCCCCCCGCCACCTCTATTCCCCTTTTACCTCTCCTCTCCTGCCTACTTCCCCCGGGTCATCCCCTTCCCTTAATCTCCTGTAGTCCATTCTCTGTCCTATCAGATTCTTTCCTCTCCAATTGACCTTTCCCACCCACTTGGCTTCACCTATCACCTTCCTGCTAGCCACCTTCCCGTCACACCCGCCTCCCCTCCACCTTTTTATTCTCTTATTCGCTCTTCTTTCAGTTAGTCCTGACGAAGGGTCTCGGCCCGAAACGTCGACTGTACCTCTTCCTAGAGATGCTGCCTGGCCTGCTGCGTTCACCAGCAACTTTGATGTGTGTTGCTTGAAATTCCAGCATCTGCAGATTTCCTCGTGTTTACCTTTTTATTCTGGTGACTTCCCCCTTCCCCTCCGGTCCTGATGAAGGGCCTCGGCCTGAAACGTTGGCAGTTTGTTCATTTCCATAGATGCTGCCTGACCTGCTGAGTTCCTCCAGCATTTGGTTGTGTGGTGCTTTGTACTCCCGGTGACCGTGCTGGATTCAGAACTTTAGCCATCAAAACATACAGTGAAATGTGTCAAATCATATCAGTGAGGGTTGTGCTGGGGCCAGCCAGCTGGTAGTCTGGCACAAACGCAGGCATACCCACAACTCGTTACCCTAACCCATGTGTCTTTGGAACGTGGGAGGAAACTGGAGCACCCAGAGGAAACCCTCACAGTCATAGTGACGGGAATTGAACCCTGACTGCCAGCCACTGAGCCCACGTCTCAGAAACGTGCATGTTAATTGGTCCCTGTAAGTTGGCCCTACCGTGTAGGCGAGTGTTATGATGTGGGCGGGGAGGAGGCTGATGGGAACGCGGAGAGAAGGGAACGGGGTTAGTGTACTTGGGTGGCTGATGGTCAGCATGGGCTCGGGGGGCTGAAGGGCCTGGATCAGTGCTGTACGTTTGATGATTCTGAAACCTCCATCAGTCCCACAGTGCTCTCATCGCCCAACCAGACTGAAGAATTCCCATAGACAGAAAATAGGGAGAAAACTCAATCAAACTTTTAAACATTAAATGGAGCCTGAAGTTAAAAATGATTAATGATTACGAGATGTCTTAAAAACACTCTAAAAGCTTTCTTTAAAACCTTCTGTGCTTTGAAATATTCATGAGAAGAAATTACAATCAAGATCACATAAAATTATAATTTTTAGGCCCAGATAGTTTGTTCAGCAATAATTATGATTTAGTGGCTGATTATAACTCACTTATAATGAAGTGAATGCCTTGAAGGGAATTTTATGCCTAGATTAGTGCATGTAACTTGAAATTTCCGTCAATTACGTGCACTACAGGATGCACACACAGCAGCCTTTTGGGGGACACTGGGTCACCATCAGCAGCTCTGGGATCTGTGAAGAAACAAGTGGGCAGGAACTTCACGGAGAAGTTACAGAGCATAGCATCATCATCCTCTCCCTAATTCACAGCCCCGTGTTTGGAGTCCCTTCTGCAGCAACAAGGGCCAAAGCAACACGCATAAAATGCCGGAGGAACCCCACAAGTCGGGCAGCACCTATGGAGATGAATAAACAGTCGACGTTTCAGACCAAGACCCTCCTTCAGCAATGGAAGGCCAAGAAGTTTCCGGATTTCATTATTGACCCTTGCTGGAAGGAAGAACTTTCACCTCAAAGCCCGGTGCCCATTGGGAGGTCCACAGGTTTCTGCTCCAGAGATGTTTAAGGGTTCGGAGAACCATTTCCAATGGCAGGAGGATCAGTTAGCAGAGGGCGTGAGTTTAAGGTCTGAAGATGACAGAGTAACATGGAGTGAGTGATTAGGTGCGTAGAAGACACACACAATAGAAACTAAATGGGAACTGGGTATCAGAATCAGCATCAGGTTTAATATCATTGGCATATTTCATGAAATTTGGTATCTTTGCAGCAGCTGTACAATGCAATACATGATAGTAGAAAAAACGTGAATTACAGTAAGTATCTATGTTAACTAGTTAAACAAGTAATGTACAAATAAAAATAAAAAGTTGGGAGGTAGTGTTCACGGCGGGAGGAGAAGATGGCGACGCACCTGCGTGTGCGCAGCCCTCCTGTGAAAAATGATATCGTATCCGTTAAATAGGGGCCGTGGACAATTCTGATTTGATGGAGAATGGACGTGAAAGCACAGAGGAACATCTGGAGAAATTTCTGAAACGCCCGTTCACTGCTGTCGTTATTGTGTAGTCGGGAATCTTTTGGAGAGTAGGCCTCAAAATCCCCGGCCTTGCCTGCTTTTGGCGACCGAGAAGGAGGTCGAATCGTTCGGACAGAGATGGCGCTCAGTACTCGGTGTCGGAGAGCTGATCAGAGCTCGAAGTTTTTGGATGGCTCAGAGTCGGATTGTGGTCGGCATGGCAGGGAGAGTTTTTCTTCCTTCTCTCCGTCTGTGTGAGATGTGGGACATTTGAGAAACTTTGAACCTTACTGTGCTCATGGACTTCTTCATCAAGTTATGGTATTGTTATACTGTTTGTAACTATATGATACAATTATGTAGTTTTGTCAGTTTTTTCAGTCTTGGTTTGTCCTGTGTTTTGTGATATCACACCGGAGGAAATAATGTATCATTTCTTAATGCATGCATTACTAAATGACAATAAAAGAGGACTGCATGTCTTCATAGTCATCATCACGGGTTCAATGTCCATTCAGAAATCGGATGGCAGAGGGGAAGGCGCTGCTCCTGAATCATTGAGTGTGAGTCTTCAGGCTCCTGTACCTCTGAGGGTAGCAATGAGAAGAGGGAAGTCCTGGGTGATGGAGGTCCTTAATGATGGATGCTGCCTTTTTGGAGTTTCTGCTCCTTGAAGATGCCCTGGATACTACGGAGGCGAGTGCCCATGATGGAGATGACTGAGTTGACTTTGATCCTGTGCAGAGCCCCCATTCCCTTCATACCAGACGATGGTGCAGCTGGTTATAATGCTCTCTGCAGTACGTCTGTAGAAACTTGAGTGTCTTTGGTGACAATACCAAGTCTCCTCAAACTCTTAATAAATTATAGCCACCTAAAACACCTGAAGGAAAAATAATTCATGGAAATGGGGAAAGAGCATGGATTATGTGGGATTGACTGGATTATAATGGGAAAGAACCCAAGCAGAGGATGGTTTTGTACCCTCTTCTGTGCTATACTAGTCTCCTAATCCTGCTGGCACTGTGTATTCAAGGCTTGAGCAACACATACAAACTCAGTAGGCCAGCCTGCATTTATGGAGGAGAATGAAGTTAATGTTATGCACTGAAACCCTTTCAGCAGGATTGTGCTACAATCTATTGTAACATCCTAGCAGCCCTCAATATTCATCTATCAGCTCAGCACTGACCAGCCATTCAATAAGATCTTGGTCAATGACTCCACCTTTTCCACTTTCCACCTCATCTTTCAATTCTCTTTACATCCCAAAGCCTATCAAGCTCAACCATGAATAAACCCAATGACTGAGCACGCACAGACCCCAAGGTGGGAAATTCTAACCCTCCATGAAGGCTTTTGCCTTCACTTCCATCCTGAATGGACAATTCTCGACTCTGAAACTGTGCCCTTGGTTCGGCATTTGCCAGCTGGAAGAATGACACCTCAACGTGCAAACAAACAAAAACATGGGATAAAAACAGAAACACCAGGAATTCTGCAGATGCTGGAATTTCAAGCAACACACATCAAAGTTGCTGGTGAACGCAGCAGGCCAGGCAGCATCTCTAGGAAGAGGTACAGTCGACGTTTCGGGCCAAGACCCTTCGTCAGAACTAACTGAAAGAAGAGATAGTAAGAGATTTGAAAGTGGGAGGGGGAGGGGGAGATCAGAAGTGATAGTAGAAGATTGGGGGGGGGCGGGATGGAGCCAAGAGCTGGACAGGTGATTGGCAAAGGGAATATGAAAGGATCATGGGACAGAAGGCCCAGGGAGAAAGAAAAGGGGGAGGGGGGGGAACCCAGAGGATGGGCAAGGGGTATAGTCAGAGGGACAGAGGGAGAAAAAGGAGAGAGAGAAAAAGAATGTGTGTGTATATAAATAAATAACAGATGGGGTACAAGGGGGAGGTGGGGTATTAACAGAAGTTAGAGAAGTCAATGTTCATGCCATCAGGTTGGAGGCTACCCAGACGGAATATAAGGTGTTGTTCCTCCAACCTGTGTGGCTTCATCTTTACAGTAGAGGAGGCCGTGGATAGACATGTCAGAATGGGAATGGGATGTGGAATTAAAACTATCAGAAACTGCAGACAAATCCCAGGAGGTCAGCTAGCATCCATGGAGAGAGAAATGCAGTTAATATTACAGGGTGCTGGCCTTTCATCAGAACTGGCCAAATATACTGCAAACTGGAAAGGCTGGCTAGCCGATATCTCCTTTCTTGTGGAGCCACGAGGCAGGGAAGGATGGAAGTGAGGGGAGAGAGAGGGAGGGAGGGAGGGAGGGAAGGAAGGTGAAGTCCTTGAAAGCGAGGTCAAAGGTTATGTCAACACACACAAAATGCCAGTGAACGCAGCAGGCCAGGCAGCATCAATAGGAAGAAGTACAGTCGAAGTTTCGGGTCGAGACCCTTCATCAAGACCAATGGAAAAAAGAGATAGTAAGAGATTTGAAAGTGGGAGTGGTGAATGAAATTATCCACACTGGTTCAGGAGCCCAATAGTTGAAAGGTAATAACTGTTCCTGACCCTGGTGCTGTGGGACTAAGGCTCCTATATCTCCTTCCTGACGGCAGTAACAAGAAGAGAGCATGGCCTGGATGATACGAGGTGTACTGCACCTTTCGTCTGAAGTACTTACTGTAAGAACAGTTCATTAAAGCAGCAGTTTACTCTTTCGGTGCGTTTGTATCAACTGGGTTAATCTTTCCCAACTCTGAGTCAGGAGTTCAAGGCCTTCTCCAGAGACAAATATAAAGGAGAAGATGGCGGCATGACGCAGCGCGCGCGGCCACTTCGGTGATGATGTCTGTTATCTGTCAAGTAGGGGACCATGCACAATCCTGATTTGATGGAGACGGATGTGACAGCACGGAGGAACATCTGGAAAACTTCTGAAATGCCCACTTCGCTGCCGCTGCTACAGTGTGGTAACCGGAATCTCCAGAGCTGAAGGCCCTGAAATCCTCGGCTTTGCTTGTTTCAGCGGCCAGGGAGAGGTCGAGGGCGCTCGGCAGAGGATGGCCCTCGGGAGGCTGTATCGGAGAGGCTGGTCGGAAGCTCGAAGTTTTCGGACGGATGGACTCAGTGTCGGCTGGGGTTGGCTGCTTCCAAGGTATCGGCAAGTTGACGGTGCCTGGAGGTTTATGGCAGGGAGTTTCTCCCCTTTCCCGCCTGCTATCGGGGACTCGGGAGTCGATCGACTCGGGACTTTGTGACTTTTTTTTTACCGTGCCCATGGTCTGTTCTTTATCAAATTATGTTATTGCTTTGCACTGCTGTAACTATGTGTTATAATAATGTGGTTCTGTCAGTGTTAGTCTTTGGTTTGTCCTGTTTTCTGTGATATCACTCCGGAGAAACATTGTATCATTTCTTAGTTCATTTATGCATTTCTAAATGACAATAAAAGAGGACTGAGTGTTCTCATAATCTAAAAAAACCCCAAAAACAAACGGAAGCTGGCTTTCCCAGTGCATTAGCGGGAGTGCCCAGAGCTGCCTTGTGGATGAGACTTTAAATAAAGGCCTGCTTGCTTTCCCAAGGAGATGTTATGACCCATTGATACAATTTTAGATGGAGATCCTCCCTGTATCCCAAACAATGTTTACCTCTCCTTCAGGAGCAGATAATCTGGACATGGAATGGATGGATACACAGCATGTGAGACTAGTTACACACACACACACAGACTGTTGCAGGAACAAAATGTTGCCAGACTTGCCGAGTTCCTCCAGCACTTAGTATGTGTTACTCATGATTTCTAGCATCTGCAGAATCCCTTCTGTGCTTGGTATGAGTTAGATTGGTATCACAGTCAGTACAGTCACGATGGGCTGGATGGCCTGTTCCTGTGCTGTTCTGCATTGAATTGCTTGTTGCACAAAGTGTCTGCTGCACCTCTGACATCGGCACAATATGGTAGCAGCTGATAAATTTACAATGTTTGTAAGGACTCAAAAAGCTCCATACAAATAAATAATCTGCCTGAGCAACACACACAAAACACTGGAGGAACACAGGAGGTCAGGCAGCATCTACGGAAATGAATAAGCAGTCAACTCTTCCGGCCGAGCCCCCCACCGGGGCTGGGAAGGAGGGGGAGTAAGAAGATGGGGAAGGAGAAAGTGTGCGAGCTGGAAGGTAATAGGTGAGATCAGGCGAGTAGGAATAGTCTGCCTTCTCTCCCTCTTTGAGGAAATCTTGCCCCCCATCGGGGCATCCCTCCAAGGTCATAATAAAGCCCCATATGTACACGTGTAAACAAGTCTCTGCTTGTCAAATCATCTTACTGCAAGTTGGGAGAGGCGACTGTGAAAAATTAAGATAGAACAGGATGCTCTTGAGAACAGATTGATGAAATAGGATGACCTTTGTATGTCAGCCTATCTTTGTGTTACAGTGACATCAATAATCTTGGACCTAGTTGCAAGGAACACAGTCTTCTCCCGCTCTTGCCTTGCAGGGACTCATGACTTTAATCTCGCACATATCACGACTAAGTGATTTACTCAATTAAAATAAGAATTGCTGCCTGCTTCCTGCTGCCGCACTGATTCACAGCACTCAGCGATGGAAGTAAATTATGAAGAATCAATGGATAAGAGTTCACATAACTCAGTTAGGTAGGGTGTCGGCAACTAGTACTCGATGTTTGGGGTTGCTTAGTATTTGTGATTCTCCAAGGGGACCAGAACCTTGCCAAAGGGTTTGGAGGTTTGCGTGCCTCAGTGGCCCAGAGGGCAATGTTGGCTGGAGTCAGGGCTTTATGCCTTGGCTCTTGGTCGGGCTACCCATGCCAAACAGGTCAAAGGGTAGATGAGGGCCAGACTAAGAGTGGTCCACTTATCATCCAGGTTCAAGGGTTCAGTTCAGGGCTAACAACCCTGACTGGTCAACCAAAATTGTTACGGAAACTGCAATGGAGAATCCTTCTCCATCTGAGTGTGATGGTATTCCTCCACCTAGGACTTGCATGGCTGATGGTAGTGAAAACTGACAGGAATTCACTGTCATGATGAAGGAAGCCCTGAACACTGCCAGAGATGAAGGACCTTCATTGCTGTCCTAAACACCAGCGGTGTAACCAGCAGTAGGGTAGAGAGCATTTGTGTAGGGGGTTTGGGGAGTTTAAGTAAAGGTGAGACAGGCAATGGGGCTGGAGATCATCCTCCAGTCGTGCTTCCATTTCCTGTAGGATATGATCAGGTCAGATCAACAGAGTCCAGTTCCAACAATTCTGTTTCTGGCATTTCCTGTAGGATATGATCAGGTCAGATCAACAGAGTCCAGTTCCAACAATGCTGTTTCTGGCATCTCTGAGCCTGAATGCTTGAAACCGCAGTGAACAAAACAGTTCTGTATTGTCTTACTGCTTACTTCTCAGTGATGGAAATCACTGATTGGGAACACAACCACATACAAATGACGCTATTTAAAAACTGCTCACTCTAAGCACAGTGTAGCGCCTAATGGGAACACAAACCCACATGTCTGACGCTAGTTAGAAACTGTTCAGCAAAGTCTGCTGCCCCAATTAAGCATCATAGCACCCCAAATAGACAGAGGGAGTCCCAGCTATTTTCCTGATTAGTTTTTGTTTTCTTTAAAGAGTTGTCCCGAGTAGGTGGCTGCCCCAATTAAATAAAAGAATACAGAGGATTCTGATTAAAGAGGCTGCTCATGAAAGTCAAAGACTCCTGTTGTGGTGCTGGGGCAAGACTATTTATTCAAGGTAATATCATAAATATTTATTTTTAGTTTATTTAGAGATACAGAAATGTAATAGGCCCTTCAACCCATCAAGCCTGTGCTGCCTAGCTACACCCATGTGACCAATTACCCTACTAACCCGCATGTCTTTGGAATAGATATACACAATTATAATACCTACACAGGTAGACAGGGTAGG